>NC_043708.1:63520553-63521757 GCF_006229205.1 Suricata suricatta | reverse complement strand
CTACCAAAACACAGATGAGAAGATGGAGCTGAGAAATATGAAAGAAAAAGTGATGGGATTTGGTATTACTGGATGTGAATGATGGAGAATAGTGAAGTATTGAGGTTTAAATTTCCAAATTTATGATCTTAAAAGTATAAGATTTATCATTTGTATTGTTGGCCAGAGATGGAGAGAAAAGAAATGGAGGAAAATGAGTGACTCTTAAAAAGTTTTTTTATATCAAATATTTTACTTTATTTCTTTTTCTTTTTCTTTTTTTTTTTTTTTTTTGCCATACCGAGAAAGTAAATAAATAATATGTTTCTCCCTGGGAAGGAAAGCTATAATTTCTCCCTTTTTCCTGGAAATCAGCTAGCCTCATTTTATGGTAAAAAGATATAGTAATTTTTATATTATATCATATGTTTTCTGAAGTAATTCCACATATGTAAAATCATGCTTAAAACAAAAATCTGTATTTATATTCACACATATATATTCATCTACTAAATACTGTGTATGTATGTGATATACACAGATAAATAAGAGTCCCAGTCTTCAAAGGCACTGGGCAGAAAATATGTACAAAAATAATATCTGTACAAGGCATAATATAATAAAGCCAGGATAGTCCCTATTTGATAGAAAAATTTAGATCCAAAAGTTACAGGATTTGAACCTAAATAATTTGCTCTGCCAAGACTAGTGCTCTAATTTACTAACTTCTGGACCAGGCCTCTAGGGATTATAGTATATAGTAGTATCATTATTGCAAAGAGTTCCTGAAATGTCATATAGGAAAGAAATGAAAAACATGGCAATAGCTGGTTTTTTGTTTGGTTTATTTCTTTAGAACCCAGATTCTAGCTATAAGGTATTTATTTAAATAAATTATATTTCAGGATTACTGATGAAAATTGGCAGTTCTGCACCCTTCTGTATCCTAGATTCCTGTGTCATTTTATTATATTTTAAAGTTTTTGTTGATTTTGAGAGAGAGAGAGATTCCCAAGAAAGCTCCGCACTGTCAGTGCAGAGCCCTGTGCAAGGCTTGATCTCAGGGACGGTGAAATCATGACCTGAGCCGAGATCAAGAGTCAGATCCTTAACCAACTGAGCAACCCAGGTGCCCTTCCTAGAGTCCTGTGTCATTTTAGACTCTAGGATGAGTGTTGATGAAATAGTAGGCAACTCTCATTCCCTGTAGAGGGCAAGAAGAATC
>NC_043708.1:63519143-63520453 GCF_006229205.1 Suricata suricatta | reverse complement strand
CTACCAAAACACAGATGAGAAGATGGAGCTGAGAAATATGAAAGAAAAAGTGATGGGATTTGGTATTACTGGATGTGAATGATGGAGAATAGTGAAGTATTGAGGTTTAAATTTCCAAATTTATGATCTTAAAAGTATAAGATTTATCATTTGTATTGTTGGCCAGAGATGGAGAGAAAAGAAATGGAGGAAAATGAGTAATTCTTAAAAAGTTTTTTTATATCAAATATTTTACTTTATTTCTTTTTCTTTTTCTTTTTTTTTTTTTTTGCCATACCGAGAAAGTAAATAAATAATATGTTTCTCCCTGGGAAGGAAAGCTATAATTTCTCCCTTTTTCCTGGAAATCAGCTAGCCTCATTTTATGGTAAAAAGATATAGTAATTTTTATATTATATCATATGTTTTCTGAAGTAATTCCACATATGTAAAATCATGCTTAAAACAAAAATCTGTATTTATATTCACACATATATATTCATCTACTAAATACTGTGTATGTATGTGATATACACAGATAAATAAGAGTCCCAGTCTTCAAAGGCACTGGGCAGAAAATATGTACAAAAATAATATCTGTACAAGGCATAATATAATAAAGCCAGGATAGTCCCCATTTGATAGAAAAATTTAGATCCAAAAGTTACAGGATTTGAACCTAAATAATTTGCTCTGCCAAGACTAGTGCTCTAATTTACTAACTTCTGGACCAGGCCTCTAGGGATTATAGTATATAGTAGTATCATTATTGCAAAGAGTTCCTGAAATGTCATATAGGAAAGAAATGAAAAACATGGCAATAGCTGGTTTTTTGTTTGGTTTATTTCTTTAGAACCCAGATTCTAGCTATAAGGTATTTATTTAAATAAATTATATTTCAGGATTACTGATGAAAATTGACAGTTCTGCACCCTTCTGTATCCTAGATTCCTGTGTCATTTTATTATATTTTAAAGTTTTTGTTTATCTTGAGAGAGGGAGAGAGAGAATCCCAAGAAAGCTCCGCACTGTCAGTGCAGAGCCCTGTGCAAGGCTTGATCTCAGGGACAGTGAAATCATGACCTGAGCCGAGATCAAGAGTCAGATCCTTAACCAACTGAGCAACCCAGGAGCCCTTCCTAGAGTCCTGTGTCATTTTAGACTCTAGGATGAGTGTTGATGAAATAGTAGGCAACTCTCATTCCCTGTAGAGGGCAAGAAGAATCGAAGGGACTACTGAATTAAACCCTGAGTAAGGGAACATGGAAGCTAGTTTTAGGAGGTCATATAAGAGGCTAAAGAAGAATTCACCCACTACTGGAGGGCCTACT
>NC_043708.1:63506968-63519043 GCF_006229205.1 Suricata suricatta | reverse complement strand
ACTGTCAGTGCAGAGCCCTGTGCAAGGCTTGATCTCAGGGACGGTGAAATCATGACCTGAGCCGAGATCAAGAGTCAGATCCTTAACCAACTGAGCAACCCAGGTGCCCTTCCTAGAGTCCTGTGTCATTTTAGACTCTAGGATGAGTGTTGATGAAATAGTAGGCAACTCTCATTCCCTGTAGAGGGCAAGAAGAATCAAAGGGACTACTGAATTAAACCCTAAGTAAGGGAACATGGAAGCTAGTTTTAGGAGGTCATATAAGAGGCTAAAGAAGAATTCACCCACTACTGGAGGGCCTACGCTGACAAAACATTTGATAAAAGATCTAAAGGAGGTAAGGTAGTGAATTACGTAACTATATGGGAGAACAGCATTCTAAGCAGAAAGATGCCTAACATGTTTTAAAGATAATAAGGCAGCCAAGGTGACTAGTACAAAGTAAGGCAGGGGGAAAATAGCAAGAGATAAAGTTAAATAGGATATGGGAAGCAGTGTAGCATAGGACATTATAGGCCATTGTTGGGATACTGACTTTCAATTTGAGAAAGGGGGAGCCACATGGAGTTTTGAGGAAAGGGGTGACATCTGATTTACGTTTTAAGAGTATCACTCTAGATGCTGTGTTGAAGAGAGATTCCTTGAGGGGCATATGAGGAGTCAAGAGACCAATAGGAGGGTATTGCAGTAATCGTAGCCTACAACTGGATGGAAATGGTGAGGGTCGTGATAATCTTTGGAATGTAGAGCGTAGGATTTGGTGATGAATTGGATATGGGATATAAGAGAAAGAGAGGGGTCAAAGATAAGTCCAGAGTATTCCCTTTGCAAATGGACAGATGTTATTTATTGAGATAGGAAAGACATGGAAGAAATTTTGGGGGGAATATCAGATGTTAAGTTTCAGACATGTTAAATGTGAGAGGCCTGTTAAAGTATTCAAGTGTAGATATCAAATAGATAGATGTATAAGTCTGGAGTTCGAGAAAATACCAGGTCTAGAGAACTACATTTAGTAGTAGTCCATATGTAGATGGTATTTAAAGTCAAGAGATAAAATGAGGTCAATAAGGGGATGAATACAGATAGAAGAGAGAAGACTCGAAGAATTGAACTCTGAGGCATTTTTCAACATTTAGAGGTCAGGGTGAAGAATAAGAACTAACAGTATAATCAGTAGTGAGATATGACAACTAGATCTGTGTTGTTTTGGAAGGCAGTGAATTAACTGTTTTTAGAGAGGAGGTAGGAATCAGTTTAGACATGCTCAGGACTAAGAAGTCACCAGTGTGAGTGACAACATCAAGGTTATTACTAACTTTGGTAAAAGCAGCTTCCGTAGTGTAGGGGCAAAAACCGAAGTGGGTTTAAGAGGATTGAAAGAAGAGACAGAATGAATATAGACAAATTGTGAGAGTTTTTGCTGTATAGAATTAAGAAAAGTGGTTGCTGAAAGGGTGAGATAAAAAAAGATTTTTAAATGAGAAAAATTAGAGCATCTTTGTGTATCAGTGGGAATGATCAAAAGAGAAAAGTTGATCCAGGAGATGAGAGTGTCCTGCAGGTCTGTAGGAGGCATTAATGGTCAGGATGGGAATAGACCAGAATATCTCAACCTTTGCATTGACATTTTGGACCCGATACCTTTTTTGCTGTGGAGGGCTTCCCTGTGCATTGTGGGATGTTTACCAGGATCCCTCACCTTTACCCTCTAGATGTCAGTGACACTTTCTCAGTTGTGACAACCCAAGTGTCTACACACAGTGCCAAACCAGGCTATAAAGAGGGGCAAAACTGCCTCTTAGTGAGACCTGCTGTTACAGACTAATAGCAGGAATTTCAGAGGTGGAGTGATTTTATGGACGAGGACTCGTGAAGAATCTGGGAGTAACAAGGAAGACCACTGCCTCGGTCTTGGGTCCAACCAGTTGGAGTTCATTTAAAGCAAGAAAGTATAGTGGAAGTTACAAGTAGGTGTTCAGAATAGATTTGGCTGTTGGACTGAGTGTGAGTTCCAGAGGGTATGAGAGAAGGGTTTTAGGAGTTGGTAAAGAGTGATAGATGGATCTGAGGGAGGTAGTACAGGGAGCCATACAGAGATGGGCATGATGAGTTAGTTCTGATGATCTCAGATTGGGTTGGGTTGGTGGGGTCCTGGCTTTTGGGTGGGAGCCAAGGGTGGTATAGGTTAGGAGTCCTCTCTTCACTCATGCTGGTTGTCTTTGGAGGCTGGATAGAGCATTGAGATACTTGATGTTTTTCTCATGAAAGTACCTGGTGCTTTGAGCCACAGGAGTTAAGGTGTATATACAAGTAATTGCACTGTGAAAGAATATGTATGCTCTTACTCCTCGTTTTGGAAGAGAAAATTGGCGAAACATAACTTAGGGCAGAGCTTTCCTCAAGCCAGATAAGCCTTATACTGGTCTTTGAGGTTTTCACTGTTGTAGAGTGAAATGAGAATAGAAGGGGCTTTAAATACTAATTTGTGTGTGTGTGCTTTACCTTTTATTACCCTTGTATTTTTGTGAGATATTTAATGTACTAATATTTATTTCCTATTTTTTGGAGTTAAATAATCCTTTTAAAAATACAAGGTGCCCAAAATAGATAGTAGAGGGTATTTGTTTTCTTCCCCTTTTTTTTTTTTTTTGGTTTTGCTCTCCTTTTCAGTTTACAGAATTAAAAGTTAGCAATTTTGTGTCTCCAAAAATTCAGTTCACACAATATTTTTTTCAAATATTTAGTTTTGAGAGAGAGAGCATGAGTGGAAGAGGGACAGAGAGAGGGGACAGAGGACCTAAAGTGAGCTCTCTGCTCACAGCAGAAAGCCTGATGTGGGGCTTGAACTTATGAACGATGAGATCATGACCTGAGCCAAAGTCAGATGCTCAACAGACCACCCCACCCAGGTGCCCCTCAAAAAAATATTTCTAAGTTCCTGTTCCCTGCTAGTCACTGGGCTATATGGTAAACAGAGCAGATGTTACCCCTGATTGCATGGGGGTTGGAGTAATGGATTCCTCTGGACGTTTGGGTTATTCTTGGATTTAGTTTTTGTTACAAATAGTAGAATACTTCTCTAACTTTCTTAGGCTAGGTTCTCACATTCCATATTACCTTTAAGCAGTCTTTTTTCAGCATTATCATCAGAACACTTAGGTCTTATGAAAATAGTCTTTTTAAAAGACATTGGTATTGACTTAATCCTATTTGTTAATTTTATTTTTTAATTTAAGGTTAATTTCAGTACAGTTTACATACCGTGTTGTGGTTTCAGGTGTACAATATAGTCATTCAGCAATTCTATGTGTCACTGCTTATTAAGCACTCTTAATCCCCTTCACCTATGTAACCCATTCCCCCCACCTACCTGCGCTCTGGTTACCGTCTCTTTGTCTCTGTTGTCCAGAGTCTTGTCTTTGGTTTGTCTTTTTTATTTCGTAGTTCATTTGTTTTGTTTCTTAAATTCCACACATGGGTAAAATCATATGGTATTTGAATTCATTCTTTCTCTGACATATTTCACTTAGCACTAGGCTCTTTAAATCCAGCCAGATTGTTGCAAATACAAGATTTCATTCTTTTTTATGTTTGAATAATATACCATTGTGTATGTATACTGTATCTTTTTTGTTCATCTGTTGGTGGACAGTGGGCTCTTTCCATAATCTGACTATTGTAAATAATGTTGCAGTAAACATAGTGGCGCATTTATCCTTTCAAATTAGTGTTTTCGTATTCTTGGGTAAATACCCAGTTGCGTGATTACTGGATCACATGGTAGCTCCTATTCATTAATTTTAATGCAGTTTCTAAAAACTGTAAACTGGAAGAAAAACTATAACTGGGATATCAAAAATTGTTACATCTCTTTTTTTTTTTTAGTTAAAATTCCTGCTTTTGAAGCTTCCTTGGAATTTTTAAAATTCTTAATAATTATTCCCTTTACCTCCACAAGATGGAGTAAAAGTTCTAGATGGGAACAGTTAACCTGAAATTGGAGCTTGCTTTGTATATTAAATGTCTTTGCCTGAAAATCTCGAACACTGATCGTATTTATATATTTAGACCTTGGAAACAAGTGAAAATTCACACCGCTTCCCTTTGTGCCAGAAAGATTGTTGTCAGTTAACATGGGAAATACACTTTTCTTGTGAAAAGCCTTACAGTGTCCCTTTCCTTTACTGGGATATAAGAGGCACAATTAATAATTAGAAAGTCATGTTTCATTTTTATTATACCCTGGTTCTGGGAAGAGTGGATTTGATTGTTTATCTGCCGTGAGTAGTTACCATTGAGCAAAGGGGGATGGGCATTATTTCATAATAGTATCTTATTCTTTACCTGGACTTTGCTTTTTCATATCTTAGATGCCCTTTTTGTGTCTTTGACCCTGACTCTTATTATTTGAAACATTAAATCACAAGTTATACTAACATATAAAGGATTTTTTGTCCACTCAAAAAAAGGAAGTAGTTTCCAAACATAGACTTTTAAAAGATTATTAGAAAAGCATTTTAGAAGCACTCATTTTTTTAAAGATGTGTGATTACAGTATAATGGATGCCTAAGTGTAGTTCAGAATTTTATGCTTTGAAGATTAATGCTCTGTTGAACCTGTAGCCTTTATTAACACAAAACCTCTTGGACAGCACTATATTGGACTAGTTTCAGGCATTTGCGTAAAAGTTAAGAATAATGTAAACTTTTACTCAATCTAAGTTGTTCATAGGAAGCTTCTACTAAACGTGTATAGAGTAGACTAGGCAAAAGCCAAGAAAACATCCTTGATTGTATTCATTTTTTAAAATGATACTGTTTCAGTTTATTTCCATATTCATTGCTATTTCTGAACTTGGATTAAAATTTTATGTAAGGAAAGGGCACCTGTGTCGCTCAGTTGGTTAAGCATCTGACTCTTTTAGTGCTCTGAGTCTTTTTAAGTTTATTTATTGTGTGTGTGTGTGTGTGTGTGTGTGTGAGAGAGAGTGAGAGAGAGAGCAAGCGAGCGAGCAAGCATGCACTAGTGGGGGAGGGGCGGCCGGAGAGGGAGAGAGAGAATCCCAACCACGCTCCCTGCTGTCAATACAGAGCCCAGCATGGGGCTTGATCTCAAAAACCATGGGATCATGACTTGTGCCAAAACCAAGAGTCAGATGCTTAATGACTGAGCCACCCAGATGCACCCCAAACATCTAACTCTTGATTAGATCATGACTTCATGAGTTCAAAGCTCATGTTGAGCACCGTGCCATCAGTGTGGGGCTTGCTTAGGATTCTCTCCCTCTCCCTCTTCTTTCCCTCGCATGCTCTCTCTCTTCTCTCTCCCAAGAAAAATTAGTAAACTTAAAAAAAATTGTATCTAAGGGAAAGAAGAGTATGTATTACTTACTATTTACTAATCTAGCTTTAGGTTGCTACCATTTTTTCCTCTTACATCGCACTTGCTTAGTACATAAGATTTTGAAACATTTATCTATGTTTATGAGGGAGCATTGTATAGAGATTTTCAATTCAGTGATTATTAGAAATATTCTAAGTTAGGTTTTTCCTTACTTTTGTCTTAATGTCTTCACATATTTTTCTTTTCTCTCCCTTCCTGTCATCATTGACCAAAGTTCAGGGTTTCTAAAACAGTGCTGTCTCACAGAAATAAAGTTTAAACTACAGATGTAATTTTAGATTTTCCCATAGCCACATTAAGAAGATAAAAAGGAACAGATGAAGTTTATTTTAATAATATATTTTACATAACTCTATAAAACCAAATTATTAGCATTTTTTTTGTTATTGGAATTTTGTGTGGCAACTTCTTTTTTTATAATTTATTTTTTAAATTTATATCGAAGTTAGTTAGCATATAGTACGACAGTGATTTCAGAAATAGATTCCTTAATGCCCCTAACCCATTTAGCCCATCCCCCTCCCAAAACCCCTCCAGTAACCCTCTGTTCTCCATATTTAAGAGTCTCTTACGTTTTGTCCCCCTCCCTGTTTTTATATTATTTTTGCTTCCCTCCCCTATGTTCATCTGTTTTGTATCTTAAAGACCTCATAAGTGAAGTCATATGATATTTGTCTTTTTCTGACTGACTGATTTCGCTTAGCATAATACCCTATAGTTCTGTTCATCATCCTTTGATGGACATTTGGGCTCTTTCCGTACTTTGGCTATTGTTGATAGTGCTGCTACAAACACTGAGTGCAAATTATTAGCATTTTAACACATAATCAATTTAAAACTAGTTTATATTCCCTTTATATATTAAGTCTTAAAATTTTGGTATATTTTGTATCTATATCACATCTCAATTCAGACTTTCCAGATAGCCACATGTGACCAGTATCGACTGTATTAGACATTCTGTTTCTGAATGATTACATCTCAACTTCTTTAGTAGTTTAGAGAATATATAAATTGGAAATGTTGCATATAGTCAGCAGTGTATTTCTAGGGGCTTTTCTAGCCCATGATTCCAAGAGTAATAAGGAATTTGACTTTAACAAGAATGAACTAGCTTATCAGAGAGTCACTGGCATTGCTGAATCTGTACAGAACACCTCCTCATCTGAATTAGGATGTGTTAGGTAGTGCTGTTCAATATTAAAGAACCCTGAACCTCCATGTATTAAAATAATAAATATCTATTTTTGTTCACAGTATTCTTTGTTTCTTGTCCAGTGTGGATGGGCAAGGAGGAACTCTTATTTATCAGAATCATTCCCAAATTAAGGGTGATGAGGCCCCATCTCAGCACGTACTTTCACAATCAGTGTGGCAAGGGGCAAAAAATTATGGGCTGTATTCATTTTTATGAATAAAATTTTTAAGATTTTTATGAGGGAATATTTCATTTAAAATCAGAAAGTTCCAGAATACTATAATTGACCCCCATGTGCATCACTCAGTTTCCCAGGCAATATGCATATAATCTCAGGCATTATATAATCTATGCATAAATACTTAAGCATTTATCTTTTATTTTTATTTATTTTTTTAATGTTTTATTTATTTTTGATACCGAGAGAGACAGAGCATGAGAGAGGGAGGGGCAGAGAGAGAAGGAGACACAGAATGGAAAGCAGGCTCCAGGCTCTGAGCTAGCTGTCAGCACAGAGCCTGACGCGGGGCTCGAACCCACGAACGTGAGATCTGACCTGAGCCGAAGCCGGAGGCTTCACCGACTGCCACTCAGGCGCCCCCAACATTTATCTTTTAAAAAAACCATAATTTTATTATCATACCTAACGAAATTAACAATTATTCTTTAGTAGTATTTCATACTATCTTTGTATTCAGTGTTTCCTAATTGTTCATTGCATTAGTTGATAAATCTTTAAGTTTCTCAATTTACAGTGATTCCTCTCTTTCCATTCCTTTTTTGTTGCCATTTTTTGGTTGAAGGAATAGGAATCATTTTCTAAAGAATTTCCTACATTTCTGTGTTTGGTTGATTATATTCTTATGGGACACAATTTGACATGATTCTCTATTCCCAATATTTTCTGTAAACTGATCTAGACACTTGATTAGATATGTCTCAATTCTTTGACAAAATAAAAATTACTTTTATTTTTCTTTGCTATTTTTCTCATGTGAGTATAAATCTTAGCTCTGCATAAATGGGTGTCATCTGTTTCATCAAAATGTAATTTTGTTAACATTAGCTCTTTTTGCATCTACTAGTCTCCTTTAACTTATGAAAAGAAAACCAAGACTGCTAAAGACTTACCCATGTTTTTAGCACTTCTCAGTGTTATTTATTTATAATCCGTGATTGGGGACACCATTGTCCAGTCTTCTAAGTTAAGAAAGTATGAATATCAGACTATCTTGTATTTGTATATAAATGTTCAGTTTCTCTAATGATTAAGTACAGCACAGAATGTTCTAATTTTTCAATTTTCAAGAGCAGAATTTTTGTTACTTGCCTAGCTTTTAATGCAAACAGTGAAAGTGTTCTTACCAATATTGTGTTATTTCTCAAAACTGAGAAAATTGTAGGGTATGGTCTAATGTACTAGACCTGTATTGTTGGCCTATTTTTATCAAGAGGAGATTAAGCTAGAATGACTAGAATTAACTCAGGAAGCAACAGATGTTGGTGAAGATGAGGAGAAAGGGGGACCCTTTTGCACTGCTGGTGGGAATGCTAACTGCTGCAGCCACTCTGGGAAACAGTATGGAGGTTCCCCAAAAACCTAAAAATAGAACTACCCTATGACCCAGCAGTTGCAGTACTAGGTATTTATCTAAAGGATGCAAAAATGCTAATTCAGAGGGGCACATTCATCCCGATGTTTATAGCAGCACTATTACCAGTAATCAAATTACACACGCGCGCTCTCGCTCTCTCGCTCGCTCTCTCTCTCTCTCTCTCTCTCTCTCTCTCTCTCTCTCTCTTTCTTTCTCTCTCTCTGTCTCTGTCTGTCTCTCTCTCTCTGGAGTATTACTTGGCAATCAAAAAGAATGAGCTCTTGCCCTTTGTAACAACATGGTTGGAACTAGAGTGTATTATGCTATGTGAAATAAGTCAGAGAAAGACAAATAACATATGATTTCATTCATGTGTGGAACGTAAGATACAAAACAGACTAACATAAAGAAAGGGAAGCAAAAATAATATAAAAACAGAAGGAGACAAACCATAAGAGACTCTTAAATACAGAGAACAAACAGGATTGCTGGAGGGGTGTTCAGTGAAGGGATGGTATACAGTTGGTTAAGCATCTGACACTTGATTTTGTCTCAGACCATGACCTCACACTGAGACTGAGCCCCATGTCGGGCTGTATGTTGACAGCACAGCCTACTTGGGATTCTCTCTCTCCCCCTCTCTATGCTCTTCCCCATCATATGCTCACACACTCTTTCTCTCTCAAAATAAATAAACTTAGAAAAAGAATATGTTATTAAAAACATACCTTATTAAATCAGAAAAGCAAGGTATGAAATATGCATGATGTAATCTAATCCTTTCAAATTAAAAGGATATGGGGCACCTGGGTGGCTCAGTCGATTAAGCTCCGGCTTCAGCTCAGATCATGATCTCGCGGTTCATGGGTTCGAGCCCCGCATCGGAATCTGTGCTGACAGCTAGCTCAGAGCCTGGAGCCTGCTTCAGATTCTGTGTCTCCCTCTCTCTCTCCCCTGCTCGTGCTGTCTCTGTCTCTCAAAAATAAAAATAACATTTAAAAAAAATTTTTTTAATTAAAAATTAAAAGGATATGTCTATGCTGCCATATGCAAAAATATTTTTCTAGGAAGATACACAGCCTTAACGTGATTTTTATATATTTTTTTTAAATTTTAATCATTTGCATCTACTAGTTTAATTAAAATACATAAACATTTGAAAGTACATTTTGTGTAACAAAACATTAGAAGTCTTTAAATTTCAGATGTGTATTTTGTCCTTATTAGAAATAATAGAAAAGACAGCAAGAATCTGTGTTGATTATTTTTCTCGTTGTAGGAAATGTTAGGATTCTTAAACTGTTACTTAAGAAAGGATTACTTTTTCCTAGGATTTCCATTTAAACAGAGTTAATTTGGAAGAATCTTCAGGAGTAGAAAATTCTCCAGCTGGTGCTCGACCAAAAAGAAAAAACAAGAAGTCTTATGATTTAACTCCAGTTGATAAATTTTGGCAGAAACATAAAGGAAGGTAAGTAAGAAAAAAATCAGTAAGTCAAAGATTTACCCTTTAAAAAGAAATGAAGATGTCATCTGACTTAATGAATTTGATTAAAAACATCAAAAAGATCATGGTGGTTCATATACACAATAAATAGGAGCCATGATTAGTCTATAGAGATCTATTTTTATTGCTTAATTTCTTCCCAATTCCTAGGTTGTTTTTTGTTTGTTGTTTTTTAGGGGCCATTTGCCGGTTCATTAAGGCCATGCTATATGATTTTGTAGATTTTACAGATAGTTTTTCTAAATTTCGTTGCTGTCCATTGACCCTCTACAAGGCCATTTCTGCCTTTCATTAAAACAGTTTTTGGGGGACACTTGGATGGTTCAGTCGGGTAAGCCACCAACTTCGGCTTAGGTCATGATCTCACGGTTTGTGAGTTCAAGTCCCATGTTGGGCTCTGTGATGGCAGCTTGGAGCCTGGAGCCTGGTTGGATTCTGTGTGTGTGTGTGTGTGTGTGTGTGTGTCTCTCTCTCTCTCTCTGTCCCTTGTGCACTCACACACACACTCTCTCTCTCTCTCTCTCAAAAGTAAATAAACATTAAAAAAAATTTAAAATAAATAAAATAGATATTTGGGACAGGAAAATATTGAAGTGTAGTCTTCCCTCTTTGTTCATTGTCTGCCTGCATACAAACACAGTTTTAGATATCTGTGGAGAGAGAATACGTAAGCCTGAAAATCAGATTTATTTAAAGCACATTGCTTTGTGATTTATTATCAGATATATGGATCTATACATCCCATGTGCTGCTATGTCCCTTTAAAGTTTAGGGTATTTAATGAGTTCAATATTGTTACAAAAGTTATCTAGTTGTCCTTATGGCTAGGGAAGTCATTCTATCTTTCCTCTTTCAATTTATTTATTTTTTTTTCCTGTGTTTTACTTATTTTTGAGAGACAGAGAAAGACAGCACCAGCAGGGGAGGATCAGAGAAAGAGGGAGACACAGAATCTGAAACAGGCTCCAGGCTCTGAGCTAGCTGTCAGCACAGAGCCCGACACAGGGCTCAAACCCACGACCCATGAGATCATGACCTGAGCCGAAGCCGGATGCTTAACCGACTGAGCCACCCAGGTGCCCCTAGGGATGTCATTATAAACAAGCAAACCAAAAATTCCTCTTTCTCTAAGAAAAAGAGTGCTGCTTATCAAGAATTATAGAAGTATAATGTTTGTTATTATCACTATTTTGAGTATTTCAAGCATTACTGTACCTATATATGTGTCCATGTTCTTGATACGGCTGTTCCTTTTGGCTTCATTTATGTTGAAAGAGAAGTAAGATAAAAGAATGATTCAACCAGCTGGGTTTTTGTGTGTTTTACTATTTATAACTTTTTTTTTAAGTCTGGGAAGTCAAATTGATTTTTATTTTCTCTGCAAAGAAAAGTCACTGTCTTCCTCTTTCTGCTGTGGCAGTTTAAGTACTGTTATAATTGATTTTAAATGATTTTCTTCTCTTCAGAATTCCATAGTCTATACTTTTTATATAATGACAAAGTACAAGAAATTACATTTACATTATTTATAGAGGATGCAGAATATTTTAACGTTAACTGGAAGATTTACATTTCGGGGGGTTGGGGGGGACTAAATGGCTCGTTTGGTTGAGCATCTGACTCCTGGTTTCTGCTCAGGTCATGATCTCGTGGTCTGTGAGGTAGAGCCCCATGTTGGGCTCTGTGCTGACAGTGCAGAGCCTGCTTGGGATTCTTTCTCTCCCACTCTTTGCTGTTCCCACATTCTATTTCACTCTCTCTATCAAAATAAGTAAGTAAACTTTAAAAAAAAAGAAAAGATTCACATTTCCTAAAAGAAAAAAAGCTTAAGAAAAAAAACTCTTCATTCAAATGTGGAAGATTTGAGTATTTTCTTTAGATGACATTTAGGAACAATCTAAGAAGTCATTTGAATAGTAAGATACTTCTTTGTAAGGAATTATGGCCCTCAATGACGCCCATTCTAAAGATCGTACCACAGCATTAGAGAGATAATAGTAATAGTGATGTAGAATCAAATTTACTGGGAGATTGTGTAGAGTAAAACAAGGAACATAAATCTGAGCTTCATTTTCCTCATCAGTAAAATGTAGGGATGATAATTCTATCTGTTGCCCTATTTCAGAAGGTTGTTATGAAGACATATATTAAGTGTATAAAAGAGAAAAATATTTTCACTAAGTGAAAAATATTAAGAAGTAACTTGTCCAGATTCATCAGTTCTCATTGGTAAAAGCAAGAATAAAGGCCGGTCCTGCCAGACCCCAAAGGCCTTAATACTGATAGTGTGTACCTCACCAAGGTTGTGGTTAGATAAGATGAGAAACAGAGACAGATTTTTAGCATTGTGTTTGGCATACAATGAGCA
>NC_043708.1:63505867-63506868 GCF_006229205.1 Suricata suricatta | reverse complement strand
TATACTGTATAATAATCCTAAAAATAAATTCTGACTAAAGTGATCTATGTAATAAAAAGTTTTAAATGTACATGAAGCAATCTTTATATATTCATATGAAAAGTATTAAGCAATAACATTATTAAAATGAAACCTAAAAATTGATTTGTTAATATTCTTTATATATTCATATGAAAAGTATTAAGCAATAACATTATTAAAATGAAACCTAAAAGTTGATTTGTTAATATTTCTGGGAAAATATTTACATGGCACTTATAAACTATATTAAGCCTTATTTTACTATGACTCTCAAAAGCATTTAGTTTTAATTTATACCAACAGTGTTTTGAACTTTTAAAATATATACCCAGAAAAATAAAACCAAATTTAAGTAAGCAGAAGTAATAAAAAACTAGGGCAGAAATCAATGAAATTATAAACAAGAAATCAACAAAAGAAAAAATCACTGGAACCAAAATCTGGCTCTTCAAAAAGATCAATAAAATTATTAAATATCTGGCTAGGATAACTAAGAAAAAAGGAGAGAAAACACAAATGAAAAATGTCACAAATAAAAGACAGGCTATTATTACTGATCCGATGACATCATTAGGCTAATTAATGTGTATTTTGGACAACTCGATTCCCACAAACCTGACAGCCTAGATGAAATGAGCTACTTCCTTAAAAGACACAATCCACCAAAACTCACTGAAATAGATAATTTGAATAGGTCTATATCAATTAAAGAAATCGATCAATAATGAACACTCTTCCAAAACAGAAAGCATAAGATCTAGGTAGGTTCACTAATGAATTCTACCAACTATTTAAGGCAGAAATTGTAACAATTCTCTGCCATCTCTATTAGGAAACAATGCAAATAATGAGGAACTAGATGCTTTCCTGTTAAGATCAGGAATGAGGCAAAGATGCCCCCTCTCAAACTCCTATTTATCACTGTACTGGAAACCCCAGCAATTCAATAAATTAGAGAAGGAAATCAAAGGTATACAGAT
>NC_043708.1:63500099-63505767 GCF_006229205.1 Suricata suricatta | reverse complement strand
ATATCAGTTTAATTTGTCATTTTATCACTATTTGTTTCTTCAAAGGAAACACCCAGGTATGTATTTTATTAAGATCTATGTCATTTTCTTAGAAAATTTAATGGTTAATTTTTAATTTTTTAATACTTGTAGTTCTTTGCCAGAACTCCTTGAAAAAAAAAGACTTATCGATCTCCATACAAATGTTGCCACTGCTGTTTTAGAACATATAAAGGTAAATTCAACCTCCCCCCCAACATTTATGTATTCTATTTATGTAGAGTTTTATACTTTTTAAGATGATTTCATATTGATTATCTCACTGAGGCTTTACTGTATCAAAGGCAACATTATTACCTTCAGTTTTTGCAAATGAGGAAGTTTAAGAATCCAGAAAGATTAGTGATTTGCCAAGGTCACACATTTAGTAAATAAGTTATATCTGTGATATTTCTATTATGTTGTCTCTATATTGCTTTAGTACTGTCTTTGCACTTACTCTGTTAACAATAGACCTGTGTCTAACCATGAGTAGTAGGATTTAGACACCCTTATACTATAGTACTATCTAAAATATCCACTAACTTAGTTTTAGATGAGTTTTAGATGAGTCTTACAGCATTAAAGGTTCTTATTGTCTCCTGTTGTACTGTGATTTTGAAATAAATAGATTGTATCTTCTATATGTTATCATAGTTCTTTATCTCATTGCTTTGTTCATGATTACCCCATATCAGTCCTTCAGTATTTTGTTGTCCCTAAGTCTCTGGACATGGAGCTCAATTTCAGTGACAGATTGACCATACACTAGGACATGGTTATTATTGACCTCTGCTTTCCATGTGATATGATATATTTGAAAAAGTAGTGTAAAAAAGCTAAATATGTTTATTGCTTGTGAGAGATATTGATGACACCTTGAATTTATCGAAAAGGGACTTAAAACGTTTTTCATTTTTAGTGATTTAAGTCATAGAGATTAGGAAGGAACTAATATAGATAGATAATGGACAGTTAGTTGTTCATCATGAAATTTAAACCTGTATAATTCCTTTTTGTTCCACATCTTACTATTGGTATTGGCGATTTTCATATTCCTATAGGGATAGAAACGTAATTGTGCAGTTTATAGATTATTTTGCTGATATTTTCCCTTCCATATGTAGCGTCTATGTAAAACGGGGAAAGGCTGCACAGATCTGTTTGCCTGAGGTCATTGTCTCCTATGGAGATAATATATATTATCAGTGGAAATAAAACAGAGAGTTATATTGAGAATATCCTGCAGTAGGAGAGAAAAGGCTTTGCTTATAAGGTGAAGACTGAATCTAATGTAAAATGTTTCAAAAATTTGTTGCATCAAAATAAAAAATAACTTCTCATTTATATCTTTTAACCTGTAATTATATACTAAGGATCTTACGATCCATTAAACTAGTAGTTTTTGAGTACTTGCTGTGTGCCAGGCAGTGTGCTAGGTGCTACATTCAAGTAACTGGGCAAGTAAAATCAAATTCTAAAAAATTTTAATAGTTGTTAATAGTCCTATATGATCTTGAAGATTGAAACTGTTCTGTGGATTTCTTTTACTTTAGTTTCTTTTTATTTATTTATTTTTTTCATTAGTAAAGTTTATTGATTCTTACATTTTACTCTCTGACCTTGGTTCTCATAGCTGTAAAACCAGCAAAATTACCAAACTTAGTTGTGTAACCCAAAGTAACTATTTATTATAGTATAGAAAGTACAGTTTCATCCTATTTATAAAACTTTATAAACATTATCCTGCTACCAATTTATATGAATCACTCCAGGTCACAGACTAGAGCCTATGGTTTAAGAAAATTTCAGCTAAAGTAATTGATTTATTCAGTCATGTTTATGGAGTGACTGTGTGTTGTGCTAGGCCCTGAAAATTCTGTGGTAAATAAAAAGAGTTCTCTGTTCTCTTGGAGCTTACATTATAGTAACAATAAATAAAGCACCCAAATTAGAAAACTAGATAACTTCAGTCATTTAGATGATATAAAAACAACAAAATCAGGGTGATATGAGGTGATAGAGACATCTGAGAAGACTACCTTAAGTGGTTAGGAGTAAGTGATTAGGGAAATCACCTCTGATGAGGTGATGTTTGAGTTGAGACCTGAATCACAAGGAGCCAGTTAGTGAAAATTTCAGGGCAAGGCATTCCAGGCAGAAGGACTAAAAAGTGCAAGGCCTTAAGACAAGGAACAAAGTTAGTGTGTTTAAGGACATAAAGGAAGATTAATTTGCTTATAGTAAGAAGGAAACAGTGATAGACTATGGGATCAAGAGAAATGGGAATTTAAGTGCGAAGGGAAGTCATTGGAGATCAGTGACATGATGTGATTTATGTTTTAAATGGAGAAATGAGTCTGAGTGATGGGTGAGTTCTGGAAATAAGCATGGAATTGTAAGACAGCTATTTATAGCTGTCTAGGTGAAGAACAGTGTTCTTTAAGGCAAAATTTACTGTAAATTCTTTATGGTGTTTATAATTTTACACTAAGGATTTTATATGAGTTTTTTTAAATCAATTTGTGCTAATAGAGGCCATCTGTCTGAGGTACTTCAACATGCCACTGTGCACGGCCTACATAATTCTGCTTTAAGACCTGGTAATTTGGCTTTCTTTATAAAAGAAGTGGTTTCTTCCAGGGCTGCTGATTGGCAGAACATTTTATGCTAAGAAACTTATTTGTCCTTCTGTGTATTAAGTGATTTTATATAAAAGCTACACATTTGGGGATGATTGTTTTGCTGTAACTCAGGGAAGACACCCTTTTAACAGGATCTGATTTAAAGAAACGGTCCTTGGGGTGCCTGGGTGGCTCAGTTGGTTAAGCACCTGACTTCAGCTCAGGTCATGATCTTACAGTTCGTGTGTTCAAGCCCCGCATCGGGCTCTGTGCTGATAGTTCAGAGTCTGAAGCCTGTTTCAGGTTCTGTATCTCCTTCTCTCTCTGCGCCTCCCCTGCTCATGCTCTGTCTCTATGTTTTGCAAAAATAAATAAAATGTTAAAAAAAAATTTTTTTTTTTAAATAGACGGTCCTTTAAAGGACATTTCATTACCAGAAGGAAAATAATGTCCCCTAGAGAACACACTATTCCTCCTTGGGGGTCATTCTAAGAATCCCAATTAATCAGAACATTTTTAAATATCACTGATAAGGAGCATATTTACCTTAAATATTTACCTATGAATTATAGTTGTATTTAGTAAGCTGCATACTCTAAGGGATATCTTAATGTAAAAAATTCTTTTAGTATAGAAAAATTGGGATTTTTCTGTGAAGAGTCTTTGTAATTTTGACTGTCTTTTTTAAGGTATTCTTCATTCTTGTCAAAATTAGCACATAAATTCTACTATTCCCATTATTTCTCATTACTTTTAGTTATAAAATTTCTTTTTAAGGTTTTCCATAATTATTAATTTCCAACTTTATAATATTTACTTCTAAATAGCATGTTTGTTTGTACTTTCACTGAGCTATACCATCTCCCTCTAGCTATAATGTTAATATAAACTTAATATTTTCCTGCATGATCTCTTGCTCTTATCACTAGAAATTATT
The DNA here is from genome assembly GCF_006229205.1 of Suricata suricatta. NCBI lineage: Eukaryota > Metazoa > Chordata > Mammalia > Carnivora > Herpestidae > Suricata > Suricata suricatta. The sequence goes on along the minus strand of NC_043708.1, from coordinate 63,502,188 downwards.
GACTATTTGAGCTTCACCTTTTTGCAAACTTTTATTCACCTAAGCAGTAGATATTTTTTATTACTATTGGCAAGAATATTGTAACTTTATGCAGAGGTCTCGGAACATTTCTTTTGGTATTTGTCTTCATTGCAGTTTTGCATATTCTTTGGGGATGTTTAGATAGTAGCTGCTTCTTACATTTCACTTCATTTTTTGAAGCAGAATATTAGAAGAAAATAACTGCCACAACTTCTAAAGAAATTATCTGTCAATCACTGTTTTTGTGGAAAGCCAGAAACAGCACCCCAGTTTACAACAACTTTGGCAAATATTATTACCTATGTTTATTGATACTCTAAGGATTTTATTAAGGTTGGGTGGTTAGCTTTGGTCTAGTAGATTAAAAGAGTAAATTGTTGAATTCTCCTTTGTTTTTAGTAATCCATATTTTAAATATCTTTTTTAGCAGTTCTTTGATTTCTAATACAAAACCACTTGCTTGCTCCTGGGATTACTTAAATTATTTAAGTAAGTTATAGACATTTTAGTTTATTTCAGTTATTTTCGTCCCATCTGCATAGTCAAACTTAATTAAGTACCCTTTAACAAGTACCTAAGAAAAGGAAGAGAGTCCTATGTGTAAGTCATAGTAGATGAGAAATAGAAACGGCATTATATGATCTTTCCCCTCGGTGCTCCCACCTGAAGGAAGAGCCCTAGCATCTGAACACGCCATCCCGAAACAGCTGCCAAAAAACAAGCTCGTAATGAGCTGTTATGCATTGAGGCTTCATTGGTGCTGAATTCTCATTTCTGTTTCCCTGCTTCTTGTAGAGAAAGTGAAGAGGTGCTGAATCAGATCTGCAGACCTCATCTGGTCAAGCACACATGTACTGGCTTAGGTTTATACTCTGAAAAAGACTTAGCCCTTGTTAGCAATGCTATCTTCTAACTACAGAGTCTCCTCTGGGGGAGAAGGCTCCTCCTCACTTTTTTTGGGCTCAACTTCTTTATCTTTTCTAAGGGAAGATAAGCTTTAAAAATAAAGTAAAAGCTCCCTTAATTGATCTCTACTAGTCAACACACCAAATTGACTGAAGCCTTTATTCCTTTTATAAAACATAGCAGCTGCCACCCATATTATGATGTGCTGACAACTGGCAACTAGTACGCCTCACAAGTTGAATTGTTTGCTTACCTAAGAGTTACTTGTATTTGATCCCAATCTATTTATGTCAGTTGTTTGAGTAGGAAAAGACGACTGTTTCTTTAAAACTAACTTGTTCACCTTTGAAAGACTTACTGAAGTTAGTGATTTAACCCTTGTTTAAATTAGTAGTAAAAAGGGGCGCCTGGATAGCCCAGTCAGTTAAGCATCTGACTTCAGCTCAGGTCATGATCTCATGGCTCATGATTTCAAGCCCAGCATCAGGCTGTCTGCTGTCAGCACAGAGACCACCTCAGATCCTCTGTCCTCCTCTCTCTTGGCCCCTTTCCTCTCTTGCTCTCTTTGTTCTCAAAAATAAAATAAACATTAAAATAAAATTAGTAGTTAAAAAACATTAAAAGATTAGAAAATTTTGAAAAATACTAAATTTGCTTTGCAAATGTCTGAGTTTTTTGGTTCCACTTCAAAAAACTGAAATTGGACATCTTAGGTGATCGTTACAGGTGTGCTTTATGCAAGAAAGAAAAATTTTAGTGAAACCTCTGTACTCAAAGAAAAGGTCTTGGACCTACGACAAGACAGGCAGTTGTACATTTTAGGTCTTAAAAGGTAGGTTTAAAATGTGTATTTATATGCAACACAGATTTTTTTGTTGTTATTTACACGTATGTGTGAGTATACTGGTATCTTCTTTATGCATTCATAAAGATGATCCATATTGATGGATACTTGGTTGTTTCTATATCTTCACTACTGTAAATAACGCTGCAATAAATGTAGGGATAAAATTATCCCTCCTTGTCTTCCTTCTCATGCTGTTAGAAAATACCCAGCATCACAGCACCATGATCTCCTGGTGAAGCAGAACAAGTAATATAAAATGAGTATAAAGAGGTTCCCGTCTCTCCTTATCTGTCTGGCCGCGTCATTCCCGGCCGA
>NC_043708.1:63447862-63499999 GCF_006229205.1 Suricata suricatta | reverse complement strand
AGAGAAAGAACTTCTAGATATTATATATCTGGCCAAAATAACCTTTTGCCACATATACATAAATTATGTGTATTACCAAAAAAAAACCCCAAATATGTACTAATTGACAAATATACTTTCTTTCATAAAGCATATACAAAAGAAGCAATAAATTGTACTTGAGGAAAATATAATTTTCCCTACTCTTTATCTGTGGTGTACATTGAAGTCTGACCTGGATTTGAATCTCAACTCTACCACTTCTACTCTGGTAACCTTGAATAAATATATGTTTCTGTGTGTCTGTTTCTTCATCTTTAAAATGGGACTGATAATTCCTTGTTCACAGTTTTACTTTGGAGAATTAAATGACATTATTTAAGTTAGTAGTTTTCAAACACTGTTCTCTGGTACCCTAGATCACTGCAGAGACATTTAATGGGTCACTTGTATCTATTTTATGTTTAGGGTTCTGCAGAAGATTTGATTTGAGAAAGAGGGTCCTGAGGTTCTCTGTTTAAAAACATTTGAAAGCCTTAGCTGTAAGTAAAGTGCCTTGCACAAATAGATCCTGAACATATCTAGTTCTCTTATGCAGGTTAGAAAATCTCCTCTTCACTCTTGTCTCTCCTTCATGGGAGTCGGTATATTGAAACGCTGTTACTTTTCTTAAATGCTTCATCGAGGTAGAGTTCACATACCATACAGTTAACCTATCTGAAGTGTACAGTTCAGTGTTTTTTATAGTATACTCACAGAGCTGTGCATTTACAACCAAAAATGTGCTTTTATAACATTTTCATCACCTCCGAAAGAAACTCCCTACCCACTAGCAATTTAACTAACTTACTTTTGGATTCTATTTACATTGATTATTAGAAATTGAAGTGTGAATAAGTTAATACATGAAGACAGAGCAAAATGAATTTAATGTTTGTAGCTACAAAAACCAATGAACAATTTTGTTCATTCATTTGCAAGTACAGACATTATATAGTCCATTATGGCATTTAACCTATTTAATTTTATGTATTAAATCACTAAAGACTTGATTCTTTACATTTTTCACTCCTAGAAGTTCATTCATCTACTTCTGTGTCTTCTAAAGAGGACTACTTGATCTGTGTATGTCCTGCTTTTAGTTGAGAAATTCAACAAAGACCTCGTCAACTACTTGTTATGAGCCAGGTGCTGTGTTACATTCCTAGGGTTAAACAATTAAACACAGTCTAGGAAATTTACTGTTTTAGAAGGATAGCATATAAACAAAGGAGAGTAATATAGTGTGAAGATTGTTATTATGGAGAGGTATGTGAAATGCTGATGGTACACATTTAAGGTAGTAATAAATTCTTCCAGCCAAAAAGAAGATGGAGGGAAGGGTAAGAAAGGGGAAAGAATAGAGATTGAAGAGACTTGCAAAGAAGCTGGTCCATAAAGAATGAGTAGATTCACTGCACAGGTAATAGAAGAAGAATATATTCTTAAGAAGCTAAGAGAATAACCTAAGCCTACACCTAGAGGACTACAGGTGTACACAGTGCTTAATGAGAAGTCATTGAGGTATTTGATGTGACTAAGTGAGCAGTGGTGAGTGAAACAGAAAAGGTTGTCTAGAGCAGATCATGAGGGCCTGAAAGTCAGCTTAACACCTTGTTTTATATACTTCCCCCCTTACTTGCTTTCCAGGCTTTACTCTAGAGAATTATTCATTACCAGTCTTATATTCAGTTCACATTAATATAGCTCCTACTACCATCATTTTAGTTCCCCTGGAGTTATCTTTGACTTTTTTCACTACTTAGATTCCCATATTCATTCACAAGTTAATTATTAAATGTGTCTTTTCCGTTCCCACAGCCACTACCATGATCTCTTTCCTCGGATCTCTTTTCCATTTGTTTTTGCCTTTTTCAATATTAAATTTTTCCATTCCTAGGACTTCACCTCTTAATCTGTAGTATTCAAAGTAGCATTATACAGTAGCGAAAATAGTTCCTGTATCAAGGAGTCTGAAGAATATGGAGGGCTGAAGGGTTTATAAAAAGGAAAACCTTTATAGAGTTTATTATACTCTCCCAAGAGTTGACTGACAAGACAATTATCTGTGTACTGATGTAGAATATATTGTTGAGTTAAAGCAAGGAACAGAAGAGTCAGAGTCTGCATTAGAAAGCAGACAGATATTAGGATATAGACCCTGTTTGCTTACATTTTGTATAAAGGAACTGGATGACTATAGAGGAAATAATTGAAGTAAATAGCCATAGGAGTTGGGGTAAAAGAGAACAGGGGTGAGTACAGGTCTCAAAATACCTTTTTATGTCGTTTTGATTTTTAAACTGAGTATTCCATCTGTATAAAACTGGCCTTGAGTGCCACTGTCGGGGAGTGGAATGAGGGACTCTGATTTTCTGTTGCCTTATATATGAAATCACTCCTTAGCCTGCCACACCGAAGTGAACTCTATTCCTGTCCCCAGTCACTGAAATCTTGTCAAAATTCATCACTTCCTTCTCTACAATTGGTTAAATGTTTATTTTGTTGTGTCATCTTAGCTCAATATATTTATGTTTTGTGTTTATATTTTGGTTCTTCATTGGTACCTCTGAGTATTCTAATTTATTTCATGAATGGTATCTACTCTCAGATTCTTAACACTTTAAATAGAAGTCATGTTCTTTTCTGTTTAGTATTATTGAAGCATAATTTACTAGATACTTGATAATGATAAATTTGTATTTACTTTGGAGGATTCTAACATTTTAAGTTCATTTGGATAATTTTAATAAATTTTAAATTAGAAAAAGTATTATAAAGGAAAGCTAAGTTTGACTACTTTTCAAGTACCTAAAACTTCACAGTATTAAGTAGGAAAATTAATGAGAAAGTTAGCTTTGTTTAAAAACCACTGAAAATAATTAGGGTAATTTTCTGTCTAGTTTAAGTTGAAAATGTGTGGATTTGTGCACTAAAAAGTAAACATAACATGACCACCTGATGTTAATTTGCATGGATACAATGATTTATATGCTAGTTACTAATAAATACAGTAATTGATATTGGTGTGATTTTTCTTTGCTAATATACATATACACACATATATATATGTATACATATATGACATGCAGAGTTAATTCTCAATTTATAAATCAGATATGGTCAATTTATAAGTCAGATATGGTCAAAATAGTCAATCTGTAATTTTTTATAAACTAAGTGTATGATCCAAAGTAAGACATTTGAAAATCAATTCTACTAGTAAATGAAAACTTATTTTTAAAAATTGATCACAAGAAATAGAAACTTGTAAGCTGAGAGGCCCTTAATATGTCTTTATTACTTGATGTAGTCTAATCTAATATTTATTTTGAAACAGGCAAGAAAACTAGATGTATATTTTGAATATGAAGAAAAAATAATGAGCAAAACTACTCTGGATAAATCTCTTCTAGATATAATATCAGACCCTGATGGTATGTACCATAAATTTGAGGTTAATGTTAAGTCTCACAGCTGATGAATCCAGCATGTTCAGTATAAGTAAAAGCTGAATAGAATTATTTTTCTGATAATCCATGCCAATAATGAGAATATTAAATGAGCTATTTTCTCTTGAGAAATTTGTAGCATAACAGTTTCTGAAGTAGGAAAATGATTTGCATTTTTATTTCATTGAACTTCTTTGTGATGGTATTCAAGAACTTGTTAAATTCATTTATCTTAAAGTGATATAGCTGGAAAAAAAATTAAGTGATCTAATCTGAAGTTCAAATTCTGCTGGTTTTAGGAAGACTTGGAACTGTAACATTCAAAGAAGATGTCTCTAAATGATGCACTTTCTAATTACTTTGATTTAGCCCTAGAGAGTGTCTTAAAAAGATATATCTAAAACTGAATTCTGTTTTAAGTATTTAGGGAATTTGCTTTTAAGAAAATTCCTTAATCAACCCCTTTCATATTTACATTTAACTAAATATTTGTATGGTAGATTTTATTAAAGCAAGATATGACTCTTTGTACTTAGAAAATGGGTTATAATTATTCCTTGGAATTACAATGATTGTGGGATCCACATAGGTTTTAGCCTCCAAAACTTTCTAAACATTAGAGGCTTGTTGATCATTTCAGAATAGTTTTCAATTCAAATCTCAGTGAACTGCTTTTCCAAAATGAATAAAAAGTGTATAAGCTATTCTGCTTATATTTTGCATACAAGTTGTTTAGCTGAATGATGATGGTTTTTGAGTTAGACTTGGTATAACTTTTAGATTTTGTTCCAAATGGAAAACAGATAAATTCCAAATTGTTTGTAATTAAAGATTGTTTTCCCAAAAACTGTAAAGAGGCTTTAGATATTGCTCATACTTGTAAGAAGCTAGATTTGTAGTGAGAGCATACTATTTTGGAAGTATTTGCACTTTACAATAAAAAAATGCAAAATAGATAACCCCATTATTTCAGAGCTATTCCCTATTGTTTATATTAAGTTTTGAGTAAAGTTGAAGCGAATACATATCTTAATAAAAAACAATCAGAACCTTTATCTTTTCTTTCCCTTTAGTTTCTCAGTTTATTTTTTAAAGACATTAACTATGAGAGAACAAGGTAGGCATTCATGCACAGTGGAAGTCTGGTGCCACTTTAGCACAAAACAAGATGTTGGAACCTGAGCAGGAGGAGAAGGGCATTCACACGTGGGATAGAGGGAAGGTTGGTGATACACCACGAAGCATCCAAGTCCCAATAAATTGAGCAGCAAATCCACATGTGAAAACATGGCCGATAAGAGCCCTGACAGATTGAGGAGGGTGATTGTACACAGTAGCAACCCAGCATCAGTCCAAGTGGGGTGAGAAGTGTGGCCAGGCATGTGAGCAAGTCCGTTGTAAGGAATCAGTGTCCAAATGGAGTGAGAAGGCATCCATACAGGCAAGGGGATGGTTGCAGAAATGGGATATTTGTTGCATACAGCAGACTGGTTAAGTAAGTGTATATGTCAGATCATACGAATGGCGCCAGGCTTCCTCTTGTCAAAGAAGGAAGGTATAAATATAGAAAAGGAGAAAACTATAATGAGCTGTGTAATGTGGGAGTGGAATTGGAAGTATTGTAGAGGTTGTGTTTTTCACTATATATTTGTCAGATACAGAAATAGATATAGATAACATGTGCGTGTACATATATATGTGTATATATATATATGTATTCATTCAACTGAGCAGGGCTGTGAGTAGAATGCCCCAGTGTTAAGATTTTAGCTTATAAATACAATTTTCTACTAGGACTCGTTGGAGAAGTAATTGATTCGGGGCTAAGGTAAGTAGAGAAAGTACAAAATGAACCTGGAACATTTTTTTTGTCAGAAAACAAGTACTCAGAAAGTCATGAGACAAGGCAAAAGGACCCAGAAGTCAGCTTGAAGAGGTCCCTAGTGGGCAGCCAGATCATGACACTATGAGCATCAAAATAAGTAATGATAACAGGCTATAACCCGTGTTTGTATGTATATATATACATATATACACACTTATATATGAATGAAATAGCCATGAATCCATAGAGAAATAATAAATGAATAAATTGAAAATTTCCAGGATAGTTTCAGATTACCTCTCTACAAAATACTTGTTAATTACAAAGAGAGAAAAACTAACTTTTCAGTGGAGAGAAGCATGATAGATCCCTTATTAAGTAATCACAGTGAACATCGTCAGTAATGTGGCATATTGAAATAATGCCCCACCCAGGGGATACAAGACAAAAAATACAGTATTCTTTTGTGATATTCCTGCCAAAGACATATAACTTGAATCTGATCATGAAGATATAATCAGACAAAATTTAATTGTGGGACATTCTACCAATAAACAAAAAATACTGCCTGTAATCTTCAAAAACATGGCCACAGAAGTCAAGGAAAGACTGAGGAACTGTCTACATACAGAAGAAGTATGTAATGCATGACACATTGTTCTGAAATTGATCTTTTGTCATAAAGGATGCTTACAGGGACAAATAGCAAAACCTGAAGCGTCATCTGAGGATTAGATGTTAGCGATATATTAATGCTAATTTTCTGATTTTGATAGTTATGGTGAGCTTATTATATTGGAGGATGTCTGATGTTTGGGAGTGTTGGGACAGCAGGTTAATGACTTACTCTCAAATTGTTCAGGGAGAGAAAAAGCTTTATGAATTCTAGGTAAAACTTTTCTCTAAGACATATCCGATAACTCAGTGAGAAAACAGACTTCAAAATTGGAAACAGTTACGGGCACCTGGGGGCTCAGTCAATAGAGTCTTGGTTTCCGCTCAGCTCATGATCTTATGGCTTTGTGGGTTTGAGCCCTACATCAGGCTCGGCACCGGCAATGCTGAACCTGCTTGGGATTCTTTCTCACCTTCTCTTGCTGCTTCTACCCCACTCGTGCTGTCTCTGCCTCAAAATAAATAAATAAACATGAGAAAAATAAAATAAGATTGGAAACAGTTATGGTGGAAACTTAGGTGTGACAAGAGGATCCAGGCTGCTAGTTGTAGGTCCTTGAGTACTTGTAGTTTGTAAAGGATACATTTTTATAATATCCATTTGATTCTTCTATGATTAATATCATTATAATAATCAGGGTGCTCTCCAATCCTTACCATCATGTGATACTTAAAACCTTAGTAATTTCAGGGACATTTATTAACATTGTAGCAACTAAAAACATGTTTCTTCTCAAAGAAGAGTATGAACTGTTTCTTCTCTAATCAGGTAAGTGCCATCTATTAGAAAACCTATGGTAGATGCAGAGGATATTAAAAACAGTAACAGGAATCTACAGGCCCCTAAAACTCAGAGGGGAGCCTTTCTCTCCTGTTTGAGGAGTGGGGATCCCAAGAGCGTACAACAGGCCTGCTTGCTCTTTTTTCTCTTTGTCCTCTAGCTGCTTAGTCATTGTTGCAGGGCATGTACAATGGAATAGCGTAACTAAAGCCAAAGCTTTCTGACTGAAGCACCAGAAAGGGGAAACCAAAGGAATTGGAAACTACCAGGGAGATTGCAGAGAGAAAGGAGCTCAGGAAAGCAAGCTCATAAAGTTGTTTATGAATTCCTGGGCTCACCCCTGAACTGCACATATGTGAATCTGATCCTAAACAACATTTCTAAGACTAAGAGTTAAAGGGCTATATGATTTCCCAGTTCCCACAGTGGCCACTAGATGGTTGGACAGATCCCAGTAGCACTGCAGAAGGTTTTGAAAATAGAAATCGATGATGGAACCACAACCAACAGATAGCTGGTGGGAACTTTGGCCTGAAACCAGCCAGACTACCTTCTAAAACAAAAATAGCAGCTTCCTCCTAGGATTTAAACAAGACCGTGAACTTCATAACCTAATATTCAGTGTCCAAGATGGAACTTTGTAGAACTTTGGAGAACTCATCATTGATCTTTATTGTCATTCTTTGTCATATTTAGGGAGTAAGGATAATTTGAGAATGGGTATCTGGATTCTAAGCCATATTAAAAAATCAGTGGTTTATTAGTCACATTTTGAACAAATTTTCCCAGTTTTTATTCTGTAAGAAATATAACCGTGCCAAGTTCTTCAGTATTAGGCCACGCTTTGACGTGAGGGCACATATTGTTACTTGTTGGTGGTGAATCTGTGACCAGTACCTCATCACTTTGCACCAACATACACCCAGTAGCAGAGTGGAGAATAAATGAGTTTCTCTGTAGTTTTGAGCTCTGGGTAATGGGAGTAGCAGATCAAACTCGCTGCGAGCAAGAAACTTCTTTGATACCTTACATTTTGTCTTACAGTTTCAGTCAAATATATTTTGCATAATACAACTGTTTATTTTAATATAAATGTATTCTTTTCTCAAATCTTATATAGTGATAGAATACCTTTGAGAAAGAAGAGACCTATATATTTTGTGGCCCCACTTTTGAGAAGTATTTCATACTTAGGTTTTATAACCTAACACCTAGAATGACCACATGCAGCTATTTCCCTGGACAGTCTCATTTTTACATTTGTTGCCTTTACATAATTAGTACTGACATCCTTTTTCCATCTCAGGAGTATACTGTTCTAGAAGTGTATGACTATCCTACTTGTTCCTTTCATTCTTTCTTAGTTTATATCTAAAAGGTACATCTCATAGATATTTTGGAAGAGAGAATGGAGATACTCCTATATTCCATTCCTTTACTCCCACAACATTTAATCTTTCTCCATATCTGTGTTTTACAGTCATAATTAAAGTGCCTACAACCTTAAATCAGTTGAATCAAGAACCACATTTTATTTTGTCATATTTATATATGCCTTAAAATTTTTATATGTGCCTTAAATATTATAGTCATGCTTATATATGCCTTAAATATTTTAGTCAACTTGTGTTGACTATAGCACAAGCAGAATTCTGAAAGTTTTTTTTCCCCTCTATATAGCAGGAACTCCAGAAGATAAAATGAGGCTGTTTCTTATTTATTACATAAGTGCACAGCAAGCACCCTCGGAGGTATGTCCTCTTTGTTCAGTTATTGGATAGAAGGGGAGATATTTGTTTGTTTCAAAAATAGAAGACAGATCGCTATGACCAAATAACTACCTCATTCCCTTCTTTAAAAGAAAAACAGTTTGTTGAGACTGGTTAAGCCCGCTGAGTTTTATACCAGTATTTCTTGTCACCCTGAGAACTATCCACTCATGAAATGTCTGACCACTTTTAAATTGTTGGAATATGAATTGAATTCAAGTGCCCAACATTCTGGTTTCTGGAAAATAGCTATTACCAACTAAGTTAACCAAGTTTTCTATGCTTTTTGAAAGATTAGCCTTATTTCTCATTATGTGATAATCTTAAAAGCTCCATTTCTTTAAGCTATGGTGACTAATGCTTTCCAGTGAACTTATCTTTAACCTAAAGTAAAAATGTGGTCATATTTTAAGTTTACTTAAAAATTAATGTCCAGTATAGAACATAGTGAACCAATTGGAGGAAAATACCCAAAATTCCAAAAAGCTATGTAAATATTATAATTTAATTAGATTGTACTACAGATTTATATCTGTATGATTTATATGATTCATATAAAAAGTAAAATTGAGATTTTTTTTGTATTGCAGTCAAATAACTTTTATATCAATAAATGTCTCAAAATGATGGGAAAATCACAAATTTCTCTTTCTAGAAGACTTTTTTTTCTCACTGGGAAAGTGGATTGTGGATAATTTTGTTGTTTTTCTAGGATGGGCCATGAGTTGCTTTAGAAGAAAAAATAATTGAGTATTTATAGGTAATTGACTTTGAAGGCAAATGGCAATTTTGGTGTCAGTGTTGTTGCTGGGTTAAAGACCTGCTAACTCTCTCTGCTGGTAACTCAGTAAAATTTTATTGGTGAGCAACAAACATTAGAACTTTGGAGAAGACATCTAGGATGATATAGTAGTTATAAACGCCTTTCCTTTGCCAGTAGCATGCATTTTTAGAAGTCTGATAGATCGATCATAATGCATCTTTTGGTGAAAAACCTTTGGCGTGTTGTATCAGTAAGCTAAACCCAATGTTTGCTTTAAGCCAATTCTGCTTTTTTCTGGGAATACATCTTTTACTTTAATTTAGTAAGAAAGTGTAGTTTTCTTTTTAGAAGCATCTCATATGTATGACTTATATATAAAAAGGCTTATAGCCAAAATTTATAGTATTTTCTTCAGAACTTATGATTTTAAAACTTAATTCAGTATTCCCTTAATTTGACCATATTATTTCATTTATTTTTGGTAAGGACAATGTCTTTTCATAAGTTTAAGTGATCATAAAGAGGCTTAAAGCAAATTATGACTACCGATGTCAGCCTGATAGCACCAAAAATGTGAAGTAGTATACAGCTCTGGTTGAAGGTGAGCATTAAATGTCTGTCTTGTAAAGGGCCCTGGGTGGCTCAGTCGGTTGTGCTTCTGAGTTCAGCTCAGGTTAGTGAGTTCAAGCCCCGCATCAGGCTCTGTCCTGACAGCTTGGAGCCTGGAGCCTGCTTCCGAACCTGTGTCTCCCTCTCTCTCTGCCCCTCCCCACCTCATGCTCTGTCTCTCCTTCAAAAATAAGTAAACGTTAAAAAAAAATTTCTGTCTTATAACATTTTTAGAATGGAGTCACTATGATGGTAGGCTCCTATAAATTATAGGAATTCATTTGGGCTTATTCATCAAGAAACAAAAAGAGCAGGAAAGAGAAAACAACAGTTTAAAAAGTGTAAGACAGCTGATACTCAGTTAATGCATTTGAACCACTAGAGTGCATATGAGGGGAAAACCTGAATCTGCATTTCCCCTCAGCCAGTGTCTTGCCCCTTGTGTTTCTGGTTCTGAAATACTCTTGGTCAAGCCCAATGTTTCATTTAGTGATTATCCTGAGGAAAGGCATGTTCAAAGTAGAGAAAAAACTGACTGACTGAGGGATGACAAAGTACTGGATAGGCAGTTGGGGAGTCTGTCAAAGGTAATTTTCATTAGATGTGATGTTTATCTTGGGTGCTCACTTACATACTCAAAATATGATGCCATTCTACTTGGGTACCTGGAATTTAAACCTCATGCCTTTCGTCTAACTTTTTAATTCATAAAATAATAACAAACAAAATGGTCTTCTCTTTCATGACAGTAAAGTTTTTTATATCATTCTTTGCTTATTTCAGGCTGATTTGGAGCAATACAAAAAAGCATTAACTGATGCAGGATGCAACCTTAATCCCTTACAATATATCAAACAGTGGAAGTAAGTTTTATTTTCTTCTTACATAAGAGAGTACAATGGAAGTCCCAGGAAGATAAGAATGTTAATAAGAAAATTGAACAGTGCCTTAGTAATTTTTTTTTAATTTAGTAACATAAATATTTCCCTATCTGGCCTTCCCTATCCACAACTTAAAATTACAAAAAATGGTGATGCCTTTCTTTCCTAGAAAAAGTTGGTATTTTCTTCACTGATTAGATAAGAATGATAAAGACTGAAATGTTATAGGTCAACTATCTCAAAAACATTAAAAGAAAATTTTAATTTCACTAGTAGAGAAGTGCAGATGAACGGAGTGCACAGATATACTAAAGTGCTGTTTCAAGGATACAGGCAGATTAATTGGTGAGCATATATTCTTCTATTAAAAATATAAACTGTCACCATTTTGCTAGATGTATAAAAATAATTTTTAAAAAATATTCACAGGGCTCCTGGGTGGCTCAGTTGGTTGAGCGCTGACTTTGGCTCAGGTCGCGATCTTATGGTTCATGAGTTCAAGCCCTGCATCGGTCTCTGGGCTGACAGCTCAGAGTGGAGCCTGCTTCAGATCCTGTGTCTCCCTCTCTGTCTGCCCCTCCCCCACTCATTTTCTCTCTCTCTCTCTCTCTCTCTCTCTCTCTCTCTCTCTCTCTCCCTCAAAAATAAAATAAAAAACATTAAAAAAAATTTTTTTTAATCTTTGCATACATCTTCTAAGGATTTAGTCCAAAGAAATAATTGGAATTGTAAACTCTTAGAAGCAGCCAACCTAAATGTTGAACAGCAAGCATTTCCATAAGATACAATACAATTGAAAATTAAAAATCATGTTGAGGAAAACTAATGACACTGGAAAATGTCTGTATACGATAGTGAAAAAAATAGTTTATAACAATTGATTTCTCTCTTTGTGCCTAGGTTCTCTTCTAGGCTTTGGAAATGTAATAGTGAACATGTGAAAGGTCCTTTCAGTCATTAAATTTACATTTGTGTGGAGGGAAAAATAAATCAACAAATAAGCCAACAGATGACAGAACAATATTAAATGATACTAAGTGATAAAATAACAGTGATAAGGTCTTAACTTGGGAGTAAAAGTTAAATTTGTTGAGAAGATCAGGAAAAGTCTCTAGGTAGGTGATATTTGAGCCAAAACTTAGATGACAGTTTTTACATTATGATCTCTGTTATCCATCTATTTCTGTATGTGGCTGTATATATTAACGTATATCTGCATAATACGATTACATAGCTTGACATTATATTAAAATGCTAATAGTGGGTAACTCCAAGTGGTAGAATTTCTTCCATTTGTGTACTTACCTTTATTTTCCAAATTTTTCACAACAAACTTTACTGTCAAAATATTTCTTAAAATGGAACGCCTGGGTGGCTTAGTCAGTTAAGCATCCAACTATTGATTTCTACTCAGGTCATGATCTCACAATTTGGCGTTAAAGCCTCATATTGGGCTCTGCACTGATAGCATAAAGCCTGCTTAGGGTTCTCTCTCTCCCTCCCAAAATTAATAAATAAACTTAAAAAAATATTTCTTAAAATGATTGTTTTAAGACTACAAGATTGAATATGCTTTCCAAGCTCAACTGTATGCCAACTGTATGCCAAGTTGTTAACAGTGGTTATCTCTGAGTGTTTGAGTTTGAGTGCTTTTTCAAATTTTTTTAATTTTTTATTTTTAATCTTTGTTTATTTATTTATTATGAGTGAACAAGTAGGGTAGGAGCAGAGAGGGAGAGAGAATCCTAAGCAGGCTACATGCCATCAGCACACACAGCCCGATGCAGGGCTCAATCCCATGAACAGTGAGATCATGACCTGAGCAGAAATCAAGAGTCTGGCCCTTAACCAACTGAGCCACCCAGGGACCTCTAGTATTTTATTTTTAAGTAGTCTTCTACATCCAACATGAGGCTCAAACTTTCAACCTAGAAATCAAGAGCTGGGCACACCAACAGAGCTAGTCAGGTGCCTCTTGTTCTTAAGTCATCTATCTCTGCCATCATTGTGGGTCTGGAACTCATGACTCCGAGGTCAAGAGTTATATGCTCTAGGACTGAGCCAGCCAGATGCCCTTGCTTTTTCAAAATTATTTTTATCTGACTATGTTCATATAGTAAGAAGAAGATGTACAATAGACCACTGTTTAAAAAGAGAAACTGAAAACTGCCTTTTCCAGTTTTTATAATATATACCTTTGCACATTGGCTGTGGGGCATATGTCATTGTTCTTTACATTATGACTTGTGGGATACTCCTTAAACCAGACATTTATTGTTCTGAGAGTAGAGCCAGTCTTGAACATCATTTTATATGGTTACAAAATACGTAATTTTTAGCATTTTTCTTTCTAATTATAAGAGTAATGCCAGTTTTTTAAAGAAAATTTTAGAAAACTCTGTTAGAAAGGAAGTAAAAATTAACCTATAATCTTATCATCCAGATTCTACAATTAAACATTAATATATAGATTTTTATGTGAACATTACATGTATTTTTTTAATTTGGAAATTATTATTATAGATACACTTTTATAGTCTAGTTTTCCATTAACTCATTTTTCCAGTCCATTTTCTTAAATAATTATAGTGTTTCTTAGAGCAGCTGGGTGGCTTAGTTGAACGTCCTACTTTGGTCAGGTCATGATCTCACATTTGGTGAGCTCAAGCCTCAGGTCAGGCTTTGCACTGGTGGGGTCTGCTTGGGATTCTGTGTCTCCTGCTCTCTGCCCCTCCCCCACTTTCTCTGTCTGTCAAAAATAAATGAACATTTTAAAAGTTTTTTTAATAGTGTTACTTAAATTTTCTTCATTGGTACTATTTAGTGTTTGCATAATGTTTAGCCATTAAAAAATGCCATGATTTATTTAATCCTTCCATATTGTCTAGATATAGTTGACTCTAGTAAGACATAAATATTTGTTGAAGGCAGAAATTCTAGTCTACTTCTGAAAACACTTGATTGACATCCTTCTTTCTGAACAAGGTTGTGATTTTTGTATTTGGAATTTCTTTAATGGTATTATTGATGAGTTTTGTCCCAACTGAAATAGAGTGTTCTTAGCATTTCAATTATCACATCTTAGTGATTTCCATTCCTTTTTTTTACTCTCATTAAGATTTTCTTGTATTTAAGTAGGCCTTTCTTTTTCTACAAAAACAATTGAAATAATTAGGAGCCATTATAAAAGAATATTGAGTAACATAAAAATGTTTATGGTATGCTATTAAAATGTTACAGAACAGTTTTACAATATGTTAATTTTGTTTTTAAAAGTATATATGTCATGTATATGTATGTCCAAGCATTTGAGGAATATACACAAAAATCCTGATAATGATCCTCAAAATGGTAGGATTCTTTTTTTTTTAATGTTTTATCTATTTTTGAGAGAGACTGCGTGAGCAGGGGAGGGTCATAGAGAGAGGGAGACACAGAATCCGAAGACAGGCTCCAGGCTCTGAGCTAGCTGTTGGCACAGAGCCCAACACGGGGCCCAAACCCATGAATCACGACATTATGACCTGAGCCAAAGCCGGATGCTCAACCAACGCAGCCACCCAGGTGCCCCAAAGTTGTAGGATTCTTTTGGGAGCATTCTGTTTTCTCAGTTTTTTACTGACCATATTCCTAGAAGGGAAATATTTTTTAAAGCACATCGAAGTGCCATCTATTTGACCAGACTTCAAAAATTTTATAGTTTTGTCGTGTCCTGCTGCTCTGCCCCACGTTGGGGGCCACTTGGCGGGTCCCACGCCTGCCAGCTGTGGCCCGCCGGGGTGGTGAATCCTTGCGGGTTCGTGATCCTGAGAGAGGGAGAGAAAGGGCAAGAAAGGGGAGCACAGAGAGTAAGGACACAACACACGGTTTCCGATCAAGCCCCCTCCTCTTATTAAGAAAATAATACTCTTATATAGGGTTTGGGGCGGGGAACTGACCCAGGTCGGTTGCCAGGTAACAGAGTCAAATGAATATTAGAGAAAGGAGAAACCGAAACCGAAACTGAAACTCCAGACACAGCATCAAAAAGAAGCGCCCAGATTAGCGCTGCATAAACCAAAATGCGGTTTGATCTTTTGTTCACCTTGGCCTTTTTTCGTCTGGCTCAGTATGACAGTCTCCAAAATCCTGGACCAGGAAATGCACTCTCCTAGCCTCCAGATGTAAATCTTGTTTTTTGGTTGCTCCCTGGAGAGCGATATATCCTTGCCTGAGGCAGCCAAAAGCTCGGCGGCCCCCAAAATAGTTTAGTTAAAGAGAATTCTGGACACATAGAAAGATCTGAAAATAAATGACTGCATGCAATTAGGTATAAGAGGATATGTTCCTCTTAAAAGGAAGAATCATTGGGTAGTAGAATTAGAATGGTGTTAATGAAAAAAAGTGGTTTTTGGTTCACCTGAGTGGCTCAGTTGGTTAAGCGCACAACTTCGGCTCAGGTTATGGATCTCATGATTTGTGGCTTTGAGCCCCACATCATCTCTGTGCAGACAGCTCAGAGCCTGGAGCCTGCTTCAGATTCTGTGTCTCCCTCTCTCTCTGCCCCTTCCCTGCTTATGTTCTGTCTCTCTCTCTCAAAAGTAAACATTTAAAAAAAGTTTTAAATAAAAGAAAAAAGTAGTTTTGAGCAGAGTCTTAAAAGGAAATGTACAATTTCTGTTGGAGAAGAAGGCAGTCCATTTATCCCCCTCAAAGGACAGCACGAGCAAAGGCTTGTGTCTGGGAATGAGGGAATATGGAGTGTGCAGACCAGTAAAGTGATTAATTTAATCTGTTCCTGATCAGTTCATGATTGTTCTTTTACGGCAGCAACTCTGTTTCACATTAATGACCAGATATAATGAAAGGAAAATGTCTTGATGTTTAGGAAATGAATGCATTTGTGTGTGTGTGTGTGTGTGTGTGTGTGTGTGTGTGTGTGTTTGTTTTGTTTTGTTTTGTTTTGTTTTTAAAGAATGTCAGGGGTGGCTCAGTCAGTTGAACGTTCGACTTCAGCTTAGGTCATGATCTTGCGGTTCGTGGGTTTGAGCCCTGCATTGGGCTCTGCACTGGTGGTCCAGACCCTGGTTGGGATTCTTCCCAGTACCCCCACTGCCACCTCTCTCCTGCTTGTGCTCTCTTCCGCTCTCAAAATACATAAACTTAAAAGAAAAAAAGAATCTCGGTGTTTCAGTACTAACTGTACTTGGACAACATTTTACATGATTCATAGAGTCAACATTTATATAATTGTTTCAGTGCTAATTATACTGAAAAATGTATTACATAGTTGAAAGATGATTTCTCTTTTCAGAAAATATCTGCATAGTAAAGGTCAATAGAGGTTTTAATACACTGCTGCTGAATGTTTGCTCTAATAATCAGCTTTTCAGTATAGCATTTTTTATTTCATAGGGCTTTTGCCAAGATGGCCTCAGCTCCTGCCAGCTATGGTAACACTACTACTAAACCAATGGGGTAAGTATTTTTAATAATGCTGATTGAATAAGTCTGGTACTCCAGATCATAATTAAACTCACAAGCACTAAAAACACACTGACACTGTAGGGTGCCTGGGTTGCTCATTCGGTTAAGCGCCCAGCTCTTGGATTCAGCTCTGGTCATGATCTCACAGTTTGGCAGTTTGAGCCCTACATCAGGCTCTGCACTGAGAGCGTGGAACATGCTTGGGATTTCTCTCTTCCTCTTTTTCTTCCCCTCCTCAGCTTGGGCTCTCTCTCTCTCTCTCTCTCAAAAAATAAATAGGGCCGCCTGAGTGGCTCAGTTGGTTAAGTCGCCAACTTTGGCTCAGGTCATGATATTGCCAGTTGTGAGTTCAAGCCCCGGGTCGGGCTCTGTGCTGACAGCTTAGAGCCTGCTTCAGATTCTGTGTCTCTCTCTGACCTTCCCCTGCTCACTCTCTGTCTCTCAAAAATAAATAAACATTAAAAAAATTTTTTTAATAATAATAATTAAAAATAATGTTTTTTAAAATAAACATTTTAAATAAAAAGTGAATTAATATATTTTACATGGTATGAGCTATTGGCTTCTTTTGCTTCCTTGTTCTTAAAACATTACATTTTTCATTTTCAGAAATTACATGAAGGTTAAAGCTACTTTTATCTGACTGCTGATAATTAATATAGATTGGAAGCTAGACACTCATGTAGGCATACTGTTAAATGACAGGGAGGGAGTCTCCAGACTAGGTCTGACTTCTGACTCCAGGAAATCCTATATGTGCATGATTTTCAAAGTAACTGAACAAGGTAATTCTAATTACTCTTTTTCATATCATATTTGTTTCAAATTCCTGAAGTTTTAGAATAAAAGTGTACAGCCCAGAGGAAAACCGTTTTATTCTAGCTTCACCTCGAGATTCCGGTTTTAATGGAACAATTTGCGAAAAACAAAAACATTCAGCCTAAGGCAAGTGTTTTAAGTCCTTGACAAAGTGAATCCAGCCAGCCTTCCTTCATACAGGTGCTGTGTAGGTTAGCACTCCCTCAGTGCTGCCTGGTACCCGGGAACTGCCTCTGAACCCTTCATTCCGACAGAGATTGCTTTCTCTTGTTTCTTTTAAAAATGGGATTTCCGTCTTGCCCATCTCTTCATTTCATAGAGGAGTAAAGTCAAGATAGGGAAAAGGAAATTTATTTGGAAAATTACTCTGATGTATTTAGTAGACTTTCCAGTTTCATGTGTTAAAATCTTACCTGAATATTAACAGCCTAAAGATTTCTTGTGGATTTCATAGTTGAGAATTTTAATAAAATGTGTTGTAAGAAAATCTTGATGATTTGAAGGATATCCCTAGCCTTCTGATATCATACAAGAATACCATTCTGTCCCACAAAGCATCCCTTGATCCCAAGCGAGAGATTGACCGAGCCACAAATGTATGCCCAATATGCAGGTCGTTTATTGATGTTATTTTTGCTAAATAGTCCAACTAAACTTTTTTTCAGAATTGAGGTAAAATTCACCAGGTATGTTGTGCTTCACATTTTTATATGATAGAGTTTATGTATTTTGGGGAGATCATATAAACACAGGACTGGGTCTAGTTGCTATGATGTAGAGAATATAGTAACTTTTTTACTTACTCATAATACTTACACTCATAAATTTTCAACATGTTGGTGTGTTTTAAATTCCTAAAACAAGTTACCTTAATTAACTATCTTTAATTTTATGGTTTTAATATTAAGGCAATCAGGAAAGCAGGGAGTTCTCTTCAAATTATAATTTGCCTAACTATAGGCATAGCTCAAAGATAGTGAGGGTTCAGTTCCAGACCACTACAGTAAAACAACTCAAAATTAATTTTTTTGTTTCCTATGCATGTAAGTTACGTTTGTACTGTAATGTAGTCTATTGAGGGTATAATAGCATTTTGTCTTTAAAAATGTGTATATCTTAATTTAAACATAGTTTATTGCTTAATAACCTGGGTGCCTGGGTCACTCAGTCGATTGAGCATCCAGCTCTTGATTTTGGCTCGGGTCATGATATCACGGTTCATGGGATCAAGCCCCGTGTAAGGCTCAGTGCTGATAGCACAGAGCCTGCTTGGGATTCTCTCTCCTCTCTTTGTGCCCCTCACCCACCCCCATCCCTCCCCACATGCCTGTGCCCTCTCTCAAAATAAATAAAATTTTAATGAGTTTTTAAAATAGTTTATTGCTAAAAAATGATAACCATCATCTGAACTTTCAGTAAGTCATAATCTTTTTTTTGGTGGAGAGTCTTGCCATGATGTTGATGGTTGCTGACTGCTCAGGGTGGTGGTTCATGAAGGTTGGGGTGGCTGTGTCCTGTTCTTAAAATTAGACAGCAGTGAAGTTTATTGCATCAATGTACTGTTCCTTTACAAACGCTTTCTCTGTAGCAATGCTTGCAGCTTGATCACGTTTTTACTTGTAGTAGATCTTCTTTCAAAATTGGAGTCAGTCCCTCAACTGCTTTATCAACAAACTTTATGGAATATTGTAAATCCTTTGTTATCATTTCAGCAATCTTCACAGCATCTTCATCAGGAGTAGATTTGGTCTCAAGAAACTATTTTCTTGGCTCATCCATAAGCAGCAGTTCCTCATTTGTTAAAGTTGTATCACGAGATTACAGCAATTCAGTCCCATCTTCAGGCTCCACTTCTAATTCTAGTTCTCTGTATCCACCACATCTGCAGTTACTAAATAAGAAGGCTTGAAAGTCAGAATTATTCCTTGATCCGTGGGCTGCAGAATGGACAATTTGTTAACAGGCATGAAAACAACATTACCCTCATTGTACATCTCCATCAGAGCTCTGGAGTCACCAGGTGGATTGTCAGTGGGCAGTAATATTTGAAAAGAAATCTTTTTCTCTGAACAGTAGGTTTCAACAGTGGGCTTAAAATATTCAGTAAATCATGCAGACAGATGTGCTGTCATCCAAGCTTTGTTGTTTTGTTTCTAGAGCACAGCAAAGGAGATTTAACATAATTCTTAAGGGATAATTCTTAGGTATTTTCAGAATGGTAAATTAGCATTGGCTTCAATTTAAAATCCTCAGCTGCATTAGCCCCTAATAAGAGTCCTTGAAGTTTTGAAGCCAAGTCTTGAGTCTTGACTTCTAGCTATGAAAGTGCTGGATGGCGTCTTCTTCCAGTAGAAGTTTCTTTGTATTGAAAAACTGTTGTTTAGTGCAGCCCCCTTCACTCAGTACCTGAGCGAGATCTGGATAAGTTGCTGTAGCACTTGCTGCCTCCCTTGCACTTACCTTACAGAGATGGTTTCCTTCCTGAAGCCTTATGAACCAACCTCTGCTAGCTTCAAATTTTTCCTCTCTAGCTTCCTCACCTCTCTCAGCCTTCATAGAATTGGAGAGGGTTAGGGTCTTGCTCTGGAATAGGCTTTAGCTGAAGGGAATTTTGTGGCTGGCTTGATCTTTTGCCCCTAGTACTCAAAATTTTTCCGTATCAGCATTAAGTCTGTTTCACTTTCTTATTTGTGTGCTCGCTAGAGTAGCACTTTTAATTTCCTTCAAGAACTTTTCCTCTGCATTTACAACTTGGCTAACTGGCACAAGAGCCTTAGCCTTCAGCCTGCCTTGGCTTTTGACATGCCTCCTTCCTCACTAAACTTAATTATTTCTAACTTCTGATTTAAAGTGAGAGACATGGGCTCTTTTTCATGGCACCTCGGAGGTGGTAGGTAGATTGCTTGCTTTAGGATGAAGCTGAACATCTCTTTCCCAGGTACTGGCTGCTAGAAACTCGTTGAAGTAGACAGCAGACACAGAGTATATGTCGTTTATGAGAAGTGTATGGTCACAGAAATTCCTGCTGATGCCTTGGAAGAAGGATTACATAGTCTGAATCATTGTGGGCAGTGACAAACAAGGATTCCCAATGGAGCAGGGTGTTTTGACCCAAGGCTATGTCTGCCTATGTGGGGGACCAGCCCACGCACCTCAGTCTAAGGGTCCCTGAGTAGGGGGTTGGTGTCTGCACAGTATCTATAAGAACACAGACAAAGTGAATGGTGGCAGTATTGCACTTTACTGTGATGCTTAGGATCTTTATATACCATAGGTGATTACATTTTGTCTTTAATGATTACATTGTTTGTAACTCTGAGGTTTTAGGTAAGAATCACATGTTCCAGAAAAGATTATTATTACCACGGTAAAGAGAACAATAACATAATTTACTACAGAGTTTCAAAAACAGGTATGAAATACATTAACGAGGATCTTGTTCTACACATATAGTATAATATTAACCAAAGCTTAAGAGAAGACTACTTTTCTTTAAAGGTGAACATGATGACTTAAGGGTAAAGTGCCCCTGACCAGGAATGGAGTTTCAATCTGAAAATGTGCCCACTCACCAAAACTATAATTAAAGGTCATAGAAAACTAACTACAGACTCTAATCCATCTTGATCAAGAGGTCATGTGCACATTCTCTAAAACAAAGGAAAGCAGGGCCCACCAAGCCATATGACACTGTACGCTCAGTCTCCCAGGAGAGAGACTCAATGCCGATCCTCAGCTGAGGGACCCTACTGCACCAGGGGCGCACCCACCAGCTATGCTAGGGATATGTGCATTCCTCCTGGTAGTTCACAGTGGGATCTCAACAGGCCTTTTGTCTGAATGGGCCCCTACATACCTACTGCTGAGTAAGGGTCATTTCTGCTACAGACCACAGAGGACTGGGGAAGGAAAGTGCAAGTCTGTTCCAGCTTGCATTGTCTGTGTTCTTAATTTGATCATTATAAAGAAAATAAGGAGGGTGGGGGAAGGATATTCCTGGACTTACTGATATTACTGTGCCTCATCACCCGGGACTCAAAAGAGCTAGCAGAATCCACAGACTTCTCAGTCTCTCTAAAGAAGACGATATCCACCAGTATGTTGTAAGAAAGCCCCTAAACAGAGAAAGTAAGAAACCAGGGACCAAAGTGCTCCAAGATTCAGCAGGCGTTACTCTACGTGGCTTCCAACTCAGATGTCGGCGTAGTGCTCTAAAGAAGCAGCATACTACGAAAAAGAAGGAAGAGGCTACAAAATATGCTCAACTTCTGGCCAAGAGAATAAGGGAGGCCAAAGGAAACCTCCAGGACAGATTGCCAAGAGACAGAAGCTGTCCTCTCTGAGAACTTCTCCCTCTCAGTCTGAATCCAATCAAAAAAGGTTTTTCTAAGAGTAACAAATAAGATTAGACATCAAAAAAATAAAGTGAGAGACACGTAACTCTTCCTTTCACCTGAACACGTACAGGCCATTATAGGGCTATTGGCCTTATTTCAATATTGTTGTATCTCGGAATAGGGAGGCACTAGGAGAGGGTGACAGACTGGGAAACAGGCAGTTGGTGGAGCATTCAAATCTCCGCTCTATTTATCAGTTAAGTTTGCTAGCTTACATGAGTAAGATTGTGGCGCCCCAAAGTAATTACAGTAACAGCAAAGATGACTGATCGCAGATCACCGTAACCAATACACTAATAATGAAAGGGTTTGAAATATTGTGAGAATTACCAAAATGTGACACACATTTTGAACGAATGCTAATGGGAAAATGTTTAATTTGAGGGGTGCCAGCGTAGGTCAGTCGGTCCAACTTTTGATTTCATCTCAGGTCATAAGATGGAGCCCTGTGTTGTGCTCTGTGCTGTTAGCACAGAGTCCCCTGCTGGGGATTCTCTCTCTCCATCTTTCTACACCTGCCCCCCACTCATGCTCACTCGCTCTCTGTCTCTCTCTCTCAAAATAAATAAACTTTAAAAAATAAAATAAGATGTTTAATTTGAAGGCAGCTTTTATTTTTATATTTTCTTAATAATTCTTGATAGAATATTTTATCCCTATTTTATTGTTAGATAAAATTACAGCCAAGATATCTAGAAGCAAAAATTCTCGAGTCATGTTTAGCGAGAATAAAAGTACAATGAGCATCAGCAGGTCGTGTGCAAGAGGCAGGTATCTTATCTGTAACCGATGGGAGAGATAGCTGATGCTTCATGTGATCCTCTTCCTTTGTCCCTAGTCTCTTATCACGAGTCATGAATACTGGATCACAGTTTGTGATGGAAGGAGTGAAGAACCTGGTATTGAAACAGCAAGTGAGTATACTTGTTAGAAAACATTCTGGTAACTTTTGAACGTAAATGTTGATAGGTTGATTGCTCACCTAGAATACCTTCTAGATATATTCAAGGTAAAAATATGTGGAATAAAGTAAAATCAAGGGGTCTTTTTCTGGTATCTTTAAAAATATGATATTTTCACATGTGTAGTTCAGGGCTCTGTTATTTTAGACTTTTTTTTATTCATTTGGACTTTATTGACACTTTGATTTTCCTTTAACTCCCATCAGGTTTGTAAAAGGACATTAACTGAAAAAATGAACTTAACGTATTTAGAATAATAAACTGCTACCTAATGCATATAATTGTAAATTTTAACATATATTAAGAGAGTAATAAGCAAATGAACTTAAAAGGTCTAAAGGTCTATGTAAATTAGAATAAAATCTTTTAAGTAGAATGTATCTTTTGGGGGTAATGAAACGGTAACTTGATTTTACACTTCATTTTGGAATAACGGTCTTAGTTTTATACGGAAGACACTATTTAGTGGTTTTTGTTTTTCTTTTTTTCTGTTATTCTAATAAGTATTCTGCTTCAGAGAGTCATCATTAATTTGGATTGTTTTCAATTAGGATTTGTTTTTTACTTTACATTATGGAGATTTTCAAATAAACTTTAGAATAGGAATCTTCCCTGAACCTTCACCAAGCTTCAGTACTCAACATCCTGTCATTCGTTTCATTATTCCTATTATATTTTTATTTTACTTGTTTTTACTGAGATAGTTGAGGGAAATTCTAAGACACAATATTTTGCACATAAATATTTCAGGTTTTTTTTACCCATCTTTGAATTTTTCATGGCACTTTGCACACAGTAAGTATTCAGTTCTTTATTTGAATAACATTTTATTATAAAACCATGTAGTATAAGTAAAGAACAGTGAAAAAAATTCTAATTTGCTTTATTTAATTAAAAGGCTCTTGACTTTCCAAACTTTACTTAAGGTACATTCCAGATTGCATATTTCCTAATTACTTGGGAATGCTTTTTAGCTTCATTATCCCTCTTAGGGATTCTTTTCATTCCCTCCCAGTCTACCTCTCTCCTGGTAAAGAGCCACTAATAAGTAAATCTACTTTTACTGGTTTACAGTACTTCCCTGAATCAGTTTTTCTTTCCTATGAAGAAGGTGAAAGGTACAAAATAGGAAGTTGGGCACATTAGAGATTAATGTATTGTACTTTACAGTTTAACCTAATGCTTGTTAAAAAGAAAATTACTCAGGACACTTGTGAAAGAACAGTAAGACAGACATCCAGAGGGGTCACTGTGAAAGGTATTTGGATCACCACAGTAGGGGTTTGCACCTGGGGAGAAATATCAGGCTCAATTCCAAATACATCAAGGAAAAGTGGGGATGTATAGCCAAGGACCAGGGTAGGGATCAGTGGATATAAAATTACTAAAAGGAAACATCAGGGGTGAAAGAGGATTCTGGCTAAACCAACCTATCAGGATTCATGCTGAAGGGAGGCCAGTGTGATCAGACTTCACCTGGGAGATGGTAGACGATGAGGAACCTGACCAGATAGTAAGGGTAATCAGGAATAGAAGATGGGAGATTCTTGCTAAACTGATTTAGCAGGATGCTTTTTAAAGTGGACTATACAAAGATGGACGCAGAAGTTCAGAAGTCAAGGCCTCATTGAAAGAGAGCTCAGAAGAGCCTGAGTAGTTTTTTCAAGGAGAGAATCTCTTCCACACCTTATCATAAACTCTGGACAAGATGATTCTATTATGTGAGACAAAAGAGGAACCACCAGGTCCTAAGTAATGTCTGCCTTTCAGGCAATAGAGTGGCTGTTGTATAATCACAGATAGGTAAATTTATGTTTAAGGAGAATTACATATTTTTCTTAATGGGTCACTCTTAAAAGGAAACCGCAGTAGTAGAATAACTCATAGCATGGAAAAATTACAGACTTTAATCTGTGGAGTGTTACTTTCTGAGCTTATTATTCAAATGATGCATGTCCACTAATGTAATAGGTGTCTAAACTGATCAAGTTAAATATTTTACTGTGTTAACACAGAAGTTTGTCTGAAGGTCATAAAGTATAAAAACTATCATCTATAACCTCAAGTCCCTTTGTTTTTCTTAACATGGCAAGTAACAAACTGCTTTGAAATAGGCAGTTTCTCACTTAAAGTAAAATTTAGATTTGGTGGTTATCTCTATCTGTGGGATATTTCTGCCACTACTACTAGAAGAACCATGCCATTCTTTTTAAGAAAAAGCACATGTTAATAAGACATTTTAGGCTCAATTTAGAGGAAATATTTGATTTTTTGGCGTGGGAGTGTGGCTCATTTTATATTGTCAAATGAAAAGTCATACCAAAAAACATGTAGGGGTGCCTAGGTGACTCAGTTGGCTAAATGTTCAACTCTTGGTCTCAGCTCAGGTCTTGATCTCAGGGTAGTGAGTTCAAGCCCCATGATGGGCTCCACACTAGGCATGGAGCCTACTTAAAAAAATATGTGAGCATCTGCATGTCTCAGTCAGTTAATTGCACGTTACTCTTGGTTTCAGCTCAGGTCATGATCTCACAGTTCATGAATTCAAGTCCCACATCAGGCTCTGTGCTGACAGTTCAGAGCCTGCTTGGGATTCTCTTTCTCCCTTTCCCTTTGCCCTTCCTCTGTGCTCTCCTGCTCACTCTCTTTCTCAAATAAACATTTTTAAAAATATGAAAAAAAGCAGTCTAATATGAATGTTATTGTTTCAAAAAAAGAAAAGAAATAAGAGTATACTGATAGATACATACCTAATTTTTAAACGTTAGGTTTTTTACTGGGTGTTTATCTCTGATTTCTTCATCTGATAAATTCCTGTAGTTGAATTATAGAATCAAAAGGGTGAACATTTCTAGTTGTTTTTAATAAATACTACCAAATTGCCCTCCAGAAAAGATATACCGACTACAGTGACTTACAATGCTAGTTTCTCTAGATCCTTACCAAACCTTGATGGGTGCATGTATGTGTGTATATGTGTACAGTCTTTTGTCAGTTGAATACTTATAAAAGAATCTATTGTTCTAGAAATGTTTAAAGTAATAGAAATCCGTTTTAAAAGTTACGTTGTCCTAATGTTCTAAAACTTAGCAGTACTGCAGTGGGAGATCTGGGGCAGTTTGGGAACTAAAAGGAAAGAGGTGGCCAGGGAAGAGACTGCTAGAGATAAACTCTGTCACTCTCACACTTGTAAAGTTTTGAGTACTTTATGACTCTGAAAATCTCTATTATTTTGCATTTTTAAAAATCTGAATAAATGTTTTAAATTATAAATAAAAAGAATAGGATGTCTCCTGTTCAGTTTTCTATGTTGCTTGTAAGAGCTTTTTATACGTTGTTTCTTGGGCAACATAAGTTCTTTGCATCACAGGTATCAGCTATCACATAAAACCACTTGAATTATATTCACAGATTTGGAATTTGTGTGCGGATAATTGTACAAGAATGTGATGAATAATAGCACAAAGTTGCAAAATTTAGAAGTATTCTATTTCACTTTGGATTGTTTGCTAAAATAATCCCTCTTTTAAAAAGTGAATTAACAAATTGCAAGCAGTGGAAACCAGTAGGTAAAAAAAAGTTAGAAGATTTATTGTCTAATCCCAGTGTATGACCCTTAAGGTTATGATTTGAATGAGAAAACTAAATATTTGATTTTTTTTAACATTTATTCATTTTTGAGACAGACAGAACGTGACTGGGGGAGGGGCAGAGAGAGAGGGAGACACAGAATCAGAAGCAGGCTCCAGGCCCTGAGCTGTCAGCACAGAGCCCGATGCGGGGCTCAAACTCAAGAACAGCGAGATCAGAACCAGAGCTGAAGTCGGACTCTTAACCGACTGAGCCCCTCAGGCACCCCAATAAACATTTGAAATAGGGAAATTTCAACTTTGACTGGGTATTACTATATGAAGAAATTATTATTAATTCTAGTGCTAGTAGTGTTTTAGTTTTTTATGAGTTCTTATATTTTGAAAATGTGTACTGAAGTATTGATGACTGAAATGATTTTATATTGGGGTCTTATTTAAAACAACCTAGGAAAGTGGGGACTAGGTGAGAGCAGACAAGATTTTCCATGAGTTGATAATTGTTGAAGCTCAGTGATAGAGGCTGGATGTGTTTTATTGGGTCCGTGTAATCTTATTTTCTTGATTTTATTGACATTACTATGCTGTGATTTTAGAAAAAACACCCCTTTATATTTTATTATTTCCTCATCTGTAAGATGTTGATGTGGATATTGGATTCACCCATACATCCCTTTCTGGTATATAATTTTAAAATTTTGGAAATAGGTGGTCCATCTTATTCCTTCTCCCTTTGCCTATCTTTACTTCACGGACAACTTTCCATCCCTTTTATCATTGATAATTCCTCATTCCCAGTATGTTTCTGGTATCCACACATTTTATCTTATTCATCACTTGGCTAATACAGTTCTCAAGATAAGGATTCTTGGGGCACCTGGGTGGCTCAGTCAGTTAGGTTATATGACTCTTCATTTAACTTCGGTCTTGATCCCAGGGTCATGAGTTCAAGCCCCATGTAGGGCTCCATGTTGGGCATGAAGCCTTCTTTTAAAAAAAAAAAAAAAAAAAAGCTAAGCATTCTCTTCAAGGAAGTCCACAAACTGGTTTTCATTCTCCAGGGTTTTGATAATCAAGACAGCAGCAACCCTTGTTGCAACCTCAATGCTAACTTTAGCATCAGAATATCATCCTAAGCCCAGGGCTGGAGGGGGAGAATTAGAAATAGTTACCATAGACCAGTTGGCAATATCTGGCAACAAGTGGCTAATTCTAGGAGAACTACAGGAAAAAAAAAAAATTTTAAGGGTTTTGAGTGTAAAGCTGTATTACTTTGCTTAGATTGTTTTTTAATTCCTGTGTATATTTTATTTCAGTTTGTTTTTAATCAATAAATCATCAGATAAGATTAACATTGTTTTTGTTCAAACTTTTCCAATGACTAAGACCATAAAACATGACTATGGTCATAAAACCAGTAAAAAATTTTAGAAACCATTTTTAAAAATTTTTTTCTCCAAATAAAATTTCTAATTTATGTATCTAAATTTGAGGATTTTATAAATAGTGATCCTTAATTTAGGATATTCATGTGTCTGAGACTTTTATCTCTCAAATCTATAGTGAGGCTCTCTGCTAATAAAGATCTGGTTGCTAACCTACACAATAATGTTTTACATTTTATTTCTAAAACAGTTTCCAAAAACATTGGAAAATATGCTTGGGAATTTTTTTTAACTGTTTATTTTTGAGAGAAAGAGAGTGTGAGCAATCCCAAACCGCAAGGCTATGACCTGAGCCAAAGCCAGACATTTAACCAACTGAGCCACCCAGGCGCCCCCATGCTTGGGAATTTTTTAAACAGTTAATGAGTTTCTTATTATATTTCATTTATATCTCTTATTGAACTACTGAAATTTTTTGTGTTTCTAAACATGAATAATAAGGTAACATTTGTTGAACAAAGAAAATTATATGGTTTCTTTCTGATGTTTTCTCTTAGCTAGTAAGCTGCCACAGGTCAGTATTTTTCAATCAGTAAAATTGATAAGTCTTGTATATAAATTATTATTAATATATTGATTTTTTTTAATAATTCAATTCAAGCCTTCATTCAGGGAAAGAACAAAACCAGACGAGAGCATTAGTTGGTGACAAAGATCTTAGATTTGTACTGTTTCTTATGCCTCTCCTTTATCATTCTCTACACTTGACGTTTTCCTTAATCACTGACAGTATGTGAACATCCTCTGCTGCAGCAGTGGTAAATGATTCTTTGGGTATCACATAGTTGGAAAGACCAGACAGAAACAAAGAACTGTCCCTGGGCTCATGAACTTTTTTAAAGTATTCTGCTAGAGAGACATTTTTCTTACGTTATTCAGTGACCTGTTGACTGGCAGGCTTGTCTTTAGGTATTGCAGAGCTACAGAATACAAAGCAAAAGTTAGTTGTACCTTTTAGAAAAATCTCATTTTTATGCTGAGGATTTATCATGAGATATTGATATAAATACTCAAATTTCCAATTATTTTCACAAATATAAAAGTACTGTGACTCATGGTTTTAGTCATTATATAGCATCTTTCTTGAATTTTTCTCCATTGTACAGATCTAGTAGTATAATTCAGTGAGCCCAGTGGAGAGTTATATGTAAGTTAAGAAATTGGCATGAAATTAATTTTGTAAAATTTTATAATTTTAATGTGTTCTTGCTCCAGATGTTTTTAAAAAATTATTCTTTCCTGTTATTTCACAAAGTACTTCATCATCTTTTGTTATTGTTACTTGGAACAAATATATAACTAGCTCGGTCTTTTGGATAAAGCATTTTTATAGATTTAAATCTGCTCCCAGTCATTCTTCAGAGAAAGTCATGGTTTAGACTTATTCTTACATGAATAAACTCAATTGTATTTGAAACAGGAAAGGTAAAATTTTGAGCTACCTTTTTTTTTTATTCTAAACTATAGAATTCGGGAAGTACATTTAGTTAGATTGAACCTTTGGTGCTTTTGTTTATATTAAAAAGTTCCTGACCAACACAAATAGGGAATAATGAAATAGCTTTAATTTTGCTTGGTAAGATCATCTTAAAAGGTTTTTACTTGCTAATCTAGAGAAAGAAAAAAGAAACGAGTATTTTCTGTCTGGGCAAAGCAGCATTTTCCATAGTGATAATCCATTTTAGTAACAAAATATTTCGTGACCTAAAGAGAGCAAAACTCTTGGAAAATAGTAATGTGTTTGTTATCTACACTTATTTAAATAATCAGATTTAATGTTGCCTTTGTTGTATGAAGTCTCTAAGACTCAAAATATTCTTTACAGAACATCCTGTACAGTTCACAAAGGAAACATAAGTTCAAAGTAGGCAGAATAACATCCCAGTAGGAATGCATTTTGAACAAGCATAATAGTCACTTAGTAAATTTTCTGTATTCCATCTGTTGTGTTCAAAATAATGATAAAAACCATCAGATTGAATGTAACAATACTATTTCTTATCCCAAGGCATGTAAGCATGTCAAGAGGCAATCTTCAGCCACTGCCAGTGTTAAACATTTCATGTTCAAAGTGGAATTTACTCTGTAAGAAGACAATGCAGTATGTCATTGGAAATTTGGAATTTATCCCAAGCAAAACAAAAATGGCCAATAAAATGTGTGTGTATCCATTTTCCCATTTTTTGAAGAGCACAAGTATCTTTTTGTCTTAGAAGTATATACACTAGAAATGAGAGACTCTTTTCTTTTATCTCATACATTTTCAAACTTAAAGCTACTCTCCTTTTTTTTATGTTTATTTTGAGAAAAAGAGAATGTGAGTGGGGAAGGGACAGAAAGAGAGGGAGACAGAGGATCCAAAGTGGGCTCTGTGCTGATAACAGAGAACTCGATGCAGGGCTCAAACTCATGGACCATGAGATCGTGACCTGAACCAAAGTAAGCTTCTCAACCGATTGAGTCACCCAGGCACCCCCTAAGTTACTCTGTTTGAAGAAACTTACTATCTGCAGAAAAGAAATGGGGGAAATAATGTGATTGTTATTTGATCAAAAGATTGCAATTATTAGTATTAAAAAGCAAACATCCAACAAAGTGAAAAGCCCAAAAATGTGTTTGTACTGAAACCTGGTTACACTTTTACATTATAAGGATCTTTTTATTTAGAATTACATTTTTTTTTTTCTGGAAAAGTAGTGCCAAGGATATTTACATCTACGACACCATTCACAGAATTCTTAATTTTAGAATGTGTTTAATCAAAAAGTGAGCATAGTTAAATGTGGAATGATTCAGTTGTTTTGTTCATAGAGAACAACTTTGGTTATTCTAATATTTAATAAAATGCTTATTTTTTCTACAGAATCTACCTGTTACTCGTATTTTAGACAATCTCATGGAGATGAAGTCAAATCCGGTGAGTAGCATATTTATAAATTCGTGAATGTCTCAAACTCAGTTTATGAAAGATAATGAAATCATTGTGGGCTTAATCACAGCAGACTATATGAGGGAAAGAAAGAGTCCATGTTCTTCTCAAAGAGCCTTTTCTCGTCATGATCACGGATGAGAATTGGTTTTCTCAGCTGCTATAACTATTCTGGCCAGCTCTCATCCAAATTAAATGTAGATTATATTTTTCCTATATAATTAAGTGTAGATAAAATCCTAAGGAGCAAGTTTCTATAAATGACAAAGAACTACATCAATTGATGTAGTATAAAGAGTACCAGAGCAATTTAACTTTATGAAAATTAGGAGAGAAGTGAAATTTTTAAGGTTCAGAGACCACCAAATTCTTTTGGGCTGAAAAGTAAATTGAGAGAGATAAATTGTTGGGTGAATAGACAAATGGGTAAAAATTGTTGGCATTTACTGGGTTTCCAAGCTAAGGGAATGTGAAAATTATCATAGTCTGTTTCATAAAACAGCTTATCCTGTTTCTGTGGCAGAATGCAGTTATCACAAGAGTCTAAAATCAAGAAGGGCAGCATCAAAGCCTTAGTTTGGATTGATCTGTATCTCTGTAGATTTGGCAGCAAGGCTTAGGATCTCATGCTAAGAAAGATATAACAGAATCTTCAGATCAATATGTCACTTTTTGCAGTTGTTAAAACATGGTTATAATAATATTAAAAGGACTTAACAAATACATATTTAAAAATCTCCCCACATGGAAACAGAGTGTAATAAGACATCCCAAAAAGGAGTAACTATAATTATGAAAGTAATGAGACCATAATGGTCTACAATGATATCAAAGATTGGATTCTTCTATCTAGGAATTGATAGAAAATGGTATACAGGGTAGTAGCAGTAGACTTTGTTAAACATCCTAGAATATATGAAGAAGTAGCTCTTCTTAAAAAGCCTGAAAGCCTAAGAGAATTATATATTTATAACTAGTTGTCTTAGAGAACAATATTTCATAATAAGCTGTCAATTTGTGGGCGGTATTATCCCAAACACTAATAAAGATTAAAAATACGAATAAATGCAGATGCCAAATCCACAAGGGGTTAATAAGGAAGTTAAGTTTAAGATATTTTGTTACATGACCCTAATCTTGAAGTTGAGATGATGAAGAATGATGATAATAAAGATAATAGCTAACCTTTATTGAATACTTCTTATGTACCAGGAACCGCTCAAAACATTTTTCACATTTCATTGAATTCTTATTAGAACCTTCTAAGAAAAATACTGTTATTTTCATTTTATAGTTGAAACCGGCACAATAAAATTAATTAATTTGCCCAAGGACACTTAATAAATGGCAGAGCTAAGCAGGCCACATTTTTCACCACTATGATGCATTGATTAGGGCAAAGAACCATGCCTTTCATGGAATCACAGAGCTTTAGAGTTTAAGGAGACGTTACAAGTAATTTGAACAATGAAACGAGAGGAAACCTTTAGAGATGTTAAGTGACTTATCCCAAATCACACCATTTTAAATAGCAGAATTGGAGCCAAAAGCCCACTCTTCCTGTATTTCTGCCTACTACTCATTCTAATATACATATGCTTTCCACAATATTAATGTCATAGATACATGGATGGCTAAATTTTGGGTCTTATTCTGATGTTCCTCCAGGTTGTATAAGTTCCTTTACTAGTTCTGTTGACTTCAGCTGTATAACTGAAGGCACATTACTACAAACACATATTTTTAATTAGAAAAAGTAAATTTTTTTTCTGCTTTGAACACATTTTTTCATCCATCTGCTTGATGAGGCAGCTGCCTGTACTTTCTCTTACTCTTTTCCTATTCTCAGATAGACAACTTGATTTGGAGGCATTGAAAATAGAGTAGCAAAATACTGAAGAGATTAGCAAAGTGTACTTTGTAAGACTTGGCTAGTAATCTTGAATGTATCTTATCTCAAAGGCTTGAAATGCTATAACCTAATTCTAGATGAATTTTTTTCTTCCAAGTTTTTATTTAAATTCAAGTTAGTTAATACAGTGTAGTATTGGTTTCAGGAATAGAATTTAGTAATTCATCAACTACATATTAACACCCAGTGCTCATCACAAGTGTCCTTCTTGAAGTCCATCACCCATTCAGCCCATTCCCTGTCCACCTCCCCTCCATCAACCCGCAGTTCTCTATAGTTAAGAGTCTAATATGGTTTGTCTCCCTCTATGGTTTTATATTATTTTTCCTTCCGTTTCCCTGT
Source organism: Suricata suricatta (assembly GCF_006229205.1). Taxonomy (NCBI): domain Eukaryota; kingdom Metazoa; phylum Chordata; class Mammalia; order Carnivora; family Herpestidae; genus Suricata; species Suricata suricatta. The sequence continues at coordinate 63,467,364 of NC_043708.1, read as the reverse complement.
GTTCCTCTGTTTTGTTTCTTACATTCCACATATAAGTAGAATCATACAATAGATGGCGTTCTTAACACTGATTAAGTGCCCTCCTTTGATTGTTTTGACTGGATAAATTGAAAGAAGGGTATTAAAACAATATCAAATCAGTTTCATCTCGTAAATCTGGCTGGCAGTGGTTTCCTGGAGATAAGGGTTTAAGGATTCTGATGCAACTTTTGAGTTCAGTGCAAGTTCTGTAATTGGTTAAGCACTGTTCACCACTGAGTACAGAACTAGGTGCTGGCAATACATACATAGCTTGTCATTGATCAAGTTGGGGTAGAGCCATCCACACTCCAGGTGGCTCAGTCAGTCGAACATCTGACCCTTGCTTTCAGCTCAGATCATGATCCCGGGGTCATGGGATCAAGCCCCACACTAGGCTCAGCACTGAGTGTGCAGCCTACTTATGATATTCTCTCTCTCTCTCTCTCTCTCTCTCTCTCTCTCTCTCTGTCTCTGTCTCTCTCTGTGTCTCTCTCTCTCTCGCCCCCCTCCTCCCCTGGGCTAGTGTACATGCACTGTCTCTCTCACTCTCTCCCTCTAAAATAAAATTTGAAAAAAGGAAGTAATTGCGTTACAAGCAGTAAAGCAGTACTTCCCACCTCCTTTAATATCAAGAAGCTAGTTTCCCCACAGCCCCTTAGCCACAACTTCTGAAATCTACAAAGTTCTGAAAACTAGATTTTGTGTAACTCATTTGGTGGCAAAACCTAATATTAACTCAAGTTGAAGCTTGAATTTTTCCTACTTTGTGTTAATATTTATATATTTAGCTGCAGAGTATTAATGCGTTAGATGATAGGGTGGGACCCATTGGGAATGTTAGATTATATACAGTTTATGTATTATGTTATCTATCTAAAATTTTTTAATTCAAAATTCCAGAATACATCTAACTTTAAATGTTTCAAATAAGATTATGAACCTGTTTTGGCCAGTCTGTATATTTAGTAAAATCAGAGCTATATAATAAAATTTTAAAATGCAAAACAAAATAATGACTTGATTTATAAAATGGTAAATTTTTAAGAAATAGTATAGTAGTGTAGTATAGTATCATATTGTATCGTATCATATAGTATGGTATAGTACAGTGGTTAAAAACTTGGGAATTGAAGCCAGAGTTCCTGGGTTCAAATCCTGGAGTTGCCAGACTTACTAGTCATGTGATCTTAGGAAAGTTCTATAATTTCTCTGTACCCGATGTTGCCCATCTGAAAAAAATTGAGGTAACAGTAACTACCTCACAGATGTTGTGGGGTTTGAGTAATTTCATCTAAAGCATTTAGAATAATGTTGGGGCACCTGGGTGGCTCGGTTACGCATCTGACTGTGGCCTAGGTCATGATCTCATGGCTCATAGATTCAAGGCCCACATTGGGCTCTGTGCCGACAGCCTGGAGCCTGGAGCCTGGTTTGGATTCTGTCTCCCTCTCTCTGCCCCTCTCCCACTTACATTCTGTCTCTCTCTCTCAAAAGTAAAAATAAACATTTTAAAAAAGCGTTTAGAATAACGTTTAACATGTAGTAAGTGTTCACTTGGTAGTGGTGACACAGATTTATTTAATTAATCTACCATATTAAATCCTTAATTAAAATACTCAAAGCCAAACTGTAACTCCAAAGAGAAATCAAGTTCTGTTTGTCTTTCTAATAGGAAACTGATGACTATAGATATTTTGATCCCAAAATGCTGCGGGGCAATGACAGGTAAGCAGCTCTTGACTTGTGTAATTTGTTTATAGGTTTCCCCACCCCAGCAAGAATAGAAAACTGATGCTTTGTTATAAATCAGTAATTGCTTATTAAGTATTCAAGCTATATACAAAACTGGTAAGTAAACAGTATGATAATCTCATTACATAGAGATAATCACTGCTAATCGTACTTAACATTTTGGCATTTTGGTTCTTGTCAAGTCTATACACTCACACGCCAAAAAAATACATTATATATTAGTTGTTTTGGTTTTTCTTAATGACAAGATGGCAATATTACAAAGTGTGGGGGGAAGGGGAATTTGAATAATGTGCTTTCAAATGAATATTCTTATTGAACCAAAGCAAAACTGGGAACTTTATGTTGAATAGCAGTTGTGGATTTGTTTTGTTTTTAACTGGTCCATAAAATCCCAGCCCTTGTGGATTGTTGTAAAGACTTCATGGCAATGAAGCACTCCACAAATTTTTCTTATTTTATAACAAACATGGCATGAAAAGTACTTGTTTACTTCATTGATATTATTTTTCAAGGTTTAATTCATGGTAGTTTGAAAAATAGCCTACACGACATAGAGAAAGAATAGGCAGAATTAGGAGGAGAAAAAAAGCTTCTTAGAATGATCTTTAGCACCAAAATTTGGGTGAAACTGGTTTCTTGCCTGCATCTTATGTTTAGGATCTTTAGAACTTTGCTTCTGCTTTATTCCAAGCTTTTACATCTTTGTAGATAGACTAAATAATCTAGTCACTGATTAGATTGTTTTGGTAATTTAAAAGATTATTTTTTTTTAGTTTACCAGAAATATTACCAAAATTGCAAAAGCAGCAGTTAATAGCACTGGCAGAAGAATTTAACAAAGAGTAAATTAGAGAAGGGAGAGAATGAGAAGTGACAGCTAACAGGTAGGGGGCTTCTTTCGGAGGGGACAAAAATGTTCTGAAATTAGCCAGTGGTGAGGGTTGTACAACTCTGTACGTATACTAAAAACCACTCATTTGTACACTTTGAAACAGTGGATTTACAACTCTTTTCCGATCTTGATAATTCTCCAGTTTACAGTTAACATTTTAGTCTTCCTTGTATTTGCATATGGCTAACAGGTAGATACCTTTTGCTTCGTAGAAACTTAGAAACTCTTAATTCTACCTTTATGGGAGTTTATGGATAATAATAATGAGTATTAGCATTGATAAGACAGGAGCTCAGTTTCATTTTTAAGAGATTCAGCCTTCTGAACTATTTTGTCACAGTCTTGGTTATTAATAACTAATAATACAAGTTATTTACATCTCACCTCTCCCCATTCCATGTCTACTCTGAGGAACTTAAAGCACGCCAGAAGGACGCTAAACACTGATGAGGTGTTTCAGGTGGACCTCTGGCCTTTTTAATGGACTATTCAGACAGGACATACAAATAAAGAAAAGATAATAGAACGGTGGAATCAACCTTTCAGTAATTAGGGAAGGTATAATAGCTCCCCCCTCTTGTTTGGGATTTTCAAAAATTGAAGCTGTCTTTGTATAGTACAGCCTGTTTTAGCACTGAAAACAAATATATATCTCACTCATAAAAGCTTTGAAAAAAACCTTTATTAAAGGATCTCTTGGACACCAAGTAAGTCTTTATAAAACATAAATACAGAAATGGTGGTTAATATACGTAGTGATACATAGTGGTATGCATAAATACAAAGAACTGCAGCAAAATGGAAATCCCTTCTCCCATCTCCCCTCTAAATTGTTATCCTTACCCCACAGGTGTTGACATAGTTTTTTCACAAATGTAGATACTGACAAACTGTGAGATTATGTTGAGTATGGTAAAATGTTTGTGATTTACCACTAAAATATGTACTTTATCAACTTATACCCAGATTTTATTCCTTATGAGAGCTGCTACTTGCTGCTCAGTGTTTCCTTCTCCTTGAGACGGAGAAAGAGAATCCCCAGCAGGCTGTGCACAGAGAGTGGGAATCCCAACGTGGGGCTCCAACTGACAGAACATGAGATCATGACCTGAGCCGAAACCCAGAGTCGGACACTTAACTGACTGTGGCACCCTGGTGCCCCTCAAATTTTATTTTAAAGTAACAGATTGCCCTACTCTCTTTTACATACCGACACACAGAGTACTTCTAGCATATTCTTCGCATTTTAAAGTTAACAGATAATCCTACTCTTTTAGATACGGACACATAAACTTCTAGCATATTCTTCTTCTAGCATGTTCTGCATTCACTATTTGGATACACAAAACTAAAGGACCCAGCCTCAAAGAAAATGAAGGAGGAAGAATTGTAAATACATTTTTGTTTTTAGTGTGTGTGTACACGTATGTATTTCCCATATGTCTTTTATCCATAATGAAAGCCTTGGGTGAAATTTTCAGTATCGTTTTTCTTTGTTACAGCTCAGTTCCAAGGAACAAAAATCCATTCCAAGAGGTAAGTTCTATATAAAAATTCTCTGCCTCTAAAAAGGAAGGAAGATGACCTGTTTTGAAGATTATCTTCATCTTAAACATAGCTTTATTAGGTAATTTCTGGTAATCCTGGAAATCCAATTCTTTGTACCCAAGAATCTTTGTAAACAAGTATTAGCAACCATAGTTTCCTGATTTATAAAACTACTTAAAAGAGTTTAAGCTTAATAATAACTGACACAGTCGATGGACACTTGGACTGTTTCCATAGTTTGGCTATTGTAGACAATGCTGCTGTAAGCATCGGGGCATATGTATCCCTTTGAATTAGTGTTTTTCTGTTCTTTGGGTAAACTCCTAGGAGTGTAATTGCTCAGGGATCAGAGGGTAGTTCCTCTTTTTAACTTTAGGAAGTTAAACTGAGGAACCTCCATACTGTTTTCCAGAGTGGCTGCACTAGTTTGCATTCCCACCAGCAGTGTATGAGGGTTCCCTTTTCTGCACATCCTCACCCCAGTACCTGTTTGTGTTGTTGATTTTAGCCGTTCTGACAGGTACAAAGTGATACCACATTGTAGTTTTGATTTGTATTTCCCTGATACGGGAGTGTCCATTGACTGATGAATGGATAAAAAAGATCTGAGATAAGACAGACAGACAGACACACACACCCTGGAATGTTCCTCAGCCATTAAAAAGAATGAGATCTTGCCATTTGCAATGACATGGATGGAGCTAGAGATTATTATGCTAGGTGAAAAAAGTCAAATAAAATACCAGCAGATTTCACTCATATGTGGAATTTAAGAAACAAAACAGACAAAAACAGGGAAAAGAGAGGCTAACCAAGAAACAGACTCTAACTATATAAGAACTCTGATGGTTAGCAGAGGGGAGGTGGGTGGGGAAATGGGTGAAATAGGTGATGGGGATTAAGGAGAGCACGTGCTGTGATGACCACTGGGTGACGTATGGAAGTGATGAATCACTAGATTGTATACCTGAAACCAGTATTACACTGTATGCTAACTGGAATTTAAATAAAAACTTAAAAAGCTGATACAAAACTAGGTAATTCACAGAAAAAGAAGTCTAAGACTGTGGCAACAGTTGTGAAGATACTGTGTGTTTTCATTTGAAATACAACAAGCTTCTCAATAAAAATAAGTACAGTGAAGAACAGGTATGGGAGATTATATAAATGCTAATTTTGTTTTTCCTACCTTCAGTAAATAATGTCAAATTCTACCTTTTAAGAGAAACCCCTTTAGATTTATTTGCTATTACTTTATGAAGATGAGGTTTATTTTTTTCTATATACTTTTTGAAAACACATTTTTTTGTAATTGATAGTAGCATCAGGTGCTTAGGATGTGACCTTTTGCTAGCTTGTATTTTTTTTTTAAGTTGTGGAATATGCTCCAAACTAAAATCCATGTTGCTTCAAAGTTAAAATACTGTTTCTTTCAACTTACCTATTTCTTTTTTCTGTTTGCATTTTTAAGGCAATTGTCTTCGTGGTAGGAGGAGGCAACTACATTGAATATCAAAATCTTATTGACTATATAAAGGTACATGTTGGCCTTTTAATTGCATAAGCATTTGATGTTTCACAGTTCTATGTCTTTAAAATACTAGCATTCTTTGGTCGCTCTTGATTCTCGACCCTTTTTCTAGAGGTAGTTTAAAAGTCCTCGTCTAGCGGGGAAAATGCCCATATGCTCCTTGTTTTCCTATTCCTATCACATTTCTGGGCTAAAATTGTACTTGATCTGGAAAATAATGTCCTATTGATGTAATGTACTTGGCACCTATTCTTAATTTGACTTTAAACGTTTAGAGACCTCAAGTAAGCTCCTCTTCCAAAAAAAGTCTACCTTGGTGAAATGATTTAGGAAATCCATTTACCTGAATAAGCACTTTTCTCCCATCCTCTTAAGAATGTCTGCTTTTTCAGCAAACAGGAAGTAGCGAGTTAGCCATAGAATGCTGTTCAAAGCTGACAGTAGCAGGGAGTGACAGACTAAGCAAAAGGATTTGAAGAGCAAAAATGCCATTTAAAATGTAAGGGCAGGGGCACCTGGGTGGCTCAGGTCACGATCTCGTGTTTTGCGAGTTCGAGCACCATGTTGGGCTCTGTGCTGACAGCTAGCTCAGAACCTGGAGCCTGCTTCAGATTCTGTGTCTCCCTCTCTCTCTGACCCTTCCCCGCTCATGCTGTCTCACTAATAAAACATTAAGTAAATAAACTATAAGGGCCACAGAATGATCAGTTGGTGCAATGACATTTTGTAATCTTCATTTATTCACTTAATGATCATTCCTTATGTTCTAGGTTACATAAGGCTTTTAAAAGGTGGAGATTTTGGTACAAGAGGGGGAAAAAAAAGACAAATGTCACAGAGCTTCAAAACTATCAGGCACGATTCCTGGGATCCGATTTCAGTTGCAGAGTGTGAACCACCAGGATCTATGTAAGATGCCATGGTTGCAGGGGAACATCCATCTTGTCCAAGGAGAGGTCTTTTGTACCCCACTCGGGTAATATGGCCAAAACCAGGCTGCATGCGTGGGCCCAAAATCAGAAACCAAAGAAACATGATAGGCACCAGGTACAAACCATCCATCTGTAGAATTTCTGTAAACAGTGTTGACAACCTCGTTCGAGTTATCCCCTGATCTATTAATTGCTAGTTGATCTAGTTCATCCAGGCTTGGCGAAGGGTCAGCAACACGAGTGCTGCAGGGGTTCCCGGGGATAAACAGAGGTCTGCAACAGATGAGCTGAGAATCATCTGTCCTTATACATTCCACACTCTTAATTACACTTGTCAGCATTCTTCTTTCTGCATCTTTTTTCTAACATTTATAGAAAAGGAAAAGGAGGATAAACATCAAAATATTAATCATTTTTGGAGTAGAGTGACTGAAATGCACTGAAATGTTTTGAACCATGTATAAGGTTGATGACATACCTCTACTATAGAAATTTTAATTTTGTGAAATGTCTTAAGTTGATTTTGTATAACAGTTATTAACTAAGTCTAGTTTTTTGATCAGTCCCTTTCATCAGAAGAACATCATGCTATCAGTGATAGGTATGTAAGCCCCTTTATCTTTTACTTGGTTTCAGTTTACGAAGTATTTTTTCCTTGATTATTATTCCTCCCCCAACAAAAACATGGTGTTAGAGGCAGGAGGACACAGGATACTATGACTAGTCAGGCATGCAGCACTTTTCTTAAGAGGTCATCTTAATAGTTTCTTAATAGTTACACACTGGTCTTTGGCTCTGCTGGAGAGCAAATTATTTTTGTATGCATTTTAGTGGAAATACTATCCTAATTTTGCCTCCACAGAGGGATCTTCTAGAATATAAAGAACCCATAAAAGAAAAAGGACGATTAGAATTATTCTAAGGGTTTATTCCCTAGATGTTATTAGCATCATCAGGGCCTAGGACATGGGTAACTGCAGATTAAATCATTCTTTAAACTGCTGGAACCCAGCTTAGACCTTCAGCTCCAAATGAAGGAGGCAATTTCTGCAGGTCGTGTGGGCATGTGTAAGTATGGCTTCGAGTTTTATTCTCCTGCTCTTGGCCTCTTACAAGGTACAGAGATAATGTTAGCTTTCCTCTTTTGTATTTATTCACTTATTGGCTCCTATTCAGAGTGTCATTTTTACCCAGAATTTGGCCCCTGGTTTAGAAGGCCACTTTCACCAAGATGGCTGAACACTAGAGCTGGCATGACCAGGCATCCTCACTAATATTACTGAACGTTTTCTTAAAATTAATTTCATTCAGTACATCACTGTTATACCAAATAGCAGTTACATTATGAGTTCAGTTTTTAATGAAAGGAAGTATCAAGTTAGGCATAATTAAGAGTAAGTTGCACTGAAACACTGGCACCTGCAGAGTTTAAACCTATTCCTCACTGGATGATACAGACCGTTAGTTTACTGGTGTTAATGTTAGTCTGTAAATGCTGTAGAAGATACAAGAAGAGAAATTATGATGAGTGAGTAAAGTTTGATGAAGGGGGAATGGGATGGTGCAGGGAGTCTGGACTTAGTACACAATCTTCTTTGCTGGTTTACTTCTCAGTGAACCTTTGAAGCCTTGGTGCTAACATTTTGCTGTGAATGAAATGTCCTAACTAGTGATTAATACAGGCCTGTGCTAGGGTCCAGGATACACTGGGGGCAACTTGCACTAGCTTGTCATCGCTGCTTAATAGGAAATAGAATATTGATGATCTGCACCTCATTTGTTATGTTTTCTTGCTTCGGCTCTTTGAGCCTGGTCATGCAGCCTGACTTGGGTTATGTGGTCAGAGAGGTACAAAGACCCCTCCTTGGACAAGACTGGGCTTCCCTGCATCCAGGGTATCGGCACTGTAACTTGGTGATTCACAGTTGAAAATAAAATGTGTCCTGTAATACTGAGATGGGATCCTGAGGCCTGCGCCCAGAACATTCGGACCCTTCTACTGTTTCCCTGGGCTGCTGTGACCTCTGTTTTTATTAATGTCTTGAGTAGATCCTGGCATTATATGACCCAGTTATATGACCGATCTCATTTTGAAAAAATGAGAGTGAGGTGTGACTGGTTTTTGTTGTTCTCAGAGATGGCCAGCTAGATTTATTCAGCTGATACATCACAGGGAAATGTCTTTTCCTTGTATTCCAAAGCCCTAATTCTGTTTCTTGATAAATTATCATATTTGCTTTGTTATGGGATAAACTTCTTACATTACAGAATAAGTGAATTTTCCTTCAAGCACACACTACATATAATGATTTAGTACTAAGGACTTAGAAAATTCTTCAGTAGAAGTTTTCACTGCTGTAACTGGGTTACAGCATTCTGCCAAAGTCGGGAATGAAGTGATTGTGAACACGGTGTTGCACAGAGGAGACTGCGGTGACCCCTCACGCCGTACCTGTACCGCGTACCCTGCTGTCCGCGTAACCACATGAGCCCCGTTGTCTTCGGGTGGCACACCACCTGTGATAAGAACTGCCCTAAGATTCTATAGATATTCATTCCTGTGAAATGTGGCAGTCACTTTATTCCTTGCAATTTTGGAATAGACAGGTGCACACTAAAATTCAACAGCCCCTTGTCCCCCAAAAAATAAAAAGACCTTAAGGAATAACAGAAAGTCTTAATTAGGCTTAGTCACTCATCTTGGTAATACTGAAAGTATAACTTGCTACATACTTGTATCTGAGTTCTGTCTTTTATTTTTACAGGGGAAGCAAGGCAAACATATTTTATATGGCTGCAGTGAACTTTTTAATGCTACACAGTTCATAAAACAGGTAAAGTGTACCTTCTTAGTTTGTTTCTTGTAACAGACCATAACTTGCTGTTGATATTTCTCAAAAGAGCAAGACAATCATTATATTCATTTGAACCAGCTGAAGCCAAAAACCAGAGAGCTGTAAAAATAGGGTTTTCCATGGACTCTATGAAGAAAACTGTGATAAATAACATTATCTTCCTATAGATTTGGGAAAATGGTAATAAATTCAGAAATTTTTAAATTGGGAGGAATATGCTCAATTATGCAAAATTCATTTCATTTTCCTATATACTGTCCGTATTTTGAACTTAGTCCAATTTGTGATATGGTTGGCTAAGATTAAGTAACTTTCTGGATGAGGATGGGGGGGATAGTTGTGTATGCAATAAATACAATGGAATTACATTCACTTGAAAGTTAATGACAGTAGTCATATATGGAAGCTACACATTCTATTAGGATTGTTCCTGCTAATGTTCTTAATTACATTAACTTTTTTAATAAGCTTAACAGCTGAGAATGCTCATTAAGCTAACCAATAATGTTCACTCACCTTTGCCGAGGCTGCCGTAAAAATCATAACAGCATCCTGTACTCATTTTTAGCAACTATCATTAGCGTCATTTTCCAGCACATCTTTCTTATCCCCATTCTGTGGTTCTTGTGTTTTTAACCTTCATGTAGTTAGTTGCCCACTGATAGAATACAAAACAGTTCAAGACAATACAATGAATATGGGTACACTCCCCAGTCACATTTTACTGTACTTGCTTTATAAGATACTGATTTATCTATTCTTTCTATTCATTAGTACAACTTCATTAATTTCAAAGTAAATTGTAGGTATCAGTGCACTTCCCCTTTAACACTTCATTGCCTAGGGGGTTTTAGTTTTGTACCCTTTGGACATAAAATTTACAACAGTGAAATATTCAGATCTTAAGTGTACGTTCCTGGGTTGTCACATGTCTTCACCTGAATAAGCCAAAGTCCTGTTTAAGATGTGGAACCATCATACCATCGAGTTCCTCTGTGGTCCTCCCCAGTTCGGCCTTGTCCTCAGTTAATCCCCAAACAGGTCTTCATAGTTTTCCACTATCGATTATGAAGTGTTCTAAAAGAGGCAAGACTAATGGATTATTTTTTTCTTGGGTTAACTACAGGATTCTCAATTTAGTTAATCATTTTAATGAAGCAGTTGTTTATGCTGACTTTCTGTATTCTTTGGTTTATTGATTACTTTGGGATATTAAATTCTAGTTTTTTTTTTAAATAAGCATTTAAAGCCATAAAATTAAAAACTCTTGCCAAACACTGCTTTAGCTGCATTTCACAAATGTTAATATATTTTTATCACCATGTTTTATATTTTTAATATACTTGATGGCTTTTTCTTTTTTAGCTCATGTGTAATTTAGAAATCAAGTGTTTATGGGTTTTCTAAATGTCTTATTAATTTCTAATTTAATTCCCTTGTCAAAGAACATTCTGTACATGATTTCATTGTTTCAAAATTTACTTAAATCTCTTTCATGGTCTCTTCGCACTCCCTCTGCACTTTAAAAAGAACGTGCATCATGCAGAAGTGGTACCAAGGGTTTTAGAAATTTCGTTTTGGTCATGGTAGTTGACACCACTACTTAAATCCTCTGTGTCTTTATGGATGTGTGGTTTTAGGAGTTCTTTTGGTCTAGTTCTATCAGGTATTGAAAGACAAGTATTAAAATCTCCAATTATGGAGATTTTCTTTCTCCCTTCAGATCTGCCACTCCTTTTAGTTCTAGGTCAACTTACTGTTAAGCTCTCTTATTAGGTACGTAAAGATTTAGAATTGTTACATCTTCCTGATGACTGGATCTTTTTATTATGCAGAATTCCTTTACAGATCTGGTAATACTCTTTATCTTGAAGTCTACTTTATCTGACATTAATGTATCCACTCCGGTTTACAGGTTATAACTTTTCCATCTCGTTGCTTCAGCTTGCTTATGAATTTTTATTTAAGGTGTTTATCTTGTAGATGGGGCATAGGTTGGAACCTTTTTTTTTTTTTTTAAACCATTCTGACAGTCTCTGCCTTTTCATTGTTGTCTGTTAGTCTGTTTATCAAATGTAATTATTGATATGAATGGGTTTAGGTTTACCCTTGTATTGTATTCATTGTATTAGTCTCCTGTTTGGCCTTCCTCCTTTCCTACCTTCCTTTGTATTAGCTGAATGCTTTATTTTAGTTGTATTATTAATTTAGCAGTTGCTCTAGAGATAACAATATATACATCTTTAACTTCTCATAAACTAGAGTTAATATTGTGCCACTTGCATTAAATATAGCAGACCCATTCTCTCAGCATTTATATTCTGTGATTGTCACATATTTTACATCTGCATACATCATTAACCTCACAAGACAACTTAAGTCATCTGTATCATAAAGAAATCTTCTGCATTTTATACAGACAGGATTTCTAGTGTTGTTCATTCCCACCTCTGGTAGATTTTCATTTCCATCTGTTGACTGCAAAACTTCTTTTAACATTTATTGCAGCTCAGGTATGCTAGCAGTGAATTCATTTAATTTTCTTTACATGAAGATGTATTTCACCTTTATTCTTAAATATGTGCTGAATATAGAATTCTGGATTGACAGTTTCAAAGACATTATTCCACAATCTTCATTTTTTCTGATAGGAATCAGTATTCAGATCAATTTTATAGGTATTAAGTTATTTTTCTCTGGCTACTTTCAAGATTTCCTCATCTTTGGTTTTCAGCCGTTACGATGTATTTATGTATAACTTTTGTATTTATCTTGTTTAGGAATCACTGAGCTTCTTGAATCTGTTTATATCTTCACCAAATTTAGGGAATTTTCTGCTGTGCTTTTCATCAAATATTTCTATGTCCAATTTTGTCCTCTCTTTTTGGGACTCCATTCACCTATGTGTGCAACATTTTATATTTTGCCACAAATCTTTGAGGATTCAGGGTGAGAGGGGTGTTTTGTTTTTATTTTTTTTGTAATCTCTACACCCAGTGTGGGGCTCAAATATAATTTCAGTTACACTGTCTCCAGAGTCACTCTTTGCTTCCTGATCTCCTTTCTACCATTTGAATAGTGTTGTATTTGCCAGCTCTCAATTTTTCATTTGGTTTTTTTTTTTTTTTTTAAGAATAGCTTGTGTTTTTCTGGTTGAATTTTCTGTCATTTCATTGTGAGCATATTTTCCATTGTTTCATTGAGGATAGACAAGGTCCTTTTAAACCCTTGTCTATTAATTACAACACATAGTTTATCTCACTCTCTCCCCTGTCTTTCCCACTGGGGAGTGGGTCTGATTTTTTTTTCTGTTCTTTGATCTATTAATTTTAGATTGTATCCTTAACGTGGCTGCTGCTGTTTTGGAAACTGAATTCTTTTTCCCTTAAGAGTGTTGATTTGGGCCTTTAGTAGGCAATTAACTTGGTAAAACTCACGTGTCAAACTCTGTCTCTTGGGCAGCAGCTCACATCTTGCTTCTTAGGCTAATTCGTGCATGGTTCAGGGTTTTACCATAGATTCTGGAAAAGTTTCTGTGCAGAAGTGAGGGCTCCCACATCCTGGACCTCTCACTTCCGGGACCTCCTCACCGTCAGTGGCTTTAGCTGTCCCCCTCTTCTGGGCGGTGCTTCAGGCTAAGAGCCTCCGCACCAGGGAACTCAGCCAGCGTGGGTCTTTGCTTCCACGTGTCACCTCTGCTCCAGAAGCCACCAGCTTGCAGCTGCTCTCCACCACCTTCAGGGAGTTGGTTTCTGCGTGTCATTTATAATTGCTATCCCTGGGAGGAGTTAGTCCAGTAGGAGTTTACCCAGCCTTCCAGAATTTGAATGCCTTTTTTCTTTTTAATGATGTTTTAGAAATATCAATTAAAATATGTGGAGAAGTAAACTGTCAGCAGTGAAGTTGCACATGAAATTTTTTGTTACATTTTCATACTGAGTTAATACTGATTTTATGCTCAACCTTTTTGTTTTCCATTAGTTGAATTTGTACCTATAATGTTGATATTTTTTATGACAGCATTTATTACTATTCAGTTTTATGAATTTCAGTTGGTGGTGAACACTGATGAGGAAAATTTCTTATTCTAGATACAAACAAAATGAATGAAATAAGGAATCTAGATGTTACCATGATTAAAGAGTAAAATAAAGCTATTTTTATGTTTTGTTTTAGCTGTCACAACTTGGACAAAAATAACATAGAAGAACCTTAATTAATATGAGAAACTACTTGGATAACCTAAAGAGAAAAGTCAAAAGAGCCAGATGTTTTCTTCTTCGTATCAGTGCCCTAACATTGAAACTTAGAGTTAATTTTTAAGGAAGTTATATACCTAATATAATGTATACTAATTAAAATAAAGCATTTCAGAAATAAATTTTTAACATTGTACATTCTCTTATTATTATGTTTGACAAATGAAACCGTACTTAGGAAGGAAAAGTTCTGCCTGAATATACTGTTTAAATATTAATATGACAGATTTGTTATGATTGAAGCCAATGAAAATATAAGAAATATGCAAATGTTATTTAAAAAAAAAAAAAAAGTACCTGAGAGGCTCAGTCAGTTAAGCATCTGACTTCAGCTCCGGTGGTGATCTCACAGTTAACGAGTTTGAGTCCCGCTTCTCTATCTCTGCCCCTCATTCACCTGCATCCTCAAAAAAAAAAAAAAAAAAACCACAACTGTTACTTGACTGGCTAGTGACTCTCCTACTTGTATGCATTGTTTTTTCTTGTATGCACTTTAATGGTAAAATCACCTCCCCATGGTTTGCTGGTCTCCCGTGTTGCCTGCAGACTTGAAGTGGGTGCTATAAAGTCTCTTCTTCCTCTAGCACACCATGTACCTTTTATCACATAACGTCTAGAAAGGACAAATACCAAACATTTATCTCATGATGATCTAAAAGATATGCAAAATTAAGTGTTAAATTTGGTTCAAACCTTCCTGGTATGTAGACCAAGAAGGAATGTTTTTCAATCATGAAACTCAGCTGTAAAATAAAAACAAGCCAATTGCTCCAGAGAAAAAACTCTTATTATTCTCAAGGCCAGGGCGCTTTTGCTCCTAATGAGCCTCATTGAGAGGAAGCTGTAATGTTACGGATAAGAGCAAAATTCCCAAGACTGCCTTTCTGTATTCCTACCGTCAGGAGTGCGTGTCATCGTACAAAGCACAGGTCAAGATAAAGCGTTCTCTTTGGGTAGTGACCTGCTAACCTGACTTGGTCCTGGGATGTAACTTAAAGTCTGTTTGGTACTGTAACAAACTACCAGAAACAGTGGCTTGAACAGATTTCACATAACGTGAGAGGTGAGGAAATCCAAGATGAAAGTGCCAAACGATCAGCGTCTGGGGAGGACCCTCTTTCTGGTTTTTCAGACAGACATCCTCGTGTATCCTCGCATAGTGGAGGGTCCCTTTTATCTCCTGTAAGAGCACTAATCACACGGGGGCTCCACCCCTGGGACCTCACGTCAACCCACTTACCCCTCAAAGGCCCCACCTCTAAATACTATTATATTGGAAGTTAGAACTTCAACAAAAGAATTTGTAGGAAACACAAACATTCAGTCCAGCACCACATCGTCTGCCAAAGTGATCAAAGTGGTGCGTGCTCAGGGCTTAGGGAGAGAATGTTACAGAGACAACAATGTTAATCAAGGTGATAAGCTCCAGAGAAGATAAAGCAATGTCCCAGTTTCCTTAGTAACAGAGAAGTTAGACTTTAACGTATGTTCAGAAAATATTTTTTAGGTTAAAACTTCATGAAAGACACAGGAGGTGGTCTCTCTTATGTTGTGTTTGCAGCCAAAAATAAGTTAGAAATAGTCTCCTCAGTGCACAATTTTTTTTCAAGTTTGCCTCAAGTTCATGTAAAAGAAGGTCACTGCCAAGGTTCTGAGATAGAAACCTTTCTGTGGGGCCTGTAAAGATTTGAGGCCTTTAAAAAAAAAAGTCTCTGGGGGCAACCTTGGCTTTTCTCAAACTGTCCACAGCCTGGCCCTATCTGTCCTGGTGTGGGTTCCCCAGCAGGCCGTCGACAATATGGCCACGGTCACTGCTGATGCTGTCTTGGGCTGGCAGCTCAGCAAATCTGTCCCGCAAGCTCCCAGCTTGGCTGACTGAGAAACCAGTTTCATCTGCCCCCAAGGGTGATTCACAGAGGACGTGATTACTGCCACGGTAAAGCACAGATCAAGCACAGATCAAGCGTGGAGGTGAATAGGAAAGGGAAATGCTGTGCCCGGTGATTTTAGAAAGTTACATCAGTTAACCCTCACAACAGCACTAACAGGTGTGTGGTACAGCACCAATTTCGTAGATGGAAACAAAGCTCAGAAAGTTAAATACCCTGCTCAGAGTCATAGCCGATACATGGTGGAGCCAAAGATGGAACACACACCCGTCTGCTGCAAATCCATTCTTTCCCACTGCTTCACACTGCCTGGCTGAGGAAGCAGGAGGCTTGAGGTCTTGCCAAGCCGCCCCTCACTATCAACCTGAGCAGCCACTCTACCTCTCTCTCCTGTGTGGAAGGAGTTGTGCAGAGTAGGGGCCCCTAAGGTGGAGCCTTTAGAGGGATGCAGCTCACCCGACCAGCCAGCTCAGGGTGTGCAACACGACAGCCGTCTCACTACCGAGCTCACACACAGGAACTGGCGGGACAAGCCGCCTGACCAAGAGAATCTGAGTAGTTTGGCATAAACATGGGAAAGAGCAATTCGTTTCGTGTAGGTGGGGCTCTAAACTAAAAGGAAAAGGCAAAATAAAGATTGGAAGGAAGTTCAAGTCAAAACAAAATTTGCACTGAAACAGAAACTTCTGTTTCATCTCCATCAGGTAGCTTTGCATTGTGATAAATTGTAAGACCAACTCACATCCTAGGAGGATCAAAATCATGACCTTAAAACTTACAGTTTTTAGGTGATACTCAAAAGAATTTGAAGCTGGGTGTGAAGATTTAATTTAAATTCAGTTAAATATATCCAGGTCAGATGGTGGACATTTGCAGAAATTCTTTGGCTGTGTTAAAATTGCAGGGCGCAGAGCAACCTGTCTCTACAGGCTGGGAATAAACAAAGCGGGAACCTGAACTTCTTGATTGTTGTAGCGACCACATCAAAACAAACAAACGAAACAGGACTAGGAACTATTCAACTTCACTTTGTTCAATTATTCTGGGTTCAACAGAATCCTGAAATTTCAAAAATCTATATCCAAAGAGATCCCTGAATGTTGATGAGCGTGTACCAGACTTTACATATAGCTGCTTTTACAAGAGAAACCTCAGGATGGTTCGAAATTATCAAGCATCAGCCCCCATCAATGCAGCTCAATTTCAATGGCAACAGCTGCTTGTGCTAAAAAAGCAAGTTCCGGGGGTGCCTGGCTGGCTCAGTCAGGAGAGCATGCAACTCTTGATCTTGGGGTCACAAGTTCAAGCCCCATATTGGATGTAGAGATTACTTTAAAAAGCAAGTTCTGTGTACCAAGATGACATGGTATCCTCAGAACCCAGAGACGGCCACAGGAACTCTAAGATCATCTGAAGAATTTTGGGTAAGTGACTAAAATGCTGATTTGCATATCAGCATCATTTTCCCTGATTTTTGTCACCCCATTATTGTCTTCATTCATGTATCTCAGGTGGAGCTAACTATTCCTGACAACAACAAAAATTGATAATGGGATAGATGAGCAGTCAAACCCAGCCAGTGAGAAACTATTAGATTCCTCTGAGGTCACTGTTTGAAAGGCACAAGAGAGCCACTGTCTGCCAGACTTAAACTGGAGGGCCTTCAGATGAGTCTACAGATAAGGCCTCAAGACACCAGAGAATGAAGACAGTGCAGCTTAGAGATGACATCCTTTGAACCCCCCTGGTTCTTTCACTAGTGTAACTTTGAGCGTTGCAGCCAGCAGCAAAGCCTTGAGAGAGAGACGAAATCCAATGGATCATTTAAACATCCTAAAAGAGCCAAAGAAATGCCAACCAAAATATAAGAAACAATGATTCTCAGACACTGAACATCAGGAAGCACAGGACAGTGATCGCTAAGAGAAGGAAAGCAAACAAGATGACTGCTCCATCTTCCTGGCAAGATTTTTTTTTCAGGCTGCAGCACAGACAGGGCTAAGGGAGAGGGCTCCTTGAGTTGCTGAGACAGAGCTGGGCATCTGGGTAAGGCAAGGTAGCTAGCAGTCACAAGGCAGAACAATGGGGAGTCGAGAGCTACACAAGAGGAAAGCTCTAGAGATCCACAGAGGGTCAGATGGATGCCCATCAGTGCCGGGAGGGAGGAAACCGCCTACAAGGATCACCGGCAGGAGGGACAATCTTTGACCACGTGGGACCACCACTGGCAAAGTACTTAAAAGGCTTTTGCCTCAGTGCTGGGGAAGGCAAGCCTTAGACTAAATGCTGTTCTGCTCCCAAACTTTAAAAGCAAACCCCAAGAGGATCAAACTATTAAAATTAACCATGTGCAAAAAACTCAAGAACAGAGAAATCTCTAAACACAACACAAAGTTTACTGTCTGCAATGCAATCAAACCTTGCCAGATAAGACACACGGAGTAAAGCTCATCAGGGGAACTTTTCAACAGAAACAGACACAGAAATGCCACAGATAACAGAATAGACAAAGACATTACAACAATTTTTATAACTATATTCCATATATTCAAGAGGGTAGAACATTTTCTTAATATAGAAAATATTTTAAAAGGCCCAAAATGGACTTCTAGAAATGAACTTAAAGGTCTAAGATGAAAAATCTGTTAGGTATATCTGTAGAATAATCGAACTTGTAAATTGAATTTAAACCTGAAGAAGAACTAGGCTGAGGCACTTGGGTGCTCAGTTGGTTAAGCATCCAACTCCAGCTCAGGTCATGATCTCAGTTTCTGAGTTCAAGCCCCACATCAGGCTCTGGGCTGACAGCTTGGAGCCTAGAGCCTGCTTCAGATTCTGTGCCTCCTCTCTCTGCTCTTCCCCTACTAGGGCTCTTTCTCTTTGGAAAATAAATGTTTAAAAAAAAAAAGGAGAAGAAGAACTTGGTTTTACAGATTTTTTAATGAACGTCAACTTTAAAAAGAAATAGCTCTTTAAGAATATTTTTGTGACCATAAACTTACACCGACAGAATCAAGGCATACCTGAAGCTCTTCCTTTTTTCTTTCCAATTACCTATGTCAGTAAGTTCACTTTGTGGCTTAGAACAGTTCAAGAGAACGTTCTACCATTTGCCAGGAAAAAAAAAAATAGACATGAAATAGTTGACCATCTAACTGCTTTTGAGGAAACATATTCTGATTCACAGAACTGCTAAAACTGATGAAGTAGATATAGAGTCATAATTGAGATGTGTGCAGAGAATACAGGCCACAATTCAAGACCTCCCTAGTCTGTTAGAGACCAAAATTTTCATTGATTTTTATGTTGACAGTTACTTACACTAAGTCTACAACTATACATCTTTGTGAGAATAAAACTGATGAGATTGCTTTGGACTACTTTTTGTGCTACTAAAATATGGTTTATAGTGTTAATTCTGTGAGTAATTAAGTTATGCAGTTCACACATAAATGAGTGTCTGCTCAGGTATCCTCTACTTTTAAAAAACTCAGATTATGTAATCTACAAGTATGCTACCATCATCGACATTCCAAGATTACAACCAATGTCACAGAAGACTGATTTTTAAACCTCTATTCTACTTTACAAGTTAATATATACCAAAAATCAGGGGTGCCTAGGTGGCTCAGTCGGTTAAGCATCCAACTTTGGCTCAGGTCATGATCTCACAGTCCATGGGTTCGAGCCCTGAGTCAGGCTCTGTGCTGGCAGTTCACAGCCTGCAGCCTGCTTTGGATTCTGTGTCTCCCTCTCTCTGCCCCTTCCCCACTCATGCTGTCTCTCAGAATAAGTAAATGTTAAAAAAGAAAAAGATATA
>NC_043708.1:63442654-63447762 GCF_006229205.1 Suricata suricatta | reverse complement strand
ATATATATATATATATATATATATATATATATATATATATATATATACACACACCAAAAATCTGCAGTGATCAGTTGCATGGATCATATCATATGAGAGGCAAAACAGCATAGAAGAATTTTAAACTTCTGTTATCTAACAAGAATTTTGTGTCAGGTGTTCTAAATGTTAGCCCATTTAATCCTAATTATAAAAAAAAACAAAACAAGAAAATAGGTAATGCAATTCCTGTTTTACAGATACAGAAATACAAAGTGAGAGATCAGCTGCTATCCAAGGTCATTCAGTTAGTAAGTAGTGGAACGTGAACTGACCAGATTGGAATCTAGAACCTTCTCCATTTCACATGAGGAATTACAGGATAATAGAAATCTTAGGATATTAGGAATTAAAGGATAGAAAACTGAGAGATACTTAGATACTCTGGGGATACTAGAGTTACACAAACAAAGATTTATAACTTTCCTCATTCCCAAAAGATTGGAGACAGTATCTTGGCTGTTTCTAGCCGGTGTATAGGAGGGTATGCCATTTCCAGAAATGAAGTTTCTAAATCATAACTCAGGGTGGGAGTTTTTACGAAAGCCCCTAAGAAGTCTGCTAGTTCTTGCTGGGTTCAGTGGGAGCGAGTACAGATGACCCTCAACACACGAATGGTCCTCTGCTCTGTCTACTTGCTCCAGATAGCACCTTTTGGTCCTCGAAAGAAAAAGCCATTTCCATTACCTTTCCTAAATGTTGGTGTTTGGGTTTTTTTGAGGGAGGGCAGTCAGCTACAAATATGCCTCCATTATATAAATTTCTTTGAATACATCAATACTGTGGAACCCCATGCAGCTGCAAAAAGTAGGGAGGAAACTCCTGCTATATGCTATTATGGGATAGTCTACAAGACTACGGATGTATTGTTAAATTAACAACAACAAAAAGGTACAGAACACTGCATGTAGTAGGATGCCCCCCCCCCAAAAAAAAGTTCTATACACTTCTTATGTGTGTACATAGACTATCCCAGGATGGATACGCAATAAACCAGCCATCATTTGCTTCCTAGAAAGGGATCTGGGGGCCTGAGGTACATGGATGGGAGGAAGACGGAGAGACATTTCCCTGTAGACCTCTCTCATGCTTAGAGTGGGGCTCCCCGTGCATAGTATCTACTTCATTAAAAGGGAAAGAAAAGACAATAGGAAATTTTAGTTCACAAAATCTAATCACAAGTCTGATGCAGTCTTCTCATTTCCTACTTTGCTTTCTCCCTCTATAGCACTAAACACTGTTGTCTCCTCCCTACTTGAGATTCTCCTTTGACCTCCTTGGCTTCAAGCACCCAATTAGAGTCATTTGACTAGCGGTATGTCCCTGTCATTCCTTTATTTCTTTTTTTTTCTTTTTTATGTTTATTTATTATTGAGACAGAAACAGAGCAAGAATGAGAGAGGAGCAGAAGACACCGAATCTGAAGCAGGCTCCAGGCTCTGAGCTGTCAGCACAGAGCCCAATGCAGGACTCAAATCCATGAACTGTGAGATCATGACCTGAACCAAAGGTGGACACTTAACCGACTGAGCCACCCAGGCACCCCTGTTCCTGTCATTCCTAAGATTCAGACATCCTGGTTTAAGAATCAAGGTAAGAAAGGTCACTGAATTTGTCAACGAACACTTTGGACAGGTACAGCTTGAGTTACGCCATCTTGACGGGAGTGAAAAAGGAAGGACGGCTATTCAGTACTATAAAGGTCCTTGCTAATGTCTGCATTAAAAAATATTCATCCCCAACTGAGCATCTGGAACCAGAGCGTCTGAATTCAAGCCCAGCCTCACTTCTCATTAACTGAGTGGCCCCAAACAGGCTACTTCATGTCAGTAAACTTCCATCTCCTCATCTCTAAAAAGGGGGAAAGGAGTGTCCAACTTCATAAGAGTTGCTGTGCAGATTAAATGACATAATCCATGAAAGTGCCTGTCACCGGGTCTGAAGCTACAAGGAGGGGCTGCACTGTAAGCTCAAAGGCCCCTGGGGCTAACACACGCAGAGGCCTCGACAGCCTCTAGGTGCTGTGGGTGGTTTTGGAGTGGTTCTCACAGACAAGAATCCAGAGGCCGCCCCTCGCTCAGCACTGCAGCCTGTGGGCTCTTTGTGGCTACATCAGAGAGGGACCCGAGACCTTCCTCAAGACTGGTGCCACTGGTGTTCAAGGCTGCTGCAGCCATAACACAAGCTCTAGGACACAAGATTCTGTAGACAGCAAGGCAAGGTTCTGTACCCCAGGGGCACGTGGGTGGTTTAGTCAGTTGATCGTCGGACTTCGACTCAGGTCATAATCTTGTGGTTTGTGAGTTCGAGCCCCATATCGGGCTCACTGTTAGCCTGTCAGCACACAGTCTGCTTCAGATCCTCTGCCCGCCTCTCTTTGCCCCTCCCCCACTTACATTTTCCTCAAAATAAATACTAAAATAAAAAAAGATTCTGTACCTAACTCCGCACCTCTCCCAGCTGCTGAAATGTGGGGTCCAAGCTGCAGCCTTCCCATGTTTACACAATTGTAGGTCTCCTGTGGGGAAGGCAAATGTCCCTCACTAGCCTCTGGGGAGGCAGCAGTTCAAATATCTACTCTTAGAATACCACAGAATGTCCCAAGTTGTCCCCAGGCTGTAGTAACAGGAAGGGAAGGAAGTAAGTTAACCAATTTTCTCATTCCTCAGGTGCCATCTGTGATTTGCTCTGCCTCCCTCCTGGCGCAGAGTCAGCTGTGATCATCCCCATGTGGTCTGCCTGCGGGCAGCGCCTGCCAGCTGTCACCTCTCCCTCGGCCGCACATGCGGGCAAATCCGCCAGTGTCAACGCCCATGTATCTGCCTTGGCATGGACTCTGAATCCTGACATGGCATCGAGACCCTGCTCCAGTGTCTCCTAACCCCGGACATTCAGGCTCCCTGAATTCAGAGGCCTGTTTGATAGCCAACCACCCCCATGCTGACGTCAGAGTGGACCCAGTCCCAGAGACGATCCCTGGGCTCCGGAGCACGTGACGCTCAGGTTTCTGACAAATGCTTGTGTTTGGGAAGAAAGCCATCCAAAGGTGAGAGTGAAGGAGACCACTTTGATTTTGAAGCCAGGAAAAATAAAGATAGTAGTTTTCAAGGAGCAGAAATCAGCTACTGCCTGAAAGGAACATTTATTCTCTGTCCTCCTGAGGCAACAACCCCTCCCCTGGTGTTTTCTTTCCCTCTACTACCTCCTCGCACATCCCCGCTTTCCTTTCACAATATACGGAGACCCCAACTATGTACTGAAAATAGATGCCCAGGAATAAGCAAAATTAAAAGAGTTTGTCCCCACTGCTTTTAAAGATTTCACTTTACGGGACACCTGGGTGACTCAGCAGTTAAGCTTCTGACTCTTGATTTTGGCTCAGGTCATAATCTCACAGTCGTGAGATCAAGCCCTGCGTCCGGCGCCATGCTCAACAGAGCCTGCTTGGTGTCCTCTGTCTGCCCCTGCTCTATTCTCACTAGCATTCTCTCTCTCAAAAAAGGAAATAAATGAACATTTAAAAAAAACTGTTAAAGGGGCACCTGGGTGGCTCAGTCGGTTAAGCATCCAACTTTGGCTCAGGTCATGATCTCAGAGCTCATGAATTCGAGCCTCACATCAGGCTCTGTGCTGACAGCTTGGAGCCTGGAACCTGCTTTTGATTCTGTATCTCTCTCTCTCTCTCTCTCTCTCTCTCTCTCTCTCTCTCTCTCTCCCTCCCTCCCTCCCTCCCTCACCCATTCTCTCTCCCTCAAAAACAAACATTAAAAAACAATTTTAAAAAATTGTTAAATATTCTAATTTAACTTCTCTCTGGGTGTCCTCACCCACTCTCATTAAGAAGCTATAGCACCCAATCATTTGATCTTGGGCTAAGTCTCCAGACTACATGTCCTGTTTTCAAAAATTATAATGAAATTATTTCATTTCAAAGGAAAGAAAACAATGGTAGTAAGTGAATAGAATGCATCAGTGTTTGTGAGCCATTGCCTTATTCTTCTTTTAGATAAAAGGTTCTGAAACTATAGAATTAGAGCCACTCAGAATTGATGGGGACCCCAAGTGACTCAGCCCAACTGCCCAAGGCCTATCACCCCTCCGTCCCTCTGGGTCGGGGCTGTGCTCACCTGGCAGCCAGAGCCATCCTCACAGAGCAGAGCCAAACTGCAAGGGAGCTCGGCAACTCCGCCTGGCGCGGAGTCTGGTCTGGATCACCAGCAGAAGAACCAAGGTGCACTCGGAGATCTTGGAAGGGAGGAGGTTTATCTTACACCAGTGGGCTCAGAGAAGATCATTCTCCAAAGGTCTGAGCCCCTAGCATTAGCAGAGCTAACAATTCATAGTCCGTTACTTCCGCATTCCTCCTTACTCAGGGACAGGTGTTTCCTACTGGTCCCGATTTGTCCTATCACACCTTCATACACACACAAGCACATGCGACTTCTAACACGATGTTTTTTTTCACCTGACCACACACATCATGATCTGGCTTGAAGAATAAGCCTATCAATCAGCCATCAAAGAGCAGGTAATTCTAAAACTTCAAATGTGTCCAGAAGAGAAGGCTTCTTGCAGAGAGAATCCTCATGAATTCTCTAAAAGTCATCACGTTCACACAGTGACTATGAACCATGGCACAGGATTAGGAGTTCCACTTACGGAAAAGCGTCTCCTCTGTGGAGTAGCATGGGTTTCGTAAAGAATAGAATCCATAACCACACTTACAATAAACAGGTCTGCTGGCACCCTGCCAGATGAAAGGCACCCACTCCCAGGAGCGGAAAGCGCTAGGAAAGCTTGGTCATCGTGGGAAAACCCAGGCATCAGATTGCAGCCAACCTTCCTTTTGCTCGTCTCCTGCCTTCTCTGGCGCTCGAGGTACCTGAATCAGCAGGCCTTGTCATCGTCAGCACGCACAAGCCACAGTGGGGCTCAGCATTCCGCTCCCATTAGGTGTCAGTAGAGATGTTCACTTGTGTACAAAGGAGAACAGAAACAGGAAAATCCAAATGGCCTGAAGAAGTTCTGCCTATTCTTTTCTAATTTACTTATTTCTTGAGAGGGAGAGG
>NC_043708.1:63441485-63442554 GCF_006229205.1 Suricata suricatta | reverse complement strand
CTCCGTCAGTGGTGTTACAACTGTTATTTTCATTGTTCCCCAGACCTACTTTAAAATTATTATTCTGTGGTTCTAATCTAATCTATCCATCCAGCCATCTAATTTATCTAGTCTATCTGTACTAGAGTTCTCCTGAGAAACAGGAAACAGAATAAGTGGGAATACACACACACACACACACACACACACACACACACACGCACACACACGCACCCCCCCCCCCCCCCCCCGCCCCGGGGTCTGAAGGCCTCGGAAGCAGGGGAGCCGATGGTGTAGGTCTCAGTCCAAGGGGCAGGAGAAGACTAACCTCCCAGCACAAGAAGGCAGGCAGGGAGGAGAAGGGCCATTGCTCCTCCCTCCACTGTTTGTTCTGTCCATGCCCATGATGGGTTAGATGGTGCCCACTCGCGATGGGAAGGGCAGTTAACTGTGCCCACAGACTCAAATGCTCATCTCATCAGGAAACGCCCCAAAACACTCAGAAATGATGTTTCATCTGGACGTCTGGTGGTATAGTCAAGCTGTTGAACCAAAGCTAAACATCCCACTCTCTTGTGTCTGTATAAAAATATGTATCTCATCTATTTATGACATAAAATTGTGTATACACACAGGTGCATATACACACACATGTACATGACACGTGCACACACACACACAATCAGTTCCTCTTTGAAATAAGTGCCACTCTTGCTGGTTGCTCACCATACTTGCTGTTTTCAAGGATAGTTAGGTGGCCTGTGTCATGCTTTTATAACTTTAGCATTTACTAAATGAGGCGGAAGCTTTTTAAGGAGAAATTAATGTTGTACCTTATAGTGACGAATAGGCAGAACTGGGGCACCTGGCTGGCTCAGTCGGTTAAGTGTCCGACTCTTGATGTTGGCTCAGCTCATGATCTTGTGGTCCGAGGCCTGACACAGGCATTGGGGTCTGTGCACTGACGGTGTGGAGCCTGCTTGGGGCTCTCGCTCTTGCTCCCTCTCCCTCGCTTATGCAATGCATGTGCATCCTCTCCCTCTCCCTCTCCCTCTCCCTCTCCCTCTCCCTCTCCCTCTCCCTCTCCCTC
>NC_043708.1:63400030-63441385 GCF_006229205.1 Suricata suricatta | reverse complement strand
GTGTGTGTGTGTGTGTGTGTGTGTGTGTGTGTGTGTATTCCCACTTATTCTGTTTCCTGTTTCTCAGGAGAACTCTAGTACAGATAGACTAGATAAATTAGATGGCTGGATGGATAGATTAGATTAGAACCACAGAATAATAATTTTAAAGTAGGTCTGGGGAACAATGAAAATAACAGTTGTAACACCACTGACGGAGCCGCTCCCTGTGCTGGGAACCGGCCGAGCAGCTTACGTGGGCGCCTGGGGCTGGGCCGCAGGGCCAGGAGTCCGAGGCTCTGGCTGTGGGGGTGAGGCATCGCCCTCCTTCTCGAACTCTGCTGGGTGCACAGCACAGACAGGGCAGCTGGGTTCTGTACAAACACTCTCTTGGTTTTATCTGAGCTTCATGACAGAGAACTGAATCCCTGTCCTTTACTTATATTTAGACGTGAGTAATGGACAAGGTTGAGAGTCAAGAGAAGCCACTTGAGGAAGCTCATCACCATTAAATGGGGAAGAAATGTAAGGAAACCAGGCTTCTGGGGACGATCTAGAGGTAGAGGGAAGACAGGGACCTGGGGTAAAAATAAACTGTGCCATGAAAGCCAACCCAATGCTGCTAGAAATACCCCATTCGCAAGAAGTGAGGTGGGCAAAGAAAGCTGCTACCCCTGACTCAGTAGGTCTCCCAATGAGAACTGGACATCAAAGGGAAAGATGTCCTCTCCTTCCAGTTGAGGAGAAGGAGTTCAGCAGGAAGCGAGCCAGGTGGCTGTAGGAAGTAACTGTCGTGTCAAAAGAAGAGATTCACAGAATTTGCCGAGACAAGGTGGATAACCAGCCCTTTCCAAGGGACTCCAAAATGGCCACAAGGGGGCGCCTGGGTGGCTCAGTCAGTTAAGTGTCCAGCTTGGGCTCAGGTCATGATCTCACGGTTCGTGGGTTTGAGCCCCACATCGGGCTCTGTGCGGACAGCTAGCTCAGAGCCTGGAGCCTGCTTCAGATTCTGTGTCTCCCTCCCTCCCTCTCTGCTCGCACTGTCTCACAAAAATAAATAAAACACATTAAAAAATTTAAGAACAAAAAACAAAAAAACCCAAAATGGCCACAAGAACAGGAAGGCCTCAAAGGCCACCCAGGTGACATCAGAGGCATTAAGCACAAGATCATGTATTTTACACTGTGCTGATAAAGCCTAGAACATTCAAGATACAGTAAAACTTCCTCTTCTCTGGTCTCACCACAACTTCATAAGATAGATACTCATATACCATTTTACAGGTGAAGCAAATAAAGGCACAGAAAGGGGTTTTCTGGGGACACCTATCTGGCTCAGTTCATGATTTCATGGTTCGTAGGTTCGAGTCCTACATCAGGCTCTTCAGGGACAGCTCAGAGTCAGGACCATGCTTCAGATTCTGTCTCTGTCTTTGCCCCTCCTCCACTTGCTCTCTTGTGTTCTTTCTCTCTCTCTCTCTCAAAAATAACTAATAATAAACATTTAAAATTAAAAAAAAAAAAAAAAAAGAAGAAGAAGCCAGGACTGCAGTTCCAAAGACTGTGTTCTTACCTGACTCTACCACACCATCTGCTTAGCAGAATTTGATTATCTGGATAAAGCCTCATATGCATAGGGAAACAAGGGATGTGTTTCTATGAATTTTGTCTCAGTTTATTTATAAACCTCAGGATAGGGTCTACATCACGGCCATCCTTCATCTCCTGTATGCGATCTACTTCATCCCACCCAGGCCATTAGTTGCCTTCTACTTAAAATAAAACTGCTCCAGGGGCGCCTGGCTATCTCAGTCAGTTAAGCGTCTATCTTCTACTCAGGGCATGATCTCATGGTTTGTGAGTTCGAGCCCTACGTCGGGCTCTGTGCTGACAGCTCAGAGCCTGGAGCCTGCTTGGGATTCTGTGTCTCCCTCCCTCTCTGCCCCTCCCTGGCTTGTGCTCTCCCTCTCTAAGAAGAACAAACATTTAAAAATTAAAAAATAAAACTGCTTCAGCAAAAGCCTTGGAAGAGGCTTGAGTGCCTGCCTCTGTTTGGCCCTTTCTGAGGAACACTGCCCTACGTCCTGACGCTGCCACCCTAAGCACTGTCTGTAGCGTCTGACCTACCGTCTGAGCCACCGGTGACTGGATCAGCACCTCAGCCTATCAACCGGAAGGCAATCTTAGCCCAAGAGGGGAATCCCATGTATAGTGGTGGCTAAACCCAAAGATTTTCTGTTAGGGCATTTTTAGGAAGGAGGAGCAGTTAAGAGCAGGTACAAAGGCAGAATGATGTTCAGAGATAGTCAGAAGAAAGGCAACTCAGCCTGGCTGAGGCAGGCCCCGGTGGAGAACCAGGGTTGATTTCATGAAGTCCTGATACTAAAGGGAGAAGACTATGCCAGCCACTGAGTCACAATGCATTCTCACTGACATGTTGGGGACCCAACTCTCTCCCGGACTCACGAAGCCTGGCCACAGGTGCTCCTGGGTCCCCAGGTGCGAGCAACAGGACAGTCCTGTGGGTCTGCGGGAGTCCGCGCAGGGAAGCCGCCCAGGCTTTGAGCTAGGCTGAGCGAGTCTCTCATCGTGTATCTAGCAACTGTTGAAAGAATTCTACTCTTAAACTACCAACCAACCAAGATCAGTGTCTTTTTAAATTTTTTAAAAATTTATTTATTTCGAGAGAGATATCCTGAGCAAGGAAGGGGCACAGACACAAGAGAGAAAAATATCCCAAGCAGCCCCTACACTGTCAGCCCAGAGCTCAGTGGGGACTCAAACCCACAAAACTGTGAGAGCATGACCTGAGCTGAAACCCAGAGTCAGATGCTTAACCAATTGAGCCACCCAGGTGCCCCCCAAAATCAGTTTCCATTTCAGAGAAAACATCTGGGGAACGATCACTTCTTCCACTACAACCCCAGGACTGAGCAATGGCAGAGCAGGAAGAGACAATGCTGCAGACAGTGTGCTTTATGGGGCACGTCTGGCTTGGCTTTTGTATCCCCGGTCTTCATCCCAAATCTCAAGAGCACTTCTCTTTAGCCTCAGTATCTCCACCAAGTTGTCTACACTCATGATCTTATTTCCTTTATGACAAGGAGATTCTAATATTCCTGGAGTTGAGAGGCAAAAAGCAAGAAAGCGAGCAAGAAAAAACCGATTACATTGACTGGACTGACTGGAGCCTTCCACTGCCATCTCTTTCTTGCAAACATTACCAAGTCTTCGTTGGCTTTTGTGTACTTCCATCAGCCAATCTACGACCAAACAAAAGCAACAGTGGCATCCTTTCCAGGCACTGCTGAACGTCCGGTGCGAGCCAAGGTTTGCCCCTGGAGCGTGTACTATCCCTGAACATTAACAAATGTGACCTGCTCTCCTGGGACTGTGGATGGCCATGGAGCTAGAAAATCTCAGTGACCCCTTAGCTTGGACTCTGATTTGTTACTCTTATTAGTGAGGCCTGAATGTATCTACAACTTTATTTTGAAGAAAATAACATTTCCAACATTTCTTCAAGTGTGAAAAATGTCTTGTAATACCTCGGGCGTTAAGGTACTACACATCAGAGTCTCTCTCGACCACACCGGATCTTAGCAATGCCCGTTTCAGAACCCAAGTGACCAAGGTTTACAATATACAGACTTATGACTCACTGGGCCATAGGTGTTCCCAGGGACTGTGTCAGAGTTTTGTTCATCCCTGTCTCCACCCTCCACAAGCCCGAGACTTGATGCCTGAACAAGGCTCAGAAATCGTGGAAGGATGGAGAATGGGAAGGGGAGAGGGCAGCATGAATGAATACATGTTAGGACCACTCATCAAAATTGTATGTTTGACATTGTGAACTCTCCGAACACACCCATCACCAAGTGAAAAGGAAAGGAGGCACAGACTGTCCTCACTTTTCCTGACCACAGCAATGTTTTCCCAGGTCAAATTATCCTTTGAACATCTACACTCCATCATATTAAAAAAATAGGCAAAATCATCAAAGTCCTCGGCCTCCACGTAGGACCAGACCTGACCCGTTTGTGTCTTTAACAATGTGGCTATTCTCTTGATGTTTTTAAAGAAATGTTTGGAGATGTCACTGGGTGGTGTGGTCTTACTGGGTGTCCTCTTAGATGCCCCCCACTGAGCATTATTCTAGAACTGAGCTACTCTGGCTATAATAAGCACATGAATTAATTTTAAGCTCAAATTTAAATGTTAAATTATGTAGCTAAAATTTCTATTTAAAAAAGTGACTCTTACTAGCCAAACAAGGTCTATTTTAAGAATTGGCAACATCATTATCTGTGTCTTCCAATGTGGTTGAAATTGTACATACTGCACTTTCATTTCACTGAAGTTCAAAAGCAACATTATTAACATGCAAAATAAAAACTAATTTTTACTGATTCCACAGAAATCAGAGATCTATGAAATGGGTTTCCAGCAGGAATGACCTTGGTGAGGTGAGCAATGATAACTTCATCCCTGATGGTTAACAGGATAACATGACATAGATAAAGTCATCTCTAAGTTGGCAGAGGTCAGTATATATATGTCAATAAATACATACATACATATATACACTGCACACAGACACACACAGGTCTCAGTTTATAATGAAAAGGATTCTAATTTCTCACAAGGGAAGGACAAGATCACCCTCATGGAGTTTATACTCAAGAAGACATAAAATAAGTAATAAATTTGATAAATGACCGATTATGTTAAAAGATTATAATTTCAACTGGAAAAATAAAACCATACTACAAGGTCAGGGATAGGGATTGGGCTGGGGAAGAGTAGTGTTAAGCGGTCCAGGGCTAGCTTGAGCTAGAGTTGGGCAAGGACTTGAATGGGATGAAGCTTTGAAGAAAGGCTTTGAGACTTCGCCCTTGAAGAGTCTTGCCACCATGACCCAAGCACACAGGATCGAGTGGACTTGATTCCAGTCAAGATACTGGGGCTCATGGCAAGAAGGTGAACAATCCTAGCATCTGTCTATTCTTCATCAGGGTGAGATGCTGGTGCTGGTTCCACATCAACTATTTAGCAACATTCCCAACCGGGCACATCAGTGTTAGTGAGCTCGGATGCACGCATGTGTTCCTTGTCTTTTCCCTGCCCCAGCCTGCCTCTCTAGTGTTTTGGGGTCCCTAGCATCGTCCTCCATGGACAACTGTAAGGGAAGCTTTATACTAGGGCATTCTTATTTTATCAATTTCTATATCCCTATTTGAGACATAGTGATGGTGATAAAAACTGGAATGAGGATTTCCATATTCACAGAGCTGAACTTTGATCTGAGAATTCTACCACTGAACAGACTTAAATCATACCCACAAATGGTAATAAGTAGATCATGTGATCACCCAATACTACATGTCTTCGTCGATTTAGGCTGCTATAACATCCTATCACAGGCTGGGTGGATTAAACAACAAACATTTATTTCTCACACTTCTAAAGACTGAGAAGTCTTGGGGGAGGAGGGAAAAGAGGTGGTGGTGATGGAGGAGGGCCCTTGTGGGGAAGAGCACTGGGTGTTGTATGGAAACCAATTTGACAATAAGCTATTAAAAAAAAAAAAAAAGACTGAGAAGTCTTATATCAAAGATCCAGTGTCTGATGAGGGCCCACTTCCCAGTTTGCAAATGACCATCTTCTTGTTGTATTCGCACGTGTTGGACAACAAGGGAGGAAGCAAGCTCTCTCTAGTCTCTCATAATGGTACTAATCCCATTCATGAGGGCCCCACCCTCATGACCTAATTACCTCCCAAAGGCCCTACTACCTAATACAATTACATAGGGGGTTAGGATTTCAACATATGAATTTGGGGTGGGGGAATACACATATTCAGCCCATAACACTATAAAAATGATTTTCAACACAACTGTAAATTTAGATTAACTGCAAGTCTATAAATGTCTACATATTTGGGATTTCATATATTACACATCATTCAGATGTTGCCTGTATTTTCAAAAACCATCTATAAATTTCTCTTTGGGTATCCATTAGGGCTGCCCATTATCTGGTTAACCTTAACCCAAACCCCAGTGCCACGGGCTAAAAGAGTCAAAGATGTTCCATGTCCATCTTGATGCAGTTGCAGTTCACTCCCTCTGATTCCACATCCCATTGTCTGCCCTGGCGGCCCTCTCTACCCCATGTTCATTCAGAGCCCATGTGGATGCAGTAGAATGCACAACATAACTTACTATTTTGAAATGTACCATTGAGTGGCACTAAGTATATTCATGATGTTCTACAACCATCATCACTATCTGGTTCCAGTTTCCATCACCTCCAGTAGAAACCTCATCACCATTAAGCAGTAACTGTGCATTATACACTAGAAACCAGTAATCTGCTTTGTCTCTATGAATTTGCCTATTCTGGATACTTCATATAAGTGAAAGATACCACATGTGACCTTTCACTTAGCAGCGTGTTTCCATGGTTCATCAATGTTGTAGCATCAAACAATACTCCATTCCTTCCAATGGCTGAGTAATACTCAACTGTATGGATGGACCACACTTTATTTGTCCATTCATACACTGATGGACATTTAGTTATTTCCACCTTTTGGCTACAGTATACTGTGTTTAGTGCTCCAATGAAGCTTCATGTACAAGGTTTTTTGTTTGAACACCTGCTTTTAATTCTTTCTTATATTAATTTTTATTTCTTTTTTAAAGCCACTGATTTGAAGCATGACAGGAAGCTGGTGGGTTTAATAATGATGTGGGAGATGGCAAAGCAAAGTCAAGAGGAGTCACATTACAAAGTGAGCTGCCTTCCCTCATCTCTCCTGCTCCAGCAAGTGGTAAACCTTTTGCTGTGAAGGGTGTTGTCAGTGTTGATGGTTGCTGACGAGTCAGAGTGGTGACTGCAGAAGGCTGGGGTGGCTGTGGCAATTTCTTAAAATAAAACAATGAACTTTGCAGCATCAATGGACTCTTCCTTTCACAAATTAGTTCTCTACAGTATGTGATGCTGTTTAATAGCATTGTGCTCACAGTAGAACCTCTTTCAAACTTGGAGTCAATCTCCTCAAACGCTGCCACTGCTTGCTATCAACCAAGGTTAGGAAATATTTCAAATCTTTCACTGTCATTTCAACAATCTTCACAATGTCTTCACCAGGAGTAGATTCCATGTCAAGAAACTACTTTCGTTCCTCATCCTGAAGAAACAGCTCATCTGTTCAAGTTTTATCATGACATTACAGCGATTCATTCACATCCTCAGCTCCAGTTCTCATTGTACTTCTCTGTGCCATTTCCCCATCTATGCAGTTACTTCCTCCACTCAAGTCTTCAACCCCTCAAAGTCATCCAGGAGGGCTGAAATGAACTTCTTCCAAATTCCTGTGAATAATGCTATTCTGACCTCTTCCCATGGAAGAGCATTTAGAATGGTTAATCCTTTCTAAAAGGATTGCTACTTAGGGGCGCCTCGGTGGCAGGGGTGCCTCGGTGGCATGGTCAGTCATGTGTCCAATTTTGGCTCAGGTCATGATCTGATGGTTCATGGATTCGAGCCCCACAGCAGGCTCTGGGCTGTCAGCTCAGCGCCTGGAGCCTGCTTCAGGTTCTGTGTCTCCCCCTCTCTGTGCCCCTCCCCTGCTCATGCTCTGTCTCTGTCTCTCTCAAAAATAAACAAACATTGAAAAAAAAAAAAAAAGAATTGCAATTTAGTTTTCCCAGATCCATCAGACAAATCACTGTATATGGCAGCTATTACCTTAAAAAATGTATTTCTTCAATGATAAGACCTGAAAAGTCACAATTACTCCTTGATCCATGGGCTACATAATACATGTTGAGTTAGCAGGCATGAAAACAATAATTTTATTGTACATCTCCATCAGAGTTCTTGAATGACCATGTACATGGTCAATAAGAAGCAAAATTTGGAAAGGGATTTTTTTTTTTTAGTATTAGGTCTTAACAGTGGGCTTAGAATATGCAGTAAACCATGTTGTAAACAAATGGGCTATCATCCAGGCTTTGTTGTTCCATTTACAGAGCACAGGTAATGTAGACTAAGCATAATTTTTTTTTAATGTTTATTTTTCAGAGAGAGAGACACACACACAGAGTGTGAAGGGGAAGGGGCAGAGAGCGAGGGAGACACAGAATCTGAAGCAGGCTCCAGGCTCTGAGCTGTCTGCACAGGGCCTGACATGGGGTTTGAACCCACAAACCGTGAGATCAGGACCTGAGCTGAAGCCAGATGTTCAACTGACTGAGCCACCCAGGGGCCGCTGACCGCATAATTCTTAAGGGCCCAAGGATTTTTGGAATAGGAAGTGAACACTGGCATCCACTTAAAGTCACCAGCTGCATTAGCCCTAGAAATAGTCAGCCTATTATTTAAAGTTTATTTGAAGAAATAATAGCTAAAAATTTCCCTAGGCTGGGGACATCCAGGTTCAGCCATCACAGAGAGTTCCAAACAAGATCAACTCAAGGAGGTCCACATATGAAACATAATAATTAACATGTCAAAAGTTAAAGATAAAAATAATTATTAAAACAGCAAAGAGAAGCAATTAGTTATATACTATACATACTTAAAGAGAAACCCCATAAGGCTATCGGCTGATTTTTCAGCAATAACTTTGAATATTACCACACTAGTCCCTTCTGGCCTGCAAAGGACTAAGAGGTAAAAACCTACAACCAAGCATACTCTAACCAGCAAGGTTACAATTCAGAATGGAAGGAGAGAAAACCAGTCTCCCAGACAAACATAAGTTAAAAGTTTATCACCACTAAAGTGGCCTTACAAGAAATGTTAAAGACTCTCCTTTAAGTGGAAAATAAAAGGTAATCATTAGAAATAAGAAAATCGTGAAAGGAAAGAAGACTCACAAAACAAAGCGATGTAAAATATACAACATTACACAGTAAACACAGAGGCGTGAAGTAAAAATGAGATTCTTTGAGAATGCGTTCAACTGAAGCGCCGTCAGCTAAATAAAGACCGATATGTACTTAGGATGTTATATATAAGCCTTATGGTAATAAATGAAAAACTTAAAACAGGAACCCCAAAAATAATGAGAAAGCTAAGCATAATATTTTTTAAAAGCCATCAATTACAAGGAAAGAGAGACAGTGGAAAGGAACAAAGAACTACAAAAGCCACCAGAAAATAATGAACAAAATGGCAATAAATACCCACCAATAATTACTTTAAAGATAAATGGTCTAAATGTTCCCATTAAACGACACAGGGTGACCGAATGATCAGCAAACAAAATCACAAGACCCATATCAGTATGCTGCCTAGAGGAAACCAACTTCACACCCAAAAATACATAAATTATGTATTTTTATGAAAAGAAGAAAAAAGATAACCCATGCAAATGAAAGTGGCAATCACCCCAGTGTATTAACACCTGTATCAGACAAAATAAACTTGAAAACAAGACTAACAAGGAGCACCTGGGTGGCTCAGTCAGTTAAGCATCCAATTTAGGCTCAGGTCATGATCTCGTGGTTCATGGGTTCAAGGCCCATATTGGGCTCTGTGCTGACAGCTCAGAGCCTGGAGCCTGCTTTGGATTCTGTGTCTCTTTCTCTCTCTGCCCCTCCCCTGCCAGTGCTCTGTCTCTCTCTTTCTCTCTCTCTCAAAAACAAACATTAAAAAAAAAAAGAAAACAAGACTAACAAGAGACAAGGCATACTACATAATAATAAAGGGATCAAGCTGGGGTGCCTGAGTGGCTCAGTCGGTTAAGCCTCCGACTTTGGCTCAGGTCAGATCTCACGTTCGTGGGTTCGAGCCCCATGTCAGGCTCTGTTCTGACAGCTCAGAGCCTGGAGCCTGCTTCCGGTTCTGTTTCCTTCTCTCTCTGCCCCTCCCCCTCTCATGCTCTGTCTCTCTCTGTATCAAAAATAAATAAAATATTAAAAAAAAATAAAGGGGTCAAGCTACCAAAATATAATACTTGTAAATATTTATGCACCCTACATTGGAGCACCTAAATACATAAAGCAAATCTTAACTGACATAAAAGGAGAAATTGACAATAATAGAAAAACAGTAGGGGTTTTAACAGCCCATGTACATCAACGGATAGATCATCCAGGTAGACAATCAATAAGGAAGCAATATCTTTCAATGACACATTAGATCAGGTGGATAGATATCAGGTTAATAGATACATACAGAATATCCCATCCAACAACAGGATACACATTCTTTTAAAGTGCACCTGGAACATTCTCAAGGATAGATTACGTGTTAGTCCAAAAAACAAGCCTCACTAAATTTAAGAAGATGAAAATCATATCAAGCATCATTTCTAACCACAATGGTACAGAACAAGAAATCAATTACAAAAAAAAAAGAAAAAGAAAAACTGGAAAAACACAAACATGCGGAAGCTAAGCAACATGCTACTAAACAGCCAATAGGTCAATGAAAATAAAAGAAATCAAAGGATATCAAAAAATACATGAAGACATATGAAAATGAAAACATGATGGTTCCAAATCCTTAAGATGCAGCAAAAAAACATGCTAAGAGATTATAGCACACAGACCTATCTCAAGAAACAAGAAAGAAAACTAAACAATCTTACACCTAAGAGAACTAGAGAAGGAAGAACAAAGCCCAAGGTTAGTAGGAAAAAGGAAATAAAGATGAGATGGTAAATAAATGAAAGACTAAAATAAAAATTTTAAAGATCAATAAAACTAAGAGCTGATACTTCAAAAACATAAGCAAAATTGATAAACCATTAGCCACACTCATCAAGAAACAAACAGAGAGGACCCAAGAAAATAAAATCAGAAATGAAAAAGTAATAAGCAATACCACAGAAACAGGAAGGATTATAATAAAATACTACAAAAAACATACGCCAATTAATTGGACAAACTAGAGGAAATGGATAAATTCCTAGAAACATATAATCCTCCAGAACTTCCAGAATCAGGAAGAAATGGAAAATCTGAACAGACCAGTTAGTAGGAATGGAATTGAATCAGTACTGAGAACACTCCCAGGGGTCCCTGGCTGGCTCGGTAGGAAAAGCATGCAACTCTTGATCTCAGGATCAGGAGTTTGAGCTCCATGTTGAATTAGAGATTACATACATACATACATACATACATACATACATACAAACTTTAAACACACACACACACACACACACTCCAGAGCACCTGGGTGGTTCAATTGGTTAAACATCTGACTCCTGACTTCAGCTCAGGTCATGATCTCACAGTTCATGGGATCAAGCCCTGCATCTAGCTCTGTGCTGACAGCATGGACACTGCCTGAGATTGTCTCCTTCTCTCTCTGCCACTCCCGTGCTCATACACTCTCTTTCGCTCAAAAGTAAACTTTAAAAACAAAACCAAAAAAACATTCCCAAACAAAAGTCCAGGACCAGGTAGATTTCCAGTTGAATTCTACCAAATATTCTTTTTTAAAGTTGATTATTTTGAGAGAGAGAGAGAGAGAGAGAGCGCGAGCGAGCGTGTGCGAGCTCAGGAGGGGTACAGAGAGAGGGAGAGAGACTCCCAAGCAGGCTCTGTACTGTCAGTGTGAGGAGCCTGATGTGGGGCTTGAACTCACTAATCTGTGAGATCATGATCTGAGCTGAAATCAAGAGTCCAAAGCTTAACAACTGAGCCAACCAGGCACTCCATACCAAATATTCAAAAAAGAGTTAACATGTGTTCTCCTCAAACTACTCAAAAAAAAAAAAAAAAAAAAAAAGAAGGAAAACTTCCAAATTCATGCTATGAAGTCAGCTTTACTCTGAAACCAAAATCAGATAAAGACTCCACTAAAAAAGGAAACTACAGGCCAACATCCTGAGGACTATGGATGCAAATATCCTCAATAAAATTCTGGCAAACTAAATCCAATACATTAAAAAAAAATCATTCACCATGATCAAGTGAGATTTATTCCAGAAATAGAAGATTGTTCAATATCCCCAAGTCTATGTGATACACATTAACAAAATGAAGGATAAATAAAAATCCTATGATCATCTCAGTAGATGCAGAAAAGCATTTGACAAAACCCAACATCTGTTTATGAAAAAAACTCTCCATAATGTGAGAGACATAAGGGCCACATATAAAAATTCCATACCTAACATCATGATCAATGATGAAAAACTGAGCACTTTTCCTCCACCCTCATCACATTTTAATTCTTTTTCTTAAATCTTTTTTTTTTTTTTTAGAAAGAGAGAGAGTGTGTGTGAGAGCAAGGGAGAGGCAGAGAGAGAGAGAGAGAGACACAGAATCTGAAGCAGGCTCCAGGCTCTGAGCTGTCAGCACAGAGCCCAACACGGGGCTAGGACTCATGAATTGTGAGATCATGACATGAGCTGAAGTCAGACACTTAACCAACTGAGCCACCGAGGGGCCCTACCTTTGTCACTTTTTAAAAAAATTTTATTTATTGATTTTTCAAGAGAGAGAGCAAGAGAGAACATGCACACACATGAGAGTGAGGGGGGCAGGCAGCAGAGAGAGGAGGCAGAGAATCCCAAGCAGGCTTGCACCAACAGAGCAGAGCCCATCATGGGGCTTGAACCCATGAACCATGAGATCATGACTGGAGCCGAAACCAAGAGTTGGGACACTTAGGTGACTGAGCCACCCAGGAGCCTCTCCGTCTTACCACTTTTATTCAAAACAGTACTAAGTCCTAGCCACAGCAATCTGACAAGAAATAAAAGGCATCCAAATTAGTAAGGAAGAAGTAAAATTGTCACTATTTGCAGGTGACATGATACTATAAAAAGAAAACCCTAAAGACTCCACCAAAAAGCTTTAGAAAGCTTTTAAATGAATTCAGTAGTTTTGGGATACAAAATTAATATACAGAACTGTGTTGTGTTTCTATATACTAATAATGAAGTAGCAGAAAGAGTAAGAAAACAATTCCATTTACAATTGCATCAAAAATATGGGTGCCTGGATGGCTCAGTTGGTTAAGTATCTGACTGCACTTCAGGTCATGATCTTATGGTTTATGGGTTTGAGCCCCACATTGGGCTCTCTGCTGGCAGCACGGAGCCTGCTTAGAATCTTCTGTCCTTTTCTCTCTGCCCCTCCCCTGCTTGTGCTCTCTCTCAAAAATAAATAAATAAACTTTAAAAAATTACACCAAAAAGAACAAAACATCTATAAATAAACTTAACCAAGGAGGTGAAAGACCTGTACTCTGAAAACCATAGAACACTGATGAGAGAAACTGAAGATGACACAAATGCAGGGAAAGATGCTTCACGCTCATGGGTTCCAAGAATTCATAGTGTTGGGGAACCTGGGTGGCTCCGTTGGTTAAGAATCCAAATCTTGACTTCAACAATACAGAGTTTCCTCAAAAAGCTAAAAATAGAAATGCCACATGATCTAATGATTCCACCACTATTTACCCAAATAAAATGAAAACTAATTCAAAAAGAACAGACGGAGAATAATTTTAGCAGACAGATGAAAGTGTTAAGTGAAATGGAAATTCTAGAACTAAAAACATGATATCAGAGATGACATATTCCTTTAGTGGGCTTATAAGCACACTTAACACAGCATAGAAAAGATTTAGTGAACCTGAAAATAGGTAAATAGAAATTATCTGCACTGAAGCACACAGAGAAAAAGAGTGAGGGGGGGAAAAGAATGCATTCAAGATATTGTGAAATAGTATCAAACAGAGGTAATTGAAGATGCAAAAGGAGAAAAGATAAATAGTGAGCAAAATAAGTATCTGAAAAAATTATATATTTACCAAATTCATGAATCATGGAACCAAGAAGCTCACAGAATCCCAAACACACACACATACAAGCATACACGCACGCACGCACACACACACACACACACACACACACACACACAGACACATCAGAGTCAAACTACTGGAAATCAACATTAAAGAGAAAAGTGAGACAGCAACCAGAGAAATGAGAAATATAATAAGGAAGAAAGCAAACTTTTTCTCAAAAAAAAAAAAAAAAAAAATGAAAACCAGAAGAGATGTGACACTGTCTTACAGTTCATTAAAAAAAAAAAAAAAGGTCAGCTCAGAATTTTATGCCCAACAAAAAAATCTTTCAAAAATAATAATTAAACAAAAACATTTTTGGACAAAAAAAGACTGCACAGTCAGCTCTGGTGCGCTATGGATAATAAAGGGTGTTCTTTAGGCAGGAAGATTGAAACTAGATTGAAATTTGGAATCATACAAAGGATTGAAGAGTCCTGAAGAGGGTAAAAGTGGAGATAGACTTTTTAAAAATCTAAACAGATTGTTAATTGTCTAAAGCCTAAGTAGTAATTATATGTTGTAAGGTTAATAACACATATAGAGACAAAAAGTAAATCAATAGTACAAAGGATGGAACAGAGGAAATTAAACTGTACTGTTACATATTATTTGAAGGTTAAGGTGAGAAGTTGAAGATGTATATTGTGAACCCAAGAGCAAAAACTTAAAGAAAACTACATGTAACTAATAAGCCAACAATAGAGACAAATGGAATTATTTAGAATAACCAATAAATTTGAAAGAACAAAGGAAAAGAGAATAATAGCAAAGAAGAGATAGGAGAAGTGGAAAACTAGCAAGATGGTAGATGTAAATCCAACCATACCAATGATTACATAAAATGTAAATAATCTAACAATTAAAAGGTAGAGATTGTCAGATTGAAAGTAGAAGCCATCCACAAGGATGTCACTTTAAATATAAAGACATAGATATATTAAAATAAAAGAATGAGAAAAGATATACTTTACGATGTGAACAACACTACTCAAAAGGAAGATTGAGACATGATAGAAATGTCAAACAAAGTTAACTTCAGTTTGTTTCCAAAGGTAAAGAGAAGTATCATCTATGGATAAACAGTGCAGGAGTGTCCCTTTTTCTCCACATCCTTGGTAACACTTGTTATACTTTTTCAATACCAGTCATTCTGACAGGTATGAGGTGATATCTCATAGTGGTGTTTATGGGTTTCTCCCTAATCAGAAATGAAACTTTTCTGGCATGTTTGCCATCTGTATGTCTTTGTGAAAATGTCTACAAAGATCCTCTGCTCATTCATCAAGAAGACCTACTAACCCTATTAAATATATTTGTGTCTAATAACAAAACCTTCAAGTTACATAAAGGACTACTGATGGAACTAAAAGGAAAAATATACAAATACATAACTGTATCTGGGAGAAGATATTTGCAAGTGACCTGATAAAAGGTTAGTATCCAAAATATATAAACAACTTATACCAGGGTGCCTGGGTGTCTCAGTCAGTTAAGCATCTAACTTCTGCTTATGGTCATAATCTTGTGGTTCATGGGTTCCAGCTCAGAGCCTGGAGCCTGCTTCATATTCTTTCTTTCCCTGTCTCTTTGCCCCTCTCCCACTCATGCTCCTTCTCTCTCTCTCTCTCTCTCTCTCTCTCAAAAAAAAAAAAAGAAAAACTTGAGCATTAAAAAGAAAAAAAAATATCTTATACCACTCAACATCCCCAAACCAAATAATCCAGTTAAAAAATGGGCAGAAGACATGAACAGACATATCTCCCAATATGACATACAGATAGTCAAGAGATACATGACAATATGCTCATCATCACTTATCAGGGAAATGCAAATCAGAACTACAATGAGATATCACTTGACACCTGTCAGAACGGTTAACATCAACACCGCAACAAATAACAAGTGTTGGTGAGGACATGGAGAAATGTGAACCCTCATACACTGTTAGTGGAAATGCAAACTGGTGCAGCCATTTTGGAAAACAATATG
The DNA here is from genome assembly GCF_006229205.1 of Suricata suricatta. Taxonomy (NCBI): domain Eukaryota; kingdom Metazoa; phylum Chordata; class Mammalia; order Carnivora; family Herpestidae; genus Suricata; species Suricata suricatta. The sequence continues at coordinate 63,425,593 of NC_043708.1, read as the reverse complement.
GAGTTTCCTCAAAAAGTTAAAAATACAACCGCCCTTCCCATCACACTACTGGGTATTTATCAAAAACTACAAAAACACTAATTCAGAGGGATACAAGCACCCCTAGGTTCATTCCAGCATTATTTGCAAGAGCGAGACTAGAACTCTTGCCATTTGCAACAGCAGAGATGGAGCTAGACAGTATAATGCTAACCAAAAAAAGTCAGAGAAAGACAAATACCTTATGATTTCGGTCATATAAAATTTAAGAAAGAAACAAAAGATGAATAAAGGAGGAGGGAAAAAGACACATCAAGATACAGACTTTTAATTTTTTTACATTTATTTATTTTTGAGAGACAGAGACAGACAGTGCACAAGTAGGGGAGGAGCAGAGAGCGAGAGGGAGACACAGAATCTGAAGCAGGCTCCAGACTCTGAGCTGTCAGCACAGAGCCTGACCTGGGGCTCGAACTCACAAACTGTGAGATCATGACCTGAGCTGAAGCCGACGCTTAATTAACTGAGCCACCCAGGTGCCCCAAGGTGGTGGGGGAAGATGGGTGAAATAGGTGATAGGGATTAAAGAGTACACTTATGATGAGCACTGAGCAGTGTACAGAATTGTTGACTCCCTATATTGTACATCTGAAACTAACATAACACTCTATGTTAACTATACTGGAATTAAAACAAAACACTTAGTAATAAAAAATAACTTAAAATATAAATTTAAAAAAAAAATGGAGTCAGGAGGCCAGGAGGAGCTTTCATGTCTTACCACTCCATGGTCTTAACTGCAAGAAGGAAGATTTTCTCCTTGCCCAGCAACAAGATCAGCCAATTTAAAAATACCATAACTTAGGTAGTAAGAAAGTGTCCCCACACAGAACTCCCACTTTGCTCCAATGGACTTTCATTCAAAGAGCCCCTCCCCACTTCCTCGTTTTCTCTATAAAGGTATCATTCCTCTTGTTTGCTCTCCAGATTTACCTGTGGTTTGCCACAGCTTGCATGTCCTAAATTGCAATTCCTCTGCTATTCCAGAATAAATCCATTTTGCCAATAAAATAGCTGCTGTTTTACTTTTAAGGTCAATAATAACCATGAGCTATTAGAAACTGAAATTTTAAAATGGTATTATTTACAAGTGGATTATAAAACATGAGAAATTACAACTACCAGAAGATACCACTACAGCCGTGTCGAACTCCATACTTAGAGTGCCAAGCCTGCTTGTGATTTTCTTCCTCTCTCTCTTCCTCACGCTCTGCCCCTCCCTCGCTCATGCTCTCTCTCTCAAAATAAACTTAAAAAAAAAAAAAGATATCACTACAGAACTACTAAAATGACTATAGTTAATATGATTGACAATACAAAGTGCTGTTGAGGATGCAAAGCACTGGGAACTTTCATACTTTGATTATAACATTGTGTGTTTCCATCAGCACTTGGGAAAACAGTTTATTGGTTTCTTGGGAAGTTTAACATGTATTTACCATATGACCCAATGAACTCAGTCCCAGGTATTTACCTAAGAAAAACTTACATCCATAGAAGAACTTGTACATGTGTGTTCACAACAGCTTTATGTACAATAGTAAAAAACTGGAAAGGAACCAAATGTCCATCAACTGGTAAATGGCTAAAGAATTCGTGCTGGGAGCCACTTCTGAAGTAAAGCAGGTTTACAAGGCCGCCCACCGTCAGATGGCAACCTGTGTCTACACCCACTCAACCCCCACTCAATTTCTGCTTGAGCACCGCCCCCCAAGGTGCCTGACTGACTGGTATCAGGAGTGACTTGCCTTATGCTAAAAATATGTGAATTATACCTTGTGAAAAAAGTTGTTATAGGAGTTTCTTCTTTTGTGATTATAGGAGCAAATGTTACATTTCCTGAGAAAACCTGTTTTTCCTCCCCTCAGAAACAGGCTATTGACCCCTACTCGAAAAAGAACTAACTTTTGCCTTTGCTATGCTAAAAACTTTGCCTTGTATTTGAATGCTAAAGATCCCTTCCTTCTCCATGTGATAAGCATCTAGTCACCTACTTCAATCTCTATTGGTAAAGATTATGCATGAGTCTTCCACCAATCTCTGTTCTGGGAAATTTTTACATACCAAAGAATTTGTCATCAGAAATTAATGTCTAAGGCAACTGCCACTTCTGTTTTATACCCCATACATTTTTTCAATAAATAAAGCTGACTCTTGATCAGAGCAGAGATGCCTGCCTGGTGATCAGAAAGAAACCGAGGCTCTCTCACTCCCTATTGCTGACACCATCCATCCTTCAGGGAGCCCTGGACCTGCTGGAGCTGGACTCCAGCAGTGATGTAACCAAATATTAGAGTATTATTCAACAATAAAAAGGAATGGACTGATAGCCTCAACAACATGGATTAATCTCAAAAGCATTATGCTAAGTGAGGGGGGAAAAAAAAAGATACAAATCCTCATATCATATGATCCATTTATATGAGTGATTGGAAAAGGCACAACTCCAAGGACAAAAAGGCAGATTAGATCAGGGCTGGAGATAGGGAGAAGCAATTGACAAAGAGGCACAAGGGAACTTTTAGGAGAAACAGTCTATATCTGGTGGTATTGGTTACGCACCTGAATACACTTGTCAAATATCACTCAACTTTAAAAAAAAGTGCATCTGATTGTAAATCATGTCTCAGTAGAGAATGAAGGAAGGAGACTGGACAGCTCATTGCATCTTTTGGAGAACCAAGTTTGGAGCCTACATGGCCAGCATAAGAGGGTGAGAGAGAGAGGGAGAGGGAGAGGGAAGAAGAGAGAGAGGTCCTGAAGAGAAGCCAAGTGGGGAAGAGACAGAGACACAGCAAATACTGAACAGCTCACAGCATCTCTTGGAAAGCTGGAGAACCAGGTTTAGAGGCGAAGCAGCCAAGGCCAAAATCCTGCTGGGGAGATAGCAAAGTAAAGAAATCATTGCTGCTACTGGGCAGAGACACCGCAGTCTCCACCACCACCTTGAACCAATACTCTTGGCCTTGACCCTTGGAGCTTGCCCCTGCTGCCACTAGACTGATGGTTCCATCTCCATAAATGGATTTTGCTTCAGGTCCCAGCCTCTTCATATCACTCTCTAAAGTCTGGAGTGATGACATCTGATTGGCAGAGCCCAGGTCATGTTCACATTGTTTAATTGCAAGCGAGTCCAGAAAGAAAAATACATATCACTTTCAGCTTCTACAGTGGGGATACACTGTGCATCATCAAGCAGGAAATTCCTCTAACAGGGGAAGCAGGTTCCCTACCGTCTCTCCAACATCATTATTTGCTAGTGGTCAAGAAGAGTGAAAAATGTTCTCTACACCTCCCACATCATGACTCTGACTAGGAATCCTAATGCTTATAGGATAAAATCTAAACTCTACGTTATACACAGCCTGACCCTGACCTCAGTGACCTTTGGCCCAGTATCCTTAGGATACTGTGTCCTGAAGGTTCTCTCTGAACAAATGAGTCAACTTAAGACATATCTGAAAATCCTAAGCCAAGAAACACAGAGAAATTAAAGACCCTCAGATCCCAAAGGGGTTCCCAGATCAGGACCATCCAGTCTAAGCCTGGAGCTAAGACGACAATGTGGCACGTAGTTGAAATTTGTTGTGAAATGCTTCTTACTGATAACTTGCAAAGTCAGCAACGAGATTGGATATTCTAAATTACTCTCCCTGCAAACAAACAAATGAAATGTAGCTAACAGATACAACTGACCTGAAATAACTGCCTTGGTTTTATCTCTGTTTGCACTGACTGAGCCAGGTAACTACATGAGCCTTAAAGAGGGGGAGTCACGGGGTAGAGAACCTGGAGATCGTGGCCACTGGGAGCCCCGAGTCCCTGCACGGAAGATGGAGCCCAGAGTCTCCCGTATTCCCTCAGGCTGGGTCACCGATACTTCTGCCAGGTATAAATCCACCGACGGACCGATTCCATTTCACCTGGTCCTCCAGTCAGCCTTGGATTCATCTGTGTTTAGAAATTATTCCTTCTGTAAAGAGTCTTCACAGTAAGTTATTCTGCCTTCCTTGTTTAAGATGGCAGTGTGCCCTTTGCTCTCTTTCATCTTTGCTTTTCCCCTCCACAGTAGCCTTCTGAGAACATAATGTTTTTGAATCCATTTGTGGATTTTTAAGATTTTGATTCCATTTTTAAGGCTTCTTGAAATTGGTAACCAAGGCCCTCACTCCCCCAACACATATTGTGTGGTGCCCTCTTTCCGGGTGGGCTTCAGCAATGTCAATGTCAGCTAACCCGCTGGCTACTGTGAGCAGAAGCTGATGGCCAAAGGGCAGCATGAAGACTGAACTCGCCAAGACAAAGTGTTTGGCCCAGGATTAAGGAGGCACGGTGGGCATATACCCAGGACGCCAGATCGGGAGCTGGAGGAGCTGCAATAAGCGCTCGCCACTCCTCACCCCATCTTCAACACGGGGCTGCCGAGGCTGCCTCGCCTGTTGACCCAAGTCTGTCCACCTCCTAGGGCCTGACAACAGCTCTGGAGCCAAGAGAGCAGATCCAGCATGTCCAGCTCCCAACAAAGTTCCTAAGAACTCTCAGAGCAGAACGTTAAAAAAAAAAAAAAAATTTCTTTTCCCACAAGAGAGAAAGGCTGAAGTCATTAGCAAAGGAGAATCCCAAGAGACAGGCCCGCTTTACCAAACAACCTCTCTAGGCTTGGGAACACGTACCGTTCCCGTTTCATACCCAGGGAGAAAAACTTTTTATAACCTTACAAAAAAGTTATATAAACAACACTATCCCCTTTGTTGGTTTCTTTTTTTTAAAGGATTGTTTTGAAAATAGATAATTTTACTGATCCGGGAGCCAGGAATTGTTGCTCTGTCTTGAGGAGAGGTTGGACGCCCCTTCTGGCAGGATTGTTTGTTTGCCTAAGATTATGCATGCTGGCTGGGGGCCTCCAGAGGAGCTGCTGTGAGCGCTTGCCCAGGATTGGGCCGAGTGGCACCTGCAGGGGCCCCTGCCCCCTCCCCCCAAGGAGCACCAGGCGGCTCACTCACCCCCTCACTCGGATTTCCTCAAATCAAAGCTCTCCCTTACTGAAGATACAAAGGCAGATGGGAGTGGAGGGTACAGGCAAGGAGATGATACACAGAAAAGGAACATACACTCTGACTGTTGAGAAGCAAGCAGGCAAGGGGCAAGAGAGAAGAGCAAAGGCCAATGGCCAGGTTAAACATGTCAAGCTGGAACTAATTGTCCTGAGGCTGTTATTTCCAGTAAAAGGAAATGGTAGGGGTGGGGGAGATGAAGAGAGCTCCAAGGGAACCGTGGCTTTAAACAAGTACACTCCTCGGAGCGCCTGGTGGCTCAGTGGGTTAAGCATCCAACTTCAGCTCAAGTCATGATCTCACAGTTCTTGAGTCCGAGCCCCACACATCAGGCTCTAAACTGACAGCTTGGAGCCTGCTTCGGATTCTGTGTCTCCCTCTCTCTCTCTCTCTCTCTCCCTGTCTCTGCACCTCCCCTGCTTGTGTTCGCTCTCTCTCAAAAATAAACATTTTTAAAAATTAAAAAAAAACCAGTATAATCCTCCACAGGAACGTGGTTAGGTCTACTTCTAATTCCCTACTCAGTCTGAAGTAGAGGTGTCAGATTCACCAGAGGAAATGGTTCTGGAATCCATGCTGCTCAGAAGTACAGTTACTAGTATGCAAAATAATAAGATACAATGTGGTGAGAAGGGAACCTGAACTGTTCAGGAAGCTCATGCTTTGTGTATATAAATTTGCCTGAGATAGAAGTCAAGAGGCTGTAAATGGATGCTCCTCCATCCAAAAACACAGAACAATTAGTTCTGAGAGGACCCGAGCTAAATTTCCTTTAAGTAAGAAAGCCTCCCACACATGTTCTTTGTGAGGCAACTCTCTCAGAACAAGTTCTCTTGCTACCCCCCAAGCTGCTGGGGGTTGACACTTTCTTCTTTCATTGTGGTCACTCCAGAAGAGTAATTTCGATATTGATGTTATTCTCCAACAGAAGCGTCAAAAGCACATCTTTGAGGAAGTCACACATTGCCTATGATACCACACAACATTTTTGTTTCATGTTCAGTGTTTTTATACAATACCACCTCAAAAATAGCAAGACCTTCCCTGCAATATTGAAGCTTCTCAGAGTCCAGACTTGTTCACTACCCTGATCCCAGTACCGCACAGGAGTGCTCAGCGTTAGATCAATTATCATTAACGTGAACAAACATACACAAAGTTATGACTATCCACTTCCACTTTCTGGAGAACCCCTCTCAGTGACACGGTCAGCAGAGTGAAGTTCTGAACAGAGGGGAACGCTTTCATACTGGCACATCAACATTTAAAGAAGGAGCTGAGGGTTTGCATTTGTTGATTTACAAAAACACCTCGATTTTATTTGTTTTGAGCGGAGAATCAGCCTGGGAACATGAGAGGAGGCAGAAATGCGGGCATGTTGATTTCCGCAGAGACGGTGCCAGTCAGCAACTCCCGTACCCCAACGCAAGTGCATTCTTTGCTATTTTTCTTGGAACACCATGAGAGTGTGTAGTGAGTCTGTCTTATCAGCTTCCAGGTGTAGGCAGTCCGAGCGGCCACTTCAAAGAGGAAACCGGGGAGGGAGAGGGACACCCGAAGTAATGGAACCCAGGATGTGCCAGCTGAGGCCAGAGCCTCTTCAGATACAATCCCCCCCCAATTATTTCCAAGTCACCTAGACTCCTCACTGTTTCCTTGGATTTTTAAGAGACCCTTAGTAAGGCACATAAGAAAGGGTTTCGTTTACCCTTAAAGAGGAAGCAACTGAAAACAAATAGGCTGCACCACTTTTTCTATCAAAGCTATGTTAACTCTTTGTAATCCAAACAAAAAAAAGAAAAACAAAGGTTTTCCGAGCTAAAGCAGATGTGCCTTTAAGGAGGATTTTATAATTACATTTAAAAGGTCATTTTACATCAATCTGAGCTTCCAGTTGTAAGTCAGGGGGATGAAAAGTACACCACAGAAAATATAGTCAATAATAAATAGTAGTAACTTTGCACGGTGACAGATGGGGATTGCACTTATCGTGGTGAGCGTTGCATAATGGATTGAAATGTCAAATCACGATGTTGTACACCTGAAACTAATACAACATTGTATGCCAACTGGACTCCAATTAGAAGTAATGAGAGAGAGGAGACAGGAGAGAGGAGAGGAGAGAGAGAAGGGGTGCCTGGGTGGCTAAGTTGGTTGATCACCTGACTTTGGCTCAGGTCCTGATCTCATGGTTTGTGAGTTTGAGCTCCGGGATCGGGCTTTAGGCTTTCTGCTGCCAGCACACAGCTCCCTTCACATCCTCTGATCCCTTCTTCCTGCCTCTTCTTCACTCGCTCTCTCTCAAAATAAGTAAATAAAAACTTTTAAATAATATAAAAAAGAGAGGACCTTTTTTCTCCTTCACATACAGTGAATCGCTGGGGAAGGAAGGCACATTTCTAACTCTTTCCTGTTCTCTCATATTTGTTTTGGTTTTTATTTCTTCCGACATTGCCACTGATGCACTGGGTTCTCCCTGGGGTCTGCACTTCTGAACATATTATTTTTCAAACACTCTTTAAGTGGCTGTGCCTTTTCACATGGAGATAAAGTCGCTTGTGCAGCCTTCTCCCCAACCGCTTCAAAATCTACAACAACTTTCTGAAAACAGCGTTTTCCTTGCTATGTCAACAGAATCCAGTCTAGCAGCGATTCACATGTGGTAGTGAATCTTGAGCTGATGATTCCCACGTGTGAGGTACTGCTGCAGTCTCTTGAGTTCTCAGACCTACTTTGCTATTTTCTACAGGATTGAGAGGAGTGCCTCAGCAATCTTGCTTACATTCTCAGAAGGCACGAGAAGTCGTGCCCTTTTCCTCTCTAAAATCCCAGGTAAAGGTCTCCTGGATTAGTTTCTCCCTATTAGTGATTGAGAAACATCTGTAACTTCAGACAACAACTTGGCCGGGGGGATATGATCTTTGCCTTGTAAAAGGTAAAGGAAAATAGCAAAGAGCAATATCAAGGCTTTATGGAAATTTTTAATACCATTTACAGAACTTGACTTTGAGAGCTACTAATTAAATGTGTTCATTTGTTCACACATCCATTCACACATATTTTGAGTGCATATTCATTGTCATACATTGTTTTAGGGGCTGGAGAACAGCTTCTATGATTCATTTGGCAGCGTAAAAATATTCCCTAGCACCGTCTGACTGCATGTGTGAAATTCAGAGCATTCAAACTTCATCAATACAACAACAGTGTGGCGTAATAGATTTTATTCAATAAACGCTATGCCATCTCCCTCGGGAATACAAGTTTGCACATCACAGACACTGGGAAAACAGCTTTTCCCCCAACCTACCAAGATCGTCAAAAGACTCAAACCGTCCTGTTTTGTGGACTGCGTACTAACTAAAACACAAACAACGGATCCAGGCCCATTTGGTGTCTGAGCTTAGTAACAAGGACTGAAGCCTAAGGCCGGCTGTGGCAACAACACATGTAGCTCCCGTAAGGGCTCGGCAAGCAATGTTTTCTGGTAACGCAGAGCTAAATGGCACCACGAAACTTTGCCACACAGGCAGTATACTGTCCAAAAACACATGGGTCATCCAAGGAATATGAAGCCAAATGAAAAGGCCAGAATTCCCTTTGAAAGGCCAGCAGACAGCATGGCGCCAGCATGGCATCAAGTCCAGACCAACATCAACTTCTATAAATCAGTGGTAGCACCTAACCTCTTCTGGTACAGGGTGAAACGTGGGCCTGCCACGGACGCCAACAACTGACTGGTTCAGCGGTTCCACTCGTGTCACCTGAATACTAAACACCAGGACAGATCAAAGTCACTTGGGTCCTGCAGGGTGATTGGTCTACCAAAAATTTATCGTAGTGCAAGTCCACAAACCGGATAGCCACGCCACCAAATTGTGTCAGCAGTGGCTGTTGGGGAGTTACTGGCCAGGAGAGGACATGAGGTAGGCTCCAGAGTGGTGGTTACAGAAGACACACTCACACAGCATCAATTTCACATGAACTGTTTCTTAGAGAACTAGAAAGAGTGGGTTGGGTATTTGGTAAAATTTTTCAGCAGGTAGACAATTCTTAATCTCTTACTCTACTCATACCATTATTTTACTAAATATTTCTCCCTCCTTCTCTACGTTTCACTGAAAGAGCTGATGAGTGAAAGCAAATACTGAGCCAAACCAACAACAGTATTATCAACTCACATGGACAAGTACTCAAACCCCTATCTCTGCTTTATGGTATTTTTCCCTTAAGGAAACTGAAAGTCATGCACTTACTGTAACAGAGTGAGAACTCCTTTCCAAGTTTCCATGTCTTCACCCAAACGCTCTTCTGCCTTATAAGGGCAAAGGAAAGAGCTTTAAAACTAAGCCAGGCTGAGCCACTTTACTGATGAGGCATTCCCAGTAAAGCCTGCAACCTATAATATTTAATTGTAAGTTACAAACTAGCAAACTAAAGACTTTCAGCTAGCTCAGTGTTTCTGAGGAGAAAAGAAAGCACTACAGCCTGATTATATTCAGGTGTCTTACTAAGGAATCACAATCCTTAACTAAAAAGTGAGGGGGTGGTGTATTTTTTAAGAAATCATTCCAAAAGAAAAATGTTCAGTACAGAAAAGAGATGGGGAAAATGGAAAAACAAGGTCACAAGTTTGGTGCTTTCAACTTGTATTGAATTCTTAATTTTGAAAAACAAAAGCATGATATTTTGTTACATAACCACCCCTCCAAATGATAGCAACGACAATCTGTAAATTCACAGCAAAAAAAAAGGTCATGGTTATCAAAGGTGATTGTGAGCTATAAATTCCATCGGAGCTCATCCACCCCCAGGTTATAAATGAAAAGAACAAAAGGCAAATCAACGGATTAGAACAAACCACGGGTGACACGGCGCTGTTGTCAGCAAACACAGCAGCCCTCACGAGGCGCAAAACTGGAGGAGCTTTGAGGCAGCCTCTCCACTATACTGGCCTTGCCATCTTTCCAAAACTACATCTGGTTTGGGGAAGGCTTGAAGATGGTCCAGGGAAGAGAACAAAAGTTCCTGGAAGAATGGAAAGAGGGGCCACAGAGAAAGATGAGAAACAAATGGAAGTAAAGCAAAGAATCCTGGAGACAGAGAGGTTGCTGGGTAATGGTTTCTCTGATGTCCCGCTGTGTAAGGATATGTCTCGGTGCACGTAAGGAACTTTCCTGCCACCGTAACTATTTTTAAGGGAATACTTTAGAAGCACACTCACATTGTGGTGCCACCATCACTACCATCCATCCACAGAACTCTCCATCTGGCAAAACTGAAACTCTGTATCCATTAAACACTAACCCCCCCATTGCTCCCTCCCTCCTGGCCCTGGTGACCAACATTCTACTTTGTATCCTATGAGTTTGACTACTCTAGGTATCTCACATAAGTGGGATCACACAGTATTTATCCTGTGGGGACTAACTTATTTCACTTAGCATCATGTCCTCAAGCTAAAGGATTTTTTAAAAGAAGATATTTAACAAGTATTAGCTGCGGATGCTGACCAGCTGTTTTCCATCTTCCATAAGGACAAAGAAAACAAGAGAAAATTAGTTTAAATGGCGAGGGTAGAAAAGCTGTCAGATGCTGGAATAGAAACACTTAAAGAAAAGACTAAGCTTTTCCTTTAACGCTTATAAAGGTGCTATAAACAATATGTTAGCACATATTTAAGTTGATGTTCCCTTATGATAAAATATCTTAAAATTATAAAATTAACTCCACAAGCCCTAATTGAACCCCTGATTATAATGGCATGGGAACTATCAGAGAAAGAGGGCATATTGTCCTTTCCCTTGAATTACATACAACTTACGCCAGGCAACAACATACCTTTCTTGAAATTCTTAAGGTATTTAACATTTTTACCATAAACCAGGGATGGCATACAGCTTTTAACTCAAGCATCAATTTTCATAAACTGTTTGAGACTGCCTAAAGCCTGTGATGAATCCTGAGCCTAAGACTGGGCACAAAACAACAACAACAACAACAACAACAACGTGATTAGTTATTCTTGTTCATCATGGGTCAGGAAGAGTCAAACTAGAGTAAGAGTGTCTGTCATATACTGGCCATTCCTGTCAAAACTCTAGTGCTTTATTATGCATTATTGATTGCTTAGCACTGATCAATATTAGTTTGTCCAGCTAAAATGAGCTTCTCAATAGTCAACAGTATTCTATCTTCTCCTTACTTAGCATCCCCACAAAATAGCATAGTATTAAGAACTATATAAATAGAGGCACCTGAGTGGTTCAGTTGGTTGAGCATCTGACTCTTGATTTTGGCTCAGGTCATCATCTCACAGTCATAGGATTGAAACCTTCATCAGGCTCCACACTTAGTGTGGAGCCTGCTTAAGATTCTCTCTCTCTTGTCCATTGATGGATGAATAAAGAGGATGTGGTATATAAATACAATGGAGTATTACTTGACAATCAAAAAGAATGAAATCTTGCCATTTGCAACTACGTGGATGGAACTAGAGGGTATTATGCTAAGTGAAATTAGTCAGAGAAAGACTTATATCATATGATTTCACTCATATGAGGACTTTAAGATACAAAACAGATGAACATAAGAGAAGGGAAGCAAAATAATATAAAAACAGGGTGGGGAACAAAACACAAGAGACTTAAATATGGAGAACAAACAGAGTTACTGGAAGGGTTGTGGGAGGGAGGAGGGGCTAAATGGGTAAAGGGCTTAAGGAATCTACTTCTGGCATCATTGTTGCCCGATATGATAACTAACTTGGATGTAAATTTTAAAAATTAATTAAATAAAATTTTTTAAAAAAGATTCTCTCTCTTCCTCTCTCCCTCTGAGGGAGAAACAGAGAGAGAGAACTATATTCATAACAACGAGACAAACAGTCAAGGAGAAGGCTTCTGGAAAGATGGCAGAGTAGGAAGCACCAGGAATCTTTCTCCTCACCTGGACAACAGTTGCACTGACAGAATCTGTCTGATGTTACCATTTTGGAACTTTGGAGTCTATAGGAGGCTGTGACTTCCAGGGGAAGACTTAAATGGTAAACTGTAGTTAATTTCGGAATATTTCAGCTCTTATCACAGGAACAACCATCCTCCCCTCCCCCCAGCCATGTGGCAGGCAACTATGCAGGTGTTCCTGAACCAGACTGCACACAGCTTGCACACAGCTTGTGGGAGTGAGAGTGGGCAAAAGGACCCTGTGTTCCAAATATCAGGTATCTGGGGGTGCCTGGTGGCTCAGTCGATTAAGCATCCAACTTCTGCTTGGGTCATGATCTCATGGTCAGTGAGTTCGATCCTCGGTTGGGATCTGTGCAGACAGCTTAGAGCATGGAATCTGCTTTGGATTCTGTGTCTCCATCTCTCTCCACCCCTTCCCCACTCGTGCTGTGTCTCTGTCTCTCTCTCTCTTTCTCTCTCTCAGAAATAAACATTAAAACATTTTTTCAAGTATCAGTGATCTGTATATTAATCGCCCATTTCTCATTGCTGCAATTCTGAGGGATTCCCAGGGTATTTAAAGGGCTAGTGCCCTTCCTCCAACTTCCATCAGTTTTCTTTTTTATCCCTTTTGAGACCCAGACATTACAAACCAGGATATTCAAAACCAACTGTATATATGGGAAAAATTAGAAACTGACTACACATGTTCAGGGAAAGCTTCAGAAAAACCTCAGAAGACCTTGAGAGACAGAAAGTGGCTGAGAGAATATTTGAAGAAATAATGGCTGAAAACCTCCCAAACTTAATGAAAAACATGAGTAGAAGCCTCCAAGAAGTTCACTGAACTCCACGTAAAATGAACTTGAAAAGATTCATACCAAGACACATTATAATCAAACTGCAGAAAGACAAAGACAAAACCTTGAAAGCAACAAGACAGAGACACTCATCACATTCAAGAGATTCTCATAAGATTATAAGTAGATTTCTCATTAAAAATTTTGGAACCAAAAGACAGTGGGCTAATATACTCCATGTACTAAAAGAAAAAAAGAACTCAACCAAAGAATCTTATATCTGGCAAAACTGTCCTTCAATAGTGAAGGAGATATTAAGACATTCCCAGAAAAACAAAAACTGAAGGAGTTTATTACCACTAGACTTGTGCTGAAAGACCTGCTGGAGGAAGTCCCGCAGGATGAAATGAAAGGGCACGAGACAGTAATTCAAAGTTATATGAAGAAATGAAGATCTCAGTAAAGATAGATACATAGGCAGTGATAAAATCTAGTATGATTGTAACAACTTTTGTGACTCTACTTTCTCTTTTCTACATGATTTAAGAGAATAATACATGTTTAAATGTTGTCTAAAAGACAGTATTATTGTAACATTGGTTTGTAGCTCCACGTTTTGTGTTCTACATATTTTTAAAGTATTTTTTAATGTTCTTTGAGAGAGAGCATGAGTGGGGGAGGGGCAGAGAAAAGGGAAGACACAGAATCTGAAGCAGGCTCCAGGCTCTGAGCTGTCAGCACGGAGCCCGACCCAGGGCTCAAACCCACAAACCGCGAGATCACGACCTGAGCCGAAGTCGGACGCTTAACCAACTGAGCCACCCAGGTACCCCTGTGTTATTTATATTGAGTGGTCTTAAAATAATTTTTAGTTTTTGTTTTGGGGTGCACAACATAGAAAAATGTAACTTTGTGACATTGACAACTGAAAGGGATAGGAATAGGCCTCTACAGGAGCAGAGTTTTTGTACAGTATTCAAGAGAAGCTGGCATAAATTCAAGTTAGAGTGTTATAACTTCAGGATGCTCAATGTAAGCCCCATGATAACCACAAAGAAAATAGCCATAAAATATACACACAACGAAATGAGAAAAAAATTTAGACATTTCATTAAAAAAATAAAGCAACTAAACACAAAAGGAGATAGTAATTCAGGAAATGAGGGACAAACAAGCTCTAGGCATATAAAAAACAAATATCAAAGTGACAAAAGTTAGTCTCTTCTTGTCAGGAATTATTTTACTTTTTATTTTATTTTACTTTACATTTTATTTTATTTTATTTTGTTTTGTTTTGTTTTGTTTTGTTTTGTTTTGTTTTGTTTTTGAGAGCGAGCGAGCCAGGGAGGGGCAGAGGGAGAGAGAACAAGAATCCCAAGCGGGCTTCAGGCCCAGTGTGGAGATGATGCAGGGCTCAATCTCATAACCGTGAGATCATGACCTGAACTAAAATCAAGAGTCAGACCCATACCCAACTGAGTGACCCAGGTGTCCCAAGAATTACTTAAATTTTTTAAAATATGATTTATTTTGGGGAGAGTGCAAGCAGGGAAAGGACAGAGAGAGGGGTACAGAAGATCTGAAGTGGGCTCTGCATTGACAATCTGATAGCAGCGAGCCCAGTATGGGGCTCCAACTCACGAACTGCAAGATCATGGCCTGAACCAAAGTCAGATAGATGCTCAATGAACTGAGCCACCCAGATGCCCCAGAAATTACTTTAAGTGTAAGTTGTTTAAACTCTCCAAAGACAGATACTGTCAGACTACATAAAAATACATGATCTAACTATATACTGTTTACAAGAGACTCACTTGAAGTTCATAAACACAAATAGATTAAAAGTAAAAAAAATGAAAAAAAGATATCTCATGCAAATAAGTGACCAAGAGAGAGCATAGGTAGCTATATTAATACCAGACAAAATAGACTTTAAATCTAAAAAGTTTATGAAACAAAGGAGAACATTATATGTTAATAAAAAGTTCAATACAGTAAGAAGATATAATAATTATAAACATTTATGCACCTAATGATAGGCCAAGTGGGACTTATTCCAGGGATATTAGAATGGTTCAACACATAAGAATTGATCAGTGTATGGGATGCCTGGGTGATTTGATTAATTGGTTGAGCATCTGACTTTTGATTTCAGCTCAGGTCATGATCCCACAGAACTTGAGTTGAGCCCTGTGTCAGGCTCTGTGCTGACATTGCAGAAGTTACTTGAAATTCTCTCTCTGCCTCTCCCCTACTTGCATGCACACATACACACCCACTCTCTCCCTCTCAAAAATGAATAAATAGGGGCACCTGGGTGGCTCAGTTAGCTGAGCATCTGACTCCTGAATTCAGCTCTGGTCATGATCCCAGGGTCATGGGATTGAGCCCCACAGCAGACTCCAAGCTCAGCTTAAGATTCTGTTTGAGATTCTCTCTGTCTCCCCCTCTTCCCTGCTCACTCTTTATCTCTGTAAAATAAAAATATTAATAATAAATAAACATTTAAAAATTGATCAATGTAAAATACCACATTCATAGCATAAAGAAAACTCACATAATCATCTCATTCGATGCAGAAGAAGTTTTTGAGGAACCCTCATGCACTGTTGGTGGGAATGTAAATGGGTATAGGCACTGTAGAAAACAGTATGGAGGCTCCTCAAAAATTAAAAACAGAAATACCATATTTACCCAAAGAAACTGAAAACACTAATTTGAAAAGACACATGTACTCCTATGTTTATTGCAGCTTATTTACAATAGCCAAGATTTAGAAACAACCCAAGTGTCCATTAATAAGCAGATAAAGAAAAATGTGAGATATTATATATATATATATATATATAATATTATACAGCCATTAAAAAGAGTGAAATTGTGCCATTTGAAATAACATGGTTGGACCTAAAGAGCATTATGTTAAGTGATATAAGTCAGACTAAGACAGATAAATACCATATGATTCCACTAATAAGTGGAATAAAAAAATGAATAAACAGAAAGCAGAATCAGACCTATAAATACAGAGAACAACTGTGGGGAGTTGGGCAAAATGGATAAAGGGGAAAGGGAGACAGAGGCTAGCAGTTATAGAATGAATAAGTCATGGGAATAAAAGTCACAGTATAAGGAACACAGTCAATGATACTGTAATAGCAATGTAATGGAGCAGATGGTAGCTATACTTGTGGTGAACATAGCATAATGTATAATCTTATCAAATCACTAAGTTGTATACCTAAAGCCAAAATAACATTGTGTGTCAACTATACTCAAATTTTAAAAATAAATGCTTACAACTTTTTAAAAAAAGAGTTTTTGACCAAATTCAACATTATTTCATGATAAAAACACTCAACAGGAATAGAAGGAAACTACCTCAATACAATAGAAGCCATCTGTGAAAAATCCATAGGAAACATTATTTTCATTGGTGAAAGACTAAAAGATTTTCCTCTAGGATCAGGAATAAGATAAGGATGCCTACTTTCCCCACTTTTATTTAACAGTACTAGGAGTTCTAGCCAGACCAAATGGGTAAGAAAAACAGGTAGAAGGCATCTAGATTAGAAAGAATGAAGTAAAATTATCTCTGTTTACAGATAATACGTAGAAAACACTGAAGATTTTACACACACACACACACACACACACACACACACACACAGAGCTAATAAATGAATTCAGCAAAGTAGAAGGATACAAAGTCAACATACAAAACCCAGTTGGATTTCTATACACTTACATGAACAATCTGAAGAGAAAGTTACAAAAATAATTCCATTTATAATAACACTGAAGAAAATAGACTAACAAAAGAGGTTAAACACATATACACTGAAAACTATAAAATATTGCTAAAAGAAATCTGAGAAGACATAAAAGATGAAAACACATTCCATGTTCATGGATTGGAAGACTTAATATAAAGACGTCAATACTCTCCAAAGCAATCTACAGACTCAGTGAAGTCCCTGTCAAAATTTCATGATTTTTTAATAGAAACACATCCTAAAATTCATATGGAATCTCCAGGGACCCTGAATAACCATAATAATCTTGAAAAAAAAAAACTGGAGGATTCACACTTCCTGATTTCAAAACTTAGCAAAGTTATAGTAATCAAAACAGTGTGGTACTAGCATACAGACATGTAGAACAATGGAACAGGACAGGGAGTCCAGAAATAAACCCTCACATATATGGTCAAGTGATTTTTTGAAAAGGGTAACAGTTCTATTCCATGGGGAAAGGGCATTCTTTTCAATAAATGGTTGGGGAAAACTGGGTATCCACATGCAAGAGAATGAAGTTGCTTTTACCTAACACTATATACAAAAATTAACTTAAAATAAAATGTGTCAAAGACCTATATGCATGATCTAAAATTAAAAATGCTTAGATGGAAGCATAGGACAAAACTTAATGACATTGGATTTGGTGATGATTTCTTAGATACAACACCAAAAGCATAAACAACAAAATAAAAAATTGACATATTGGATTTCATAAAAATTTTCATGCGTTGTGCATCAAAAGACACAATCAACAGGATAAAAAGGCAACCCACAGAATGGAGACAATTAAAATGTTTGCAAATCATTAGGGATTTGCAATAATAAAGGATTAATATTTAGAATATTTAGTAAAACTAAAATTCAACCACAAAAAAGCCTAATTCAAAAATGGGCAAAAGACTTGAATAGACATTTCTCCAAAGAATATATTCAAACAGCCAATAAACACATGATGCTCAGTATCACTAATCATTAAGGAAATGGAAGTCAAAACTACACTGAGATACCTCCTAACACCCATTAGAATGGCTGCTGGCACAACATCAAAATAACAAGCGTTGGCAAGGATGTGGAGAAACCCAAACTCTTGTGCACGTTGGTGAGAATGTAAAATGATACACTGTGGAAAATAGTATGACAGCTCCTCAAAATATTAAGAATAAAATTACCATATGAACCAGCAATTCTACTTCTGGGTATACTCAAAAGAATTGAAAGCCAGGTCTCAAAGAGTTTTTGTACACCCATATCCATAGCAGCATTATCTGCAGTAGCTAAAATGTGGAATTAGGCACTCAAGTATCTATTTCACACATTGAAATATTACTCAGTCTTAAAAAGGAAGAAAATTCTAACATATGCTACAACATGGATGGACCTTGAGGATGTTCCACTAAATGAAATAAGCAAAAAAGACAAGTTCTGTAAGGATTCCACTTATATCAGATACTTAGTCAGAATCATAGAAAGCAGACTGGTGGTTTCCAGGAACTGGGAAGAGGGAATAAAGTGGAGTTATTATTTAATAAATATAGAGTTTTGTTTCACAATTTGAAAAGAGTTAGGAAGATGGATAGTAGTGATGTTGTACATTATGAATGTATTTAATACCACTGGCTGCCTCAGTAGTTGGGGCATGACTCTGATCTCGGGGTTGTGAGCTCAAGCCCCATGTTGGATGTAGAGATTACCTTTAAAAAAAAAAATCCTGTGGTGCCTGGGTAGCTCAGTCAGTTAAGCGTCTGACTTCAGCTCAGGTCATGATCTCACACTTTGTGGGTTCGAGCCCTGCCTTGGGCTCTGTGCTGACAGCTCAGAGCCTGGAGCCTGCTTCCAATTCTGTGTGTCCCTTTCTCTCTGCTCATGATCTGTCTCTCTCTGTCTCTCTCTATCTCTCAAAAATAAATAAATGTTGAAAAAAAATTTTAATCTTTTAAAAGTGATTATGATACATTTTATGGTATATGTATTTTTACCACCATAAAATTTTTTTGAAAAAAAAGAAATAGATACCAAGGCAATTACCTCATCTGCTACTCCTCCATTTATGTGTTCTCTGGATTCCATCCTCCACTCACCCTTTTTGGTCCTGGCTTCATCAATATTCCTTCTCTTTCCTTTATCTTCACCCCTTCCCTCTTCAGTGACTTCCTCTCCACAGCACATGAGCCCACCTTCCAGGCTACTTTTCCTCGTCTTTCCCAGGGAAACTCAGAAAAGAGTGGTCTCGAATGGCCACCTTCAAGCCCTCATCTTCCAGTCTTCTTTCCGACTCTGCAAATGGGCCTTCCCTTCATGTGGCCTCCTGAAACTATTTTTTGCACTGATCACCAACCATCCATTAGTGGCTAAATTCAGTGCACTCTTTTCAGCTCTTACAAAGCCTGCTCTCTTTAGAATATCAGACATCCTTAACTTCTGCATCCTTCTTTTAATTATTTCATCCCTTGGTTTTGGGTATTATGCCCCCTTGGTAATTTTGGTTCTTTCTCTGGCTATTCCTTCTGACTACAGTTGAAATGGCTATGTCCCTAGGGGTCACTACCTCTTCTTTTCTCACCATACAAACTCTGAGAACTCCCTTCAACAGCCATGATTTATATCTGATTATCCTACGGCCTCCCTCAAAATCCAGCTGCAGTGAGACTGCCACGCACCTCTGTCACCACATATCTAAGATTAAAAGTATCATCTTGGGGGCGCCTGGGTGGCTCAGTCGGTTAGGCCTCCGACTTCGGCTCAGGTCATCAGGTTCGTGGGTTCGAGTCCCGTGTCGGGCTCTGTGCTGATACGCTCAGACCCTGGAGCCTGTTTCAGATTCTGTGTCTCTTTCTCTCTCTGCCCCTTTTCCTCTCATGCTCTGTCTCTCTCTGTATCAAAAATAAATAAAACATTTTAAAAAATTTTTCTTCCCATTGTTCTCCTTCCGACATCTATCCCCTCACACACATATACCTTACTTCCTATCTTTATGACTAGCACCTACATCCATACAGCTGCCCAAGCCAGAAACCAGGGGGTCATCCAGATCTTCCCTGTTCTCTTATTCTCCACATCTTTATCACTCTTAATTCTTCCTCTTTAATATCTTTCATAATTTTCCCTTCTCTCCATTCCCCTGTCTGAGTCCTGGATCAGGCCTTTATCATCTCTTACGCAAACAACTGCGACTGAGCTACCCATTCTTCTTGCCTCCATTCTGGCCCCTTATGTCACCCTTAGAACAAGTGTTCTGGCCCAGGAATCTGTTCATATTTCTCCCTTGCTTGAAATTCTTTAAGGGTTCCTCATCACCTACAGGATTAAACTTAAACACTCATTTTATTTATCATTTTTTAATTTAATTATTTTTAATTTTTTAATGGTTTATTTATTTTTGAGAAAGACAGAGCATGAGCAGGGGAGAAGCAGAGAGAGAGGGAGTCTCAGAATCCGAATCCAGTCTCGGAATCCAGGTTCTGAGCTGTCAGCACAGAACGAGACACGGGGCTCGAACCCACGAACTGCAAGATCCTGACCTGAGCCAAAGTCGGACGCTCAACTGACTGAGCCACCCAGGTGCCCCTAAACATAAACACTTAGCAGGGCATATAAAACCCTCCATGATCTGTCTGCCTATCCGCCTCATCTCCTACCTCTATCTCTTCCTATATTAGTCTCCAGCAATTTCCAGAACACACAAAGTTCCCATTTGCTTCCATGCTCTGTACTTTAAACCTGCTCTTCTCTCTGCCTGCTCTCTCTCTCTTGTCTACCTAGTTTACAGCCATTATCTTTGGAATCTCAATGCCATATGGAGTCCTCTGTATTAGGTAGAACTCTTTAAGCCACAAGTGATAGAAATGTATCTCGACTGGCTCAAACTTGGCAGTATCTACTGTACTGTGTAGCGGGAAGAGTCCTAGGAAATCACAGATGTGGTTCAACATTTCCTCAAACACATGCCCCAGCCTAGCCTTTCAGCCCAGAAGGTTATTCCCTTCATGCTTCGGTTTTCCTCTAAAGAGTATTTTTAAAGACAACAGCTGTAGCAATCTTGACATGGAAATGAGATAGAACAGTTTTTCCCCAGTTGGCTGCCCTATCCTGTCTACCAATAACTAGTATCACTGTACAGGCTTTTTCCCTGTAATAGAAAGGAGATACACTTGAAAAAGTATAAGCTGATCAAAAATAACTGGTAAAATTAATGGAATAATTAAATATTTCTGTGCTCTCAGACTTTAAAACAGAAAAAGAAACAGAAATAGTCAAAAATGAGAGTAAGTTGTTCTAAAGGTAAGTGTGAAATTCTCTCTGATCTAGTTTTAAATGCCTCAAAGATGTTATCCTAGGAATAAAAAAATAAAATAAAATATAAAAAGGAAAGAGACAAATAACCTGCAAAACCCATCAGTTGACCCACCCAGGGTAGCAAGAAGCCAAGTCCAGTTGTAAAACATCTGTGTAGGAAAAATAAAAAAAGCATCTTCTCTTGTTCATTTTCAGAATTACTATAGAAACAGATCTTCCCAAGAATCTCCCCTTTCTTCTACAGCAGAGATCTGCAAAATAGAGCCTATGGGCCAAATTCTGCCCAACTCCTGTTTTTGTAAATAAAGTTTTATTAGAATCACACCCATTTGTTTATGTATGGTCTATGGCTGCTTTTGCACTACAATTGCAGTGTCTGAAACAGAAACTCTTCAATTTGCAAAGCTAAAAATATTTGCTATCCAGCTCTTTACAGAAACGGCTTGCTGACCCCTGTCTACACAAAGAGATCTTCTTTATTTCCTAATGACCACAAAGAGAGGCTTTTGATTTATGATTCAAGATTTCTGCAACAATACAAGATTGCACCTATTTTTTCAAATCAAGTCATGAATGTCTATGGAGTCTCTTACTAAGGTACCAAACTCTCTTTTTCACCTTTTCATTTTTATAATTTGGGTCAGCATGTGAACAATGTAATGTGTAGTGACATGTGACTACTGTGTGTATTAGATCAGAAATGATGACCTAGAACACAAATTGATGAGATTACAGGGACCGAAGTAGAGATGAGTGAGTCCACTTGCCCTCACGGTTTTTGCCCACCTCAGGAAGACCCTGAATGTACCGGTAAATGTGCTCCAACAGCAACAAGCTCATAGGTCATTTGCAGATTGTTTTCTATCCTCGAATGTCCCAGATTATACCTGTTAAAGAATTTTTTAAAGCAGTTTTACTATTATAGGGACATTTACAAAAAATTTTAAAAATTTAATGTTTATTTATTTTTGAGAGAGACATAGAGTGTTAGTGGGGGAGGGGCAGAGAGAGTGGGAGACACGGAATCCGAAGCAGACTCCAGGCTCTGAGCTGTCAGCACAGAGCCTGATGCCGAGCTCAAACTGTGAGATCATGACCTGAGCTGAAGTCGGACACCTAACCGACTGAGAAACCGAGGCGCCCCAATATATGGGCATTTTAATTACTGAACTGTCTGAAGGACTAAAGTGCCCAGAAGATTTTTCATTATCTTAAAATGACTAGAGAAGACGGATAATTACCTATGGTTTTTGTCTACGGGGCAGGGAGGAACCAGCTGTACAGAACAAAAGGAAAGAGCGAATGGAGCAGAATCAATAATGGTAATGACTGAGAATTTTCCAAAACCAACGAAACAATCAGGACTGGCAACCTCCTCCAGAACACGTCTTAATAACACTTGTATGAACCAAAGAGAAAAAGAAACTCCTTGTAAAAGTGGCCAGAGCATAAATTCAAATAAAGACAAAACTAAACTACATATATATTAATAAATGATGCATACATAAAGAGGATAACTTTAAAAAGCAAGGAACTATTGTTTATAAAATTAAGATATCTCTTATCTCTAGATAGGTGATGGGGGAGTGCCAGCAATGTTCAATTTCAGGTAGTTACCTGAGTGGTGGCCTCATGATTATTCATGAAGCTGTATATACATATTGTGTATACTTTTCTGCATGTATTTTATTTTATTTTACTTTCTTAAAGTTTATTTATTAAAAAAAATATTTATTTTGAGAGAGAGAGAGAGCTCACAGGAACAAGGGAGGGGTAGAGAGAGAGGGAGAGAAAGAGAATCCCAAGCAGGCTTCACTCTGTCAGCACAGAGCCTGATGAGGCGCTTGATCCCACAAACAGTAAGATCATGACCTGAGCTGAAATCAAGAGTCAGATGGATGCTTAACTGACTAACCCCCCCCCAGGTGCCCCTGTATATATTTTATATTGCACAGTAAAAGGATAATAATTAAGTAGAGCCTTTTTTTTTAATAATGTTTTATTTTTATTTTTGATACAGACAGAGCATGAGAGGGGGAGGGGCAGAGAGAGAAGGAGACAGAACCAGAAGCAGGCTCCAGGCTCTGAGCTGTCAGCACAAAGCCCGACGCGGGGCTCGAACCCACAAACGTGAATCTGACCTGAGCCGAAGTCGGAGGCTTAACCGACTGAGCCACCCAGGTGCCCCAAGTAGAGCCTTTGTAAATATGTTTTATAAGAACTGTTGTTGGTTTTTTCCTTAGAGACTGTTTGATAAAAAAGAGTACTTTCTGAGGAGATGTTTTTCATGTTGGTGGTTTCATTAGCATCATCACAGTGTTACTGTGAGGCTTTTTTCCCAGAACTTAGAAGTATCCACTTCTTGTAGATCACACTAATGAAGAATAAATTTGACCAAAGGCAGTATTTTCAAACTTAAGAGAAGAGTTGGTGAAAAAGAAAAAAAACGACTATCAAATATAGTAGCAGAACCAATAGAAACATATACCACAGATAAAGGATAATATTTTGTGGTGCGCAGGTAGGCAACTTTTATCTCTGTTGGCATTGAAATCTGTTCATTTCAGTGTCTGCCTAAGAGCTATTTATTTTTAAAAATCAAAACAGATTTTAATGCATAATACATTTTTGTTGTTGTTATTTGAGCCTGCATAATTAGTCTCTTATTCTTTCTTTCTTAAACCAGCAGAGAACTGTTTTTGTATATTAAAAAACTTCAGGTTCCACACATAAATGTCTCATGTGAACCTGCATCTCAGTGGATCATAGCACCATTAGTGCCTTTTTATTTTATTTCTGAATTTGGTCTGGCTCCAGCCTAGCCCCGGTCCTTGAGGGCCGCCCATTCTGAATTTGTTCAGTTCATACAGTTTTGGTGATGAAGTCAAGCTTCCGATATACCATTTTAGATGCGGCAGGCTGACAGAAGGTAGAAAATTACAGTTTTTCAGGAGCTACTTCATCATAACAAAAATAACTGGACCTGGAAAATTATCAGACTCCTGGATTCTTTCTTAGAAATTAAATATACCTTGAAATGTCAAGGGACAAATAAGTCACAGTTTTTCTCCTAGCCATATAATTCAACTCTATAATTCAGCCATAAAATTCAAAATTCAACTATGATTTTATGGGACAAACTATTACTACTTATACAATTTCCCTGTCTCATCAACTTGGAATCCTGTTCTCATCAGGAAGAATATTTCCTGAATACCCCACTACTTGGTTAACTTTTATCGGCCTCTATTATGTATATAAGGATCTATCTACTAAGCCTCCCAAACTTTCCTCTTTGGTGTTCTGCAGAAAGATATAAACAAAAGTTGGTTTCTTAAAAAGTTAGTTTTAGAAACAATAACACACCAGACTTACTGGGGATGTGAGTTAGAGACGCCATATTGTTTGTATTGGATCATACTTTTCCAGGGATTCCCAAATGCAAGTTCCCCTTCAGTCAGGAATCAACTTTGCACCAGCCTGCATCAAAAATGCTACCCTTAGCAGAAACCATCTTTTACCCTATAATTACGGCCTTCTCAATTTATGTTAAGAGTGTTTTCCCCTTTTATGAAAACGAGGTAGATAAGAGATTGTAGAATTTTAGATGGTCTTATTTAGTTCCCTTAAATATTTTTTGAAATATCACTTGTCTATGAATTCAAAGAGTCTGGGAACCACACTTACTAGATCTCTTCCTCCTCGTATGGCTTTTTCATTGAATCACAGGAGATTCCGAGCATCCAGTGCCAGCTGTCATGATATCCTCTTTAACCCACACTGCTGTATCTGACATATTCAGCCATCTGCTTCTTCCTAAAACCCCTTCAATGAACAGCCTTCAGTGACACAAACACACTAATCAATCAAGGAGCAGTTTTTCTCTGGTTGCTCTTCTCTAGCTTTTCTTGTTAGGACATCTATTTTACCAAGCGAATAATTGTAAGTGTGGGCATTCCTAAAAACATTCCTGTCTCTCTCCTTCTCCATCTTTATCATTCTCTCTTTCTGTCTCATTCACTCTTCACTGAATAGTAGTAAGAACACTTAACATGAGATCCATTCCCTTAAGACATTTTTAAGAGCATAATGTCTGCTTCTCTTTTTATTTCTACTCATTCCTTTTGGGAACTGTGGGTGTCAGGCTTTAATTACCACCTCTGTGCTGACGACTTTCAACACTTCAGATCTGAGAGCTTAAACCACCACAATTCCACTGGTCTGCCAGCCATCTGCACTGGGATGGCCCACCACGAATTCAAACTTTCCATCTTCACAACAAACTCATTTTGTCTCCATCAAACTAGCTTACCCTCACAAATTTGCAGTTTCTGTCAAGTCCTGTACTGGCAACCAAAACCTCCTTATTCTTTTATCCCTTCCTTCTCTTTTCTCTTCTAAATTCAATCACTCATCACGTCATTATGATCCACTTATCAAAATTTCAACACAAAGTTTGGAATAAAAAAGATGTAGGTATGATTGCAAACTTTGGTACTTAGTAGCTACAAGAACATTCCATACATGCTTACCCATATGACTGAAATTTTGTGCCCCCCACAACCCCGATGTTGAAGCTGTGGCCGCTAATGTGATGGCATCTGGTGATGGGGCTTCTGAGAGGTAATTA
>NC_043708.1:63374326-63399930 GCF_006229205.1 Suricata suricatta | reverse complement strand
AGGGCAAAGCTGTCATGACATCACTGGTGCCCTTATAAGAAGAGACACTGGAGGGCTCGCTTGCTGATTCCAAATGCACGTTAAAAAGGAGGTCATGTGAGTACACAGTGAGATGGTAGTTGCCTATCTGCCACCTATAAGCCAAGAGAAGAAACCTCAGAGTTAAACCTACTTTGCTGGCACCTGATCTTGGACTTTCCAGCTCCCAGAACTATGAGAAATAAGTTTCTGCTGCTTAAGCCACCCAGTCTATAGTATTCTGTTTTTTTAGCCTAAGCTTACTAAGACATTTACTTGCTCTGTGCCTTTGTAAAATATGATCAGTAATACCCCGCCCTGCTCGGAAATATTAGTTCTTTCTTTTCTCCATCCCCATTCCCATCAACACACCCAAGGCCTCCATCTGCTAACAGACTGCTGAAATAACCTCCTCGCTGAGTTCCCTATTCTAGTTTTCTTCCCTCATTCCAGTATACCCTGCACTCCACACTCAGATGAATATTCACTGAAATCAAATCAACCACACCACTCCAGATGTCAGTGTTCTCCCACTTAATCATTGGATAGTGTTTAAATTCCTAAACTTGGCATTCAACTATCTCAGAGTCTCTTTAAAACTATCTATTCCATTTTCTCTCCAAAAAAAACCCTCTTCACTTCTACCAGATAGTTTTACTACTAGTGCATTTTTTTAAATTTATTTTTGAGAGACAGAGAGAGACAGCGTGAGCAGGAGAGGGTCAGAGAGAGAGGGAGACACAGAATCTGAAGCAGGCTCCAGGCTCTGAGCTGTCAGCACAGAAACCGATGTGGGGCTCGAACCCACAAACCGTGAGGTCATGACCTGAGCTGAAGCTAGACCCTTAACCGACTGAGCCACCCAGGTGCCCCTACTAGTGCCTTTTAAATGTAGGCGAATGATGCTTCTCCAGGCTGGAAGGTACAGAACTTCCCTCTGTCTGCCCAGATTCACTCTTTAAGTTACCCCTCCTCCAGCTGCTCCAGGGACTCTAATTTCTAGGCTGCTACCCTTCACTCTGATACATAATTACATTTCAACTTCCATGTCTTAACTGCTGCATGTAAGTATATTATCTTTTCAAAGAAATTATCATTTCAAAAAAAAAAAAAGGAGACTTCTGGGGAGCAAGACCCATGTCTTATATGAGCTCCCTATAATCCCCTACACCTAGCCCTATGACATACACACATTGATCCTCAAGAAATACTATTGAATTAATATTGGGAGCCATCACCTGATACAGATACAGCTCACAGAAAATGTTTCAGATACATAGCAAACTCTAGAGAATAACAACAAACACCCTCATTTTTAAATTGAATGCTGGCTTTCAAAATTTTAAGGGAATAAAACATTTTAGATGCTGTTGAGGTCTTTTGTACCTTGCCCTGGTCCCACTCCCATCTTCCTGACCTAGAAATATCCAGTTAGATATGTGTCCTTACCATCATCAATGCTTTAATATTTGAATTACTTTGGATAAGTGACCGTATGTGCTACTTGTTGTGTTTTTAAATTTTACATAAATTTTTATGCCATATTCATTCATCTACAAATTGCTCTTTTCAGCTCATTATTAGATTTTGAGATCTATTTACACTGACAAGTCAAGATTTGGTTATTTCACTGTTCCACAGTGTTCCTATATGGCTGTACCATAATGTATTTATCAGTTCTCACACTGATGAACATGTAAGTTGTTTTCAATTGTTTGCTAGCATAGGCAATATCACAACAAACATTCTCAAGAATGTGTTTTTTTTGGAGCTATTATTAGCTAGTGCCATGGTGGTAATCATTTCACAAAATATAAATGTATTGAAGCAACACATTGTTTACCTTAAATTTAAATTATGTTATATGTCAATTACATCCCAATAAATCTAGAAAAATTAATAAATTATTTAATTTTTAAAAAAAGAGTGTGGCTAATGTGTTGTTTTCTATTGTTTGCTGTCATAGGCAATATCACAATGAACATTCTCAAGAATGCAGCCTACTTCCAAAACAAGCCACATAAAGTCTATAATTCCTCAACAATGGATCACATATGTTCTCTAATCTTTTTACCTTCAAATATTCTAATCAGACCTTAGCCTGGTTAATAGTATTCCACAGCTGACAGAGCATAAAGATCAGCCCAGTTCTCCCATCTTCCAGTCTCAGGACAGTTGTTTTATCCTGAAGTCCACCAACCTCTAAATATCAGTATTTACAGCATCCCTCACTATCAATACACCACAGCTAATACACATTGATGATGTAAAAATCAGTAAACTGTCTAGGCAAACATTTTCCTGCCCAACTTAAAGTTTTTAATATCTTGTCAGCCATCACTGAATAAACATTTGTTTAACTCAGCAGTGTCAGGCTCTGTTCTAGGCACTGAGAATCAGATGGTAAAGCAGAACTTTGTCTCACAGAGTTTCCATTCTGATAAGAACAGATAGGCAATAAACAAATAAGTGAACATAAAATATATGAGGCAGGAATGGGGTTATGATAACAATTTTAATGGAGATATGACAGAATATAATTAGAAAATGATCTTCAATTTTAATGGAGATACGAGAGAATATAATTAGAAAAGTGATCTTAAATGTTCTCACCACAAAAAAAAGGTGATTATGTGATGTGATGGAGGTATTAGCGAATGCTATGGTGGGAATCACTTTGCACTATGTAAGTGCATTGAATCAACACATCATACACCTTAAATTTACACAATGTTATATGCCAGTTATATCTCAATAAAGCTGGAAAAATTAATAAATAATAAATATCATAAAAATAGTTTTGTTTTAAAAGAGTGTGGCTAGTCCAGACCACTGGCATGCAATGGAACTTGCTGCAATGGTGGAAGAGTTCTATACGGCACCATCCAATATGGTAGCCATTAGTCACCCTTGAAATGTGATTAGTCCCCCTGAATAACAAAATTTTTAATTTTGTTGAATTGTAATTAATATAAACTTAAATGTAAATAGCTACATGTGGCAAATGGCTACTGTACTAAACAGGGTAGCTTGCGCAGGAACACAATACTAGCAAGTGGCAGAGATAAAATTTGAACCTCAGGAGTCTGTCACCAGAGTTTACATCGACAACTACTACATCATACTCCCCTACTGGAATATTTGCTGAAAGGAGAAATCCTAAGTGGTTTTGCTTATTTGTTAGTTTGCTAATAATGCCTGTTTTTGTGCTGATGGAAATTAGTCAGTGGAAAGTGAAAAATCAATGATGTAGAAGAGAGAGAGAATGCAAAAGGAAGACATCTTGAAAAAATGAGTGGGGATGAGATCCAGAACACAAGTGAAGTAACCGACCTTGGGTGGGAACAGCGCACTTCATTCTTAGTAACAACAGAGAGAGCAGACACTGGGACTGATGTGGTAGGTAGATTTGGAGACAAGATAATAGGGGAGTTTCTGCTCTTTGCTCTGACTGTGTCAATGAAGTATGAGGTAAGATTTCAGCTGAGGGTGAATAAAGGAGGAGAAAGAATAGGAATTTTTGAGAAGACAGGGAAAGTTTTGGAGAATAGTAAGTGTAGTAGAATGTCAGTGTTGAGTGCCTATTGAGATTCATAGTCATGAATTTTAAATGAAACCACTAGTATAGTTATTTGTTTTTCTTCAACAATTTTAGCTGATTGGGTACAGGAACAGAGTAAGCAATTATGTTGTCGAAGTGCAAAGATGGGAGACAGAGACAAGGGACTAAGGGGATTTTTAAGGAAGGGATTACACATGGAACCCAAATTGGGTGAGGAAGGAAATGAAAACATGAGAGTGACAGCAAAAATGTAGTAAAGTCTATAATTCCAATCGAAGTATGAATGAGGGATTGTTTGTTTTGTGTTATTTCATTTTTATGGAACCTGACAGGCTGATTTTAAAATGTGTATGAAAGCATAGAGTTGGGAAGGCTGGCTGGCTCAGCCACTAGAGCATCTGATTCTTGATCTCAGGATCATGAGTTCAAGCCCCATGTTGGGCGTGGAGCCTAGTAAAAAAAAAAAAAACCCAAAAAACAAAAAAACAAAAAACGTTGAGAAGATCCAGGGCAGTCTGAATAACCAGGCTGGGAAACTTGCCATAGCAGATGTCAGGATTTATTTAAAAATATAGTAAATAGGGGCGCCTGGGTGGCTCAGTCAGCTGAGTGCCGGCTTTGCCTCAGGTCATAATCTCACGATTCGTGAGTCTGGGCCTCACACTGGGCTCTGTGCTGAAGGATCAGAGCCTGGCCTTCTTCAGATTCTGTGGCTCCCTCTCTCTCTGCCCTTCCCCCACTCAAGCTCTGTCTCTCTATCTCAAAAATAAAATAAACATTAAAAAAATTAAAGATAGAGTAATTAAAGCAGTACAATATAAGACTGATCTCAGAAACCAGTGTAGTATTGGTTACAGACACCTAACAGAATAGAGAGCACAGAAAGAGACCTTAAATATATAGAAACTGGTTTAAGGCAGAGCCGACATTGCACATAGCATTGATAGGACATACAATATGTGAGGCTGGTGAAACAGGTTTTCCATTTTAAATAAATGAAAATTAATCCTTAACTCACACCATATTTATGGATTAAAGGCTTCAATATGAAAGCCAACCATGAAGCTTTTGGAAAAAAAAAAAAGAATGTATTCAGAGTAAAGAAGAATTTCTTTAAAAAGAAACCACAAGCACAAACCTAAGAGAAAAAAATAAATTTGAATACTTTAAAATTAATAACTTCTGTTCAAACAGCAAGATAAAGAAAGTAAGAAGATAAGTCACAAACTAAAAATAGGTCTTTTCATCACATATCACTTAAAAAGGATTATAATCCAGAATATAACAAGAATCCCTACAGATCTACTGGAATCCATCCAATAAAGGAAAGTAAGCTAATGAAGAAGAAATACAGAAATGTTCTATCATTCCATTTTTATTCTTTTGGCTCTGAAAAATTCTATATTCAGCCAGGAGCTATGTTCTGACAGCCATAATATATCCTACATGGAATAGTTAGAATCTCAATTGATCAAAGTGCCATTTTCCTATCATGGAAAGAAAACACCAACAGGTAAGTACCCAACAATTTGGTTTAGTAAGTTATGGTGTGTCAACATGACAGAAAATTATTCAATCTCTAAAAATGATAATTAAGGTGATTAAGTATGGTACGTGGGAAAGAAAATGCAAAAAATTTATACACATATTGCAGTAAAATACATCACTAAGAAATATTACTTGGGAATAACATTGAAAAAATTGCATCAGTAGTTGCAGTGGGGAAATTTCTAGCATATTTTCTTTTCAGATTTTTATTTATTTATTTGTTTGTTTATTTTACATTTATTTATTTTTGAGAGAGAGAGACAGACAGAGCACAGTGGGGAAAGGGCAGAGAGAGAGGGAGACACAGAATCCAAAGCAGGCTCCAGGCTCTGAGCTGTCAGCACAGAGCCTGATGCGGGGCTCGAACCCACAACAGCAAGATCAGGGCCTGAGCTGAAGTTGGGTGCTTAACCGACTGGGTCACCCAGGCGCCCCTAAAAGTACTCTTAAAAAATACCAACGTAGGGGCGCCTAGGTGGCTCAGCTGGTTAAGCGTCTGACTCTTGATTTCATCTCAGATCATGATCTCATAGTTCCAGAGCCCTGGGTTAGGCTCTGCACTGACAGTGCAGACAGAGCCTTTTTGGGATTCTCTCTCCCTTTCTTTCTCCCAGCCTCTCTGTGCTCTCTCCTCTACTCACGCTCTCTCTTTCTCCCTCAAAAATGAACAAACATTGAAAAGAGAGAAAGAAAAACACAAACGTAGAATTATACATATGGAATGACATTCCATGTTCTTGGTTAGAACGTCTCAACATGATTGTGATTTCACCTCTCCCTATGTAATTTATAAATTTGATGGGATCCCAATTTAAAAAATGCAAAAATACCAACAAGCCTTTTCTTGTCTGAAACTAGACTTGACACTAAAATCCACATGCAAAAATAAACATGCATAAAGAAAAATACTGAAAAAGGAAAGGCTATGAGAAAGGATTAGCTTCTATAATTAAAATAGATTAGTGGACTAGGATAGAAAGTCCAGAAATAGATTCAATGACACATAGAAATCTAATATATAATAAAAGTGGCATGTAAAATCACTAGGGCAAAGATGGACTTTTCAATAGATACTGTTGGTACAATTGAAAAACCACTTGGAAAAAGATTCAATTAGTTCCACTCCTCACACCACACACAAGAATAAGCTCCCAATGAATCAGAGATATAATATAAAACATAAACTGTACTAAAGGTGCTAAATAAAATACAGGTGGATTCCTCCAAAGCTGACTGTGGAAAAATGCTCGCTAACCATACTTAAAACAGAGGGCAGTAAAAGAAAAGAAAACAAGTTTTGACTAAGGAGAGGTTTAAAACTACTGCATGACAAAAACACAAGTCACAAGACAAATATTAATAGGGAAAATTTTGCAATATATATTTTATATAAAGGGTTAATATGGGAGGAACTTACAAAATCAAAAAAATATTAAAATTTTTATAGAAAATGGGCAAAGGAAATGAACAGGTTGTTTATTTTAAAAAGATATCAGCGAGGCTAAAATTCAGAAGAAGGTATATTGACTTCAAGTGAAGGGCAAAATGAGAATCTCAATACTTTGGAATCTAATTACTCTTCAACTAAACAAAGAACATCTGTCTTCTTCCACAGGGTAGTTAAGCTTACCCTTCTTTTTGTTTTGTTTGTTTTAGATTCTGTATTTGATTTTTTCATGGACACAACTGATATATTTGCAAAAAATTATAGTGGATATTTGAACTCAGCAAGGTGTCTTTAATTTTCTGCAGTTCTTATAAAATGTTCAAGGAGAAAACAATAATTAGACTGGCACTCTGTGAATGCTCAATGAAGTGAAAACTAAAAGGTTTGCTCAAGTGAGACCCATAGGGGAGCAAATTTACCAGCTGGTACCACACGGGAGGCTGCAGGATTCCGTCCTAAGAGGAAGTCAGAGCTGAGTCACAGACCCCCTCCGGGGTCCACCTCAGAATCACAAATTAGGAATTCAAGGATCCTTTATCAGTACCATTTCTCAGTTTGCTGGCAGTACCAAGACTCTAATAAATTAGTTTAAAAGTTCTTCAGCGAATACATATGAATGGTTCCTTCCCACAGCAGTTAACAATTGCTAAACATGCAAAACAACCTAAGTCCATCAAGCAAAATATTTTCCCTTTATCTACATGTATATATATACATACACATAAACATGTCATGGATAATGGTTTAGGACGGTTACGCTTTCATTGCTATAAAATGTAATTTTACTTACAAAGAGTTTACTATGTATCATGTTCTATATTAAGGCTTTCCATACTTCCTATTTAATCTAGAAAAATTGTTAGGTAAGAATTATTTTTCCTCATTTCATAGTCAAGAAATTAATACTAAAAAGACAATATGAATTGCTCACGTTCACATGGATAATAAGTAGTCCATCTAGACTCCTTAACCACCTCTCTGGGTTACCTGTCCTTCCCACTGAAGCAAATCTCAACTAAGAAGCTGTTAGGTCAGCAGATAATGGTGGAAAAGTACTGCACACTTTCCCTCAGTCACATGTACAACAGGAAGAGGTACTTCCACTGTGACACTTCCTCTCAGAAGCCGCCCATGTTCACCTTGATCAGTATGAACCGGGGCCTTGAGTCTCATAGAAAAGAGTAGATATGAAAAACCAGTGATGATGTGTGTGTATTTTGTAAAAGTCCTCCAAGAGATTCTGATGCCTTGGGATCCCAACCAAAAGTTCAGAGTCATTGAACAAGGAATGTTAGAAGAGTTTAGAGACCTTCTTTCACCTATTTTCTATAATACTGTATCTTTTTTATTTTTAACATATTTTAAAGTTTATTTTGAGAGAGCTAGAGAGAACACGAACTGGGGAGGGGCAGAGAGAGAGAAAGGAAATCCCAAGCAAGCTCTGAAGACAGTGCAGAGCCCTGCATGGGGCTTGAACTCACAAAACCGTGATTATGACCTGAGCTGAAATCAACCTGAGCCTAATCGACTGAGCCACCCAGAGGCCCCTCTATTTATCTTCTAACAAGGCACTTGGCTGTTGGCTCATTTGCTGCAATTTCTGTCATGCAGGTCCACTTTTATGTGCCAGAAATTCACAAAGTCCCTGGCTTATGCTTAGCCTTATTTCTTGGTTTCAGAGCCAATGCTGAGTTTTGTTCAATTTTACTTCTCTTTGGCCATTTCATTCCATTATAAGCTTATTTTTATGCCATCCCTTTTTTAAAATTTTATTTATTTTTTAAATATTTATCCTTAAGAGAGACAGAGCATGAGCAGGTGGTGGATGGGGGCGGGGCAGAGAAAGAGGGAGACACAGAATCAGAAGCAGGCTCCAGGCTCTGAGCTGTCAGCACAGAGCCCAATGTGGGGTCTGGAATGGTGAGATCATGACCTGAGCCAAAGTCAAACACTCACCCAACTGAGCAACCCAGGCGCCCCATATACCATCACTTTTTTTTTTTTAAGTTTATTGTCAAGTTGGTTTCCATGTAACACCCAATGCTCATCCCGACAAGTGCCCTCCTCAATGCCCATCACCCTCCTTCCCCTCTCCCCCACCCCCATCAGCCCTCAGTTTGTTCTCAGTATTCAAGAGTCTCTCATGGTTTGTCTCCCTCCCCCTCCCCAACTATTTTTCCCCTCCCCCATGGTCCTCTGTTAAGTTTCTCCTGTTCGACTTATAAGTGAAAACATACGGTATCTGTCCTTCTCTGCCTGAATTTTGCTTAGCCTAACACCCACAAGTTCTATCCACGTTGCTACAAATGGCCAGATTTCATTCTTTCTCATTGCCATGCAGTCTTCCATTGTATGGATAAACCATATCTTCTTGATCATTAATCAGTTGATGGAAATTTAGGCTCTTTCAGTGATCTGGCTATTGTTGAAAGTGCTGCTATGAACACTGGGGTACATGTGCCCCTATGCATCAGCACTCCTGCATCCCTTGGGTAAATCCCTAGCAGTGCTATTGCTGGGTCATAGGGGAGTTCTACTGTTAATTTTTTGAGGAACTTTCACTGTTTTCCATAGTGGCTGCACCAGTTTACATTCCCACCAGCAGTGTAGGAGGGTGCCCGTCTCTCCACATCCTCACCAGCATCCATAGTCTCTTGATTTGTTCATTTTAGCCACTGTGACTGGTGTGAAGTGGTATCTCAGTGTGGTTTTGAGTTGTGTTTCCCTGACGATGAGTGGGGCTGAGCATCCTTTCATGTGTCTATTGGCCATCTGGATGTCCTCTTTGGAGAAGTGCCTGTTCATATCTTCTGCCCATTTCTTCACTGGATTATTTGTTTTTCGGGTGTGGAGTTTGGTGAGTTCCTTATAGATTTTGGATACTAGCCCTTTTCCAGTATGTCATTTGCAACTATCTTTTCCTATTCCATCACTTGCCTATTAGTTTTACTGTGTCCTTTGCCAGGCAGAAGCTTTTTATCTTGATGAGGTCTCAATAGTTCATATGCCATTACTTATACATGTAGGAGAAAACTACATGTATACATTCACAAGTATGTGCACAGGTAGATATATAAATCTATCATTTATAAATGTAAATGACACATTTATATATTATACATTTATATAGATATACATAATTCTTAATTTCAAAAGAATACATAACATATAGGTAAATTTTAAGCAAAATAAGATAAAGAACACCCCGTATGACTGACAATCTAAAAATGAGAAAATTGCCCAAAGCTCCATCTACCTTTGTGCGCTTGCCTCATGGTGGAGTATGCCCTCTTCTTATAAGCGGAAACTCACAGAATATACCTAAGAGGACTTCCTGATTTCAATGCACGTAAATTCTGTTCCCTGTTTTCACTTGTGTTAGCCATTTCCCTCAGCTTTGGATTCAGGTTCTTAAGATGCTCATTACTGATTGACAGATTCAATCTATACCTATGTTAATAAGATTGACCTATAATTTCCCTTTTCATATCAACTTTACCTGGATTTGGTATCAAGGAGTGGCCTCCTAGAGTGAGTTTTCTGTTCTTTGAAAGAATTTAAGTTTGCTCCTTGAAAATTTGGCAAGACTTGCCTATAA
The DNA here is from genome assembly GCF_006229205.1 of Suricata suricatta. NCBI lineage: Eukaryota > Metazoa > Chordata > Mammalia > Carnivora > Herpestidae > Suricata > Suricata suricatta. Next base: position 63,389,757 of record NC_043708.1, on the reverse strand, counting down.
AATAATCTAGGCCTGGAGTAGTCTTTGTGGGAAAATATTAACTGCACGTTGAATTCTTTAATAGTTTTAAAACTATCTGGGCTTTCCATTCTTGTTGAAACAGTTTGTTTCTAAGATCTGTGGAAGAGGTTGACTCTGGAAAACTTAAAGCCCTATCTCATAAAATACTACCCACAGCCCTCAGTTTGTTTCACTTTTTTTAGTTCTTTCCTCCCTCCACTTAGAGGTTATGGTTGTATCAAATCTGCTGTGCAGTCTACTCACTGAGTTTTTAAATTTTGAACTATTTTCCATTTCCAGGGAATAAATTCCCTTTTGTTTTCAAATCTACCCATTTTTTTTTTCTTTTCTTATGGCTGTGCTTTCCTTTCTCTGGTTATTTTATTTTATTTTACTTTGTCCTCATATTTTAATTTATTTTCTCATATTTTTGAAGTATTTATTTTGTGGTGCCCGGGTGGCTCAGTCTGTTAAGCATCCTATTTCAGCTCAGGTCATGATCTTAGAGTTTGTGAGTTTGAGCCCCACGTCAGGCGCTGCACTGACAGCTCAGGGCCTGGAGGCTACTTCTGATTCTGTGTCTCCCTCTCTCTCTGCCCCTTCCCTGTTCGTGCTCTGTTTGTCTATTAAAAACATTTAAAATTTTTTAAGTTTTAATTTTTATTTTAATTCCAGTTAGTTAATACACACTGTTATATTAGTTTCATTTGTACAATATAGTGATTTAACACTTAATATACATCAACTAGTGTTCATCATAGCAGTGCTTTCCTATTTTTTTACATTTTTTAAAGCCTTATTTATTTTATTTTTGAGTCAGTAATGAGTACCCAAAGGACCTGAGTCCAAAGCTGAAGGAAATGGTTAACACAAACAAAAACAGGGAGCAGAATTTACCTGTACTGAAATCAGGAAACCCTGCCAGGCATATTCTGTGAGTTTCTCCTTATAAGAAGAGGGTACATTCCACCATAAGACAAGCGCACATAAATAGACAGAAGTTTTAGGAAATCTTCAATATGTCTCTTCTCTTCAGACTGAATGCCAAGATGGCTTTTTTTATTTTGTCTAATTAATTACGGAAAAAAAGTCCAGAATGTCTGTATGAAGATTTCATTCAACCAAAAAACCTTTACTGTGTCCCTGTTCTATGCTAGTCACTGTTCCAATCTTAAAGGACATTTAAAAAAAATTGCTTTCAGAGAAACAAATACATAAGAGTCATAATGTTACGAGGTAAATTAATTGACAGAACTCTGCACAGACCCCAGTGGGTTTGTCAGAGAAGACTTTCAAAAGAAGTAACCCTGGAATGGAGTCTTCAAATAAATCTCTCTAAGACGAAATCTGTAAGGGCTCTTTTTTAAAAGAGTTTAGTCTGTTCGTAAGCTGTTTATTGACAATTCTTCACCACTTTTCTCTATCCTAACTCAAAATATCTTGTTGCTGTAGCAGTCTGTGCTATATTTAGTTTGCAAGCAATGATTTAGTTTTATCAAAACAACACCATTTGTCATATAAAATTAATGTTGTTTAGAAAAATAAGGTTGTTAATTTAGAATTAATTGTTTTGGGGACGTCTGGGTGGCTCAGTTGGTTAAGCGTCCAACTTCCACTCAGGTCATGATCTCACAGTTCATGGGTTCCAGCTCTGCATCAGACTCTGTGCTGACAGCTCAGAGCCTGGAACCTTCTTGAGACTCTGTCTCTCTCTGTCTCTGCCTCCCGCACTCATGTTCTGACTCTCTCTCTCAAAAATATATAAGCATTAAAAAAGATTAGTTGGTTAAGTGTCCAACTTCGACACAGGTCATGGTCTCACAGTTTGTGAGTTTGAGCCGCACATCGGGCTGTCTGCTGTCAGCGCAGAGTCTGCTTCAGATTCTCTGTCTCCTTCTCTCTCTCTCTGCCTCTCCCCTGCACATGCTCTCTCTCTCCCTCAAAAATAAGTAAAACATTTTTTTAAAAATTTAGAATTAACTGGTTTTATAGTTCTTTAATTTGTAAATATCTTTTGGTTTTAAAAGACTAATAACACTTTTATGCCTAATTTTTTATGTATATATGAAGTAACATTATCATAGAATTAACTCAAGTCAGCACCGAATGCTGTAAAAAAAATTTTCCTAAAGGGAAACCTCCATGTGCTCAGGCTTGAGAAGCATGAGGAGTCACTCTCACTGCTCTCCCTCACCATCCGACAAACCATCACTAACTCATGCTGATTTAACATGGTGAACATTTCTTCATCGCTTCATCTTTCCTATCCCTACCTGATCTGATGGACCTTTGATAGTCTGTCATCACAGGATCCACAGGATCAGATGCCAGCTTCTTATAGGGGTCTCTGCACTGGGTTCTGATATTCACTTGGCACAACTGTTCTTTTCTTATATATGCATGACAGTTTATTATGAATGCATGACCTCAACACAAGCAGCTTAACACAAATGCATATGTGGGCAATGAAATATGATGGAGAACTGAGGTGTAGAAGGCAATCAGACTGATGATCTAGACTATGTTTACACTTACTGAAATTATCATCCAAATAAAAAACATGAAAAGATAACTCACAAGCAGTCTCCTCTTTCCTTGCTAAGTGAAGCCCGAGGACATGCATGGCACAGCTGCTCTGCAGGCAGGCTACATCCATGAATAAGGGACTTTCAGCTAAAACTTAAAAAGTTTTAGTGGCCAATAAAACTGCCTATCACGGCAAATATTAAGGATGCTTCAACCCCAAAATAAGCAAATTTACTCAAGAAACTGTATAGATAAGGAAGAGGTATTATTATTCAAACAGGATGAGATGTGGAGCACCTGGGTGACTCAGTCAGTTAAATATCTGATTCTTGGGTTCAGCTCAGGTCATGATCTCATGGTTTCATGGCTTCCAGCCCGGCACTGGGTTCTGTGCTGGCAGCGTGGAGCCTACTTGGGATTCTCTCCCTCCCTCTCTCTCTTGCCCCTCCCCCACTCATGCTGTCTCTGTCTCTCTCAAAAATAAATAAATAAAACTTAAAAAAAAACCAGAATGAGCCATATTAATTTTACAGTCTTGACAATAATTATAAGGAGTTCTAATAACTCAGACAAAGCATTCAAATAGTCTGCCTTTCCCCACTCCCTTCCAGAGTTCCTCAACTTCTTAACCTAAACAACTGCCTTAAAATACCATTTTTCCCACTTGCTGCTGATAGAAACCAGTCTTAAAGAACTATGACATTTAGAAGACCTGCTTCCTTAAAGGAAAATGCTAAATCTATTGGTGGGTTGATCATTTTGGAATGAGGTAAGTTGCTGAACAAAACAGATCCATTCATTCACTCATTTGTTAAATATCAAGCAACAATAACATGCCAGAAACCATTTGGCATGGGGGACCCAGGAGTGAACAAGACAAAGTCCCTGCCTTCAGAGTGTGTACATTCAGTGGCAACACATGGTTTAATAAATAAGTAATGGTAGAAATTCCAAAATGATAAGTATCATAGAAAAAAATTAGCCAGGATAAGGAAAGAGAGCAACTGGAGATGGCTATTTTTTGTAGTTATCCCCAGATATTGTCAGAAAAATAGGGAAGTTTTCATCTTTGTATCCAGGAGTTTATACTAAAAATTTCTGACTCCCTCTCCTCCTAGTCATGTAGCCTTCCTAACCTCCCTACAGATGCTAAGAGTTTGAGGCTCAGGCTCAGCATCTGACCTATTTGTTCCCCTTTAGACCACATGGAAATGGCTAACAAATATTTCCAAGGGGTTACTAAAAACAAAAGTAACAATTTCAATCTGTTATTTAAACAGAAGAAAATTCAAAGACTCTTTTGTTTTATTATTTAAAAGCTTCTCATTATAATAGGTCTACTAAGCTGATCACATAAAATATGGTCTCAAGTATTATTCAGCCATAAAATAGAAGAAAATCCTGCCATGTGTGACAACATCGATGGCACTTAAGGACATTATGCTAAATGAGGATAGTCAGACAGAGGAAGACAAATACTGTATGATCTCACTTATATGTTGAATCTAAAAAATAAGCAAACAAAACACTCATAAATACAGAAAACAGACTAGTGGTGTCCAGGGTGAGGTCAGGAGGGGAGTGATGAAATGGGTAAAGAGGGTCAAAAGGTATAAGCTTTCAGTTATAAAATCAATAAGACCTGGGGATATAATTTACAACATGGTGACTACAGTTAATAATACAGTATTGTATAATCAAAAGTTACTAAGAGAGTAGATCTTCAAGATTATCACAAGAGGTACCTGGGGGGTTCAGTTGTTAAGTGTCCAACTTCAGTTCAGGTCATGGTCTTGTGGCTTTTGAGTTTCAGTCCTGTGTTAGGCTCTGTGCTGACAGCTCAGAGCCTGAAGCCTGCTTTAGATTCTGTGTCCTCCCTCTTTCTCTCTCTGCCCCTCCTCCACTCATGATCTGTCTCTCTCTCTAAAGAAATAAAATAAATATTAAGAAAAAATTTTAATAAAAAATAAGAAAAGATTACCACAAGAAAAAGAATTTGTAAATATGTGTAGTGATGGCTGTTAACTAGACTGCAGTGATTAATGTTTTGCAATATATACAAATATAAAATCATTATATTATACACTTGAAACTAATATAATATTATGTGCCAATTACATCTCAATAAAAAAGAAATAAAATCAAATAAAATAAAACAAGGTCCTGATTATGAGATTCCATCTTATCAAGGTCAATAATGGTTGAGATTGGGGATTCAGACTGCAGGGTTCGTCAAAAAAATATCTGAATGTGATGAAATATGCAGATCTAACATCTCTGACCCTGTCAACTCCAGGTCTTTCCAGGACGCTGACAAACTCCCCTGGTGAAGTAGATACCACATGGCCAACATAAAGTCCTAAAGTTCTTCCAGCAAATGTTCCTCGGTTCTGGCAGTTCATAAACTGTTAAGATCTCCTCTAACTTACAGTACTCTGCTTCCTGGAAACCCTTATTAAGAATAGGGGCTGAGGGGCCCCGGGGTGGCTTAGTCAGTTGAACATCAAACTTTGGCTCAGGTCATGATCTCACAGTTCACGAGTTTGAGCCCAAGGTCAGGTTCTGTGCTGACAGCTCAGAGCCTGGAGGCTGCCTCAGATTCAGTGTCTCCCTCTCTCTCTCTCTGCCCGTCCCCATCCCCTCTTAAGAAAAATTTTCAAGTCTTAAAAAAAAAATTGGGGCTGAGGTGGTGGGCTGGCTCAGTTGGTAGAGCACGCAACTCTTGATCTCAGGATCATAAGTTTGAGCCCCACATTGGGCACAGAGTCCACTTAGAAAAAGAAGGGTAGGGGCTAATCTCAGTGGCTAATCAAGAAATCCAGTAAGAGAACTGGGACTAATACCTAAGAAACTTATACCTGAAACAGAGTTTCTCAAAGTGTGACCTCCAAACCAGCAGTATCAGCATAATCTAAGAATTTGTTAAAAATGCAAATTATAGGGCCCTGTCCCCCCTACACACATAATGAATCAGAAATTACAGGGGTGAGGCCCAGCAATCTGTATGTAACAAGATTTCCAGATAATTTTAGTGCATATTAAAGTTTAAGAACTATCAAAAAAAAAAAACCAACATAGAAAGATATTGTAAATATTGTGAAGAAGCAGAGTAAGAGTAAACAATCTGATAGACAACACACATAAAAATTCCAAGAATATGGCAAGCTGATAGAAAAGGTACATCATTAGACTCTTCTTTGTTTGTTTGTTTGTTTGTTTGTATTCTAAGGATTGGGTGCCAGTAACATATGGAACCATTTAAGTCCTCTGGTCTATGTAGCTGGCCAGAATCTATCCAGATCTGGACAGAGGGCAGGGGTGTTTGCAGAGGCCAGAGAAGCAATCACAAAAAAAAAAAAAAAAAAAAAAAAAAAAAAATTCCACAACACCAGCAGATTTTACTATTTTATGGTAGAATTGGTCATTCTCAGACTCCACCCCATACCACATCACATTGAAAACATATCCATCTGCATTAAGCACAATCCCACCCTGCCTGTAAATTATTTTTTTGCCCCCCAAATATGGCACACATTTACAAAGACGTCACTGCAGTTTATGGATCTGTTTTTTGCAAATGCAAGGGCCATTAATTGTGTCCACAGCTGTGGCCTTCGCCATGCTAGAATATGCTAGGCCTCTAGTAATGCATTCTCTGTTGAGTGCCAAGGAAAATAGCCTCCTTTTGTCTCTCTTTATATAGTGGCTTCCAGAAGCTCTCAGACTCTAGCAGCACATGAAATCTGGTTCTTAAGTATTTTGTTGATAAAAATAGGAAGCAAAAGGGGTGCCTGGCTGGCTTAGTCAGTGGAGCCTGCGACTCTTGATTTTGGGGTCACAAGTTGGAGCCCCACATTGGGCACAGAAACTATTCAAATAAATAAGATAGATAGATTTTAAAAATAGAAAACTAAAACTAAACAAAAAGCAAGAAATTACATCTTCCAAGATAAGCATCATTACCGCTGAAAGAGAATGGATGTTGCTTTGGTAGAGAAATATAGAACTTAAAGTCGAATACACCCATGGCCCTAGTTTCAGAACCCTGGACTTAGCTCCAAGAAAAGTCTCTTTCTAAGCTAGTTCCAAAGATTAATGAAGGATTGGATTCTACAGCCTCAGGCATCTGTGAATTCAAATGGTAAAGACCCTGAGATGTACATTTGGTCCCCCACGCCCTGCCTCCCCCTGTTTCTGTAACTCTGTCACCTCTGGGTAAACTTTCTTCAACACCCACATCCAATCAGTCAAATTACTCCACCTTCTCAATGTCACATCCCTAACCTTGACCCAAATATCTAAGGCTGTATAAAAACAGCATTGTCAGATTTCATAAATGTGCAATGATGACTCACACAGAAAAGAGACATTTTGTCACAAGGGAAACAGAGCTTGTCAAAGAAATTCATATTAAAATCTGATAGCTCTCAAATTATAGGCCAGGGAGCTTTATTTTTAGAGCTAAGTTTTAGGTTTTGTACTACTTCTCAAAAAACTAAATTTAAATAAGTGGTACTTCATTTTAAAAACCATGACTAGTACTTTACTATTATGAATCCATTACAATTTGTATTTGTCAATAATTAAGTCAATTTCTGTTTTTAAAGAAGTTAATTTTTAGGCTCTATTCTGCTTATACTTGGAATGGAATAGCAGTTAATTTTTTTTGCCCTGTAAAACACTCCATTCTTCTGGAGAGCTGAAATAAACCAATTTTTATGTCTTGTATGTTCAAATACCAGTCACTTAACAGTGGGTAAAACTGGGTGCACCACTTCACGCCACCTTCAGTGAAGTCAACATCCTCCCCATCACTCTCCACGTTGTTTAAATATATATTTTTGAATAGGCTGCTTCTAAGAGTCAAGTTCCCAAGTTTTCTTTGAACTTTCCTCATCCTTCATCTCTACTTTTTTTCTTTTTCTGTTTCTCCCTGACAACAAAAGGTCTAAGGAAAATAAGCCAAGGGTGAAAATATTTACAGGGTATGATTCAGAGACTTTCCATCTGGGACTCCTACTTGAAGGAAAGTGTGAGATTCGGGACTTTCGTTCACTGGCGTTCTCCCCCTTTGCCAGGTGTGGAAGATCCCCTTGGTGTTCTCTTCTTCATCACCTTGCTGGTGGCCCGTCACTGTCCTTTGTGGTAACCTCTGGGCCACCCCAGGCGGAAGAGGATGAGCGGATTATGAGGACAGGCGGGAACAACATGCCCCGATAGGCCTGCCAGGAAAAGCAGGCAACAAACAGCACAACCTGCCTTGGCTCTCCCCGTCTCCCTCCCAATTACACCATCAGATCATGTTTACAAGGAAGGAGTAAAGTGCCTTAGAACGCAGTCGATGTGCCCTGTCCTACAAAGGGAAACACTTCCACCAAGACCTAATGAGAGGAAGACCCCCAGCAGTGGGGCACCCTAGCCAAGAGGAGGGGTGTGCAGGGGACAGCCAGTGCCTCACATTTTAAGTAACTGGTAGTTTTCCATCTGACAACATGAGGCCCTCCCCAAAGTGCCCGGGGTTCAACCCAGTATGCTGGGAAAGTAATAAATTACAATTCAGCGGTTAACAGCGACAACAGCATAACTTTCTAGGGAGGGAAGACTCCTTTATAGAAAAAAAGAGGAAGCTACAAAGACAAAAAGAAAGAAAAAGGACCTAGGAGGAAAAACTCAGCAGACTTGGCAGGGAAACTATAAAACTTAGAACTCTAAAAGAAAACTATATACAAGACTCTATGACTTCTCAGAAGAGAGGACTAAAAAGTGAATACTGTTTTAAGTCTTTGAGAGCCATTTTAAATTCACTCAAAAAGGAAGAAGGTAAGGGTAAAAAATGAAAGGTTTAGAGGGTTATATAAGGAAAGTAACCTACTGACAGCACAGGTTGATGTACAACAAAATGAGTTATAGAGTAGTTGTGGGATTGAACTATTTAGAGAAACATAAAAAGTGAATTAAAAAAATCTTCATCAAATAACACCTACTACTCTGACACTTTATGGTTACCGTCCTTCTTTGAGGGGCTGTTACAATGATCAAATGAAATAATACACCTGGGCCAGACTGGGAAACAACTCTTCTGATTCTTTCCATTCAGGCAGATCTACTGAATGAAGCCTCCCCATTCTCAACCATTTTTAAAATGGCATCTAGTAGGGGCCTCTGGGTGGCTCAGTTGGTTAAGAATCCAACTTCAGCTCTGGCTACATCCTTGCCGTTTGTGAGTTCGAGTCCTGTAGCAAGCTATCAGCCCAGAAGGAGCTGCTTGGGATTCTGTCTCTCTATCTCTCTCACTCTTTATCTCTCTCTGCCCCTCCCCTGCTCACCTGCTCTCTCTTTCTCTCTCAAAAACAAATAAACATTAAAAAAGAAATTTTTAAAAAATGGCATCTAACCCCAGGACAATCCTGTAAGGTTGGTAGGAAATATAATGGTATTTGATTTTACACTAAGGTGCAGGGTTCTAGGTCACAGAGGTAGCCACTTAGATGGTGTAAACCATAAACTCCCTGCAAAAGCATTTTTGAAAGATATTACTGCTAGTTCCCACATCAGGAAATTCATTCACAATATGCCTTATCATAATAAGGGTGGGGAAAGAAAGAAACAGAAGAACTCTCTGATCTAGTTCATTTACTTGGAGGAATGAGTATATCCTGTGACATCTTCCTAACGTTTGAGAATCTGGGGCACTTGTTCTATTTGGGAATATTTGCTCAAGTGTTTTTATATAACCACTCTCAACCAAGAGAGCTAATAAACCAAAACATACTGTGTCGCATTCATTGCACTGAAACAAAAAGATGCCTTTTCAACATGACAGATAACTGCAATGAAATGCTTTCTGAATAAACATTTTTGGTTTACTAAGTCACACAGCCAGCTTTCATATTATGCATCAAAACAATCTTTTCCAAGTTAAAAAAAAAATAGCTTTTATGTAAATACAACGTTAAGCCAACATGAACCTGAGTATCTCTTGAGGGTGGACTTAAGAGCAAGGGTAGACTTTGACAATTGATTCTAAGTGCATCTGTTGTAATTAATAAAGGTAATGTTAATGATGTAATTAAAATTTCTTAAATAATAACTAATTCTAGATCATTAGATGTCTGATTATTCAGGGTGCAAGATAATGGGAAAGGGTCAAGAAAACCAGTGTTAAATAACTATCCGACTGCATCAATAGCTCTGAATAAAAATGCAGGAAGAGAAAAGGAAGTAGATGGTGGAGAGAAGGAACTAGCAGGGCTATGGACCAGACATTTAGATTCACTGACTCTGCGATAGTTTGCAGGGTAGACAGTTTCAATGCAGTGGAAACTGATTCACAAAGAAATTAAGTGACCTGTCCAAGATCATTAGTAAAAGTAGAAGCCAAGATTTGAATCCAGAGATTTCAAGATTCCAAAGCTGAAATGACAAGTGTGTGGGCCTGCACCTACCTACCTCTCCCTGCTCATCTCCCTCCCTCCTCCTCCCTCCTTGCTCACATCCTCCAGCTTCAGTTACTCCAACAGGACAAATTCTTCCCTTCGCCACAACTAACCTGCCTTTACTTTTGCTTAGGAAACTCTTGTTCCCACTCTACCTTGCTGGTGCTTCCTCATCTTTCAGTTTGCAGCATCAAGAATCACTTCCTCAGATGGGGCGCCTGGGTGTCCCAATCAGTTAAGCACCTGACTCTTGATCTCGGTTCAGGTCATGATCTTATGGTTCGTGGGTTCAGGGCCCCGTGTCCATCTCTATGCTGGTGGTGAGGTGCCTGCTTGGGATTCTGTCTCTCTCTATACTCCTCCCCCAATGAGCATTCTCACTCTCTCTCTCTCTCAAAATAAATAAACAAACTTAAGAAAAAACTTTTTAAAAAAGAATCACTTCCTCAGAAAGTGGTACCCCAATCCCAAATGTGATCCTCTTGTATATGTCTTCATAGCACACAAGTCTTTTCGATCGCATCCAACATGTTTTGTAATTATACATGTGATCCCACCTTCCCCACTAACCTGCAAGCTTCAGCAGTGCAGAGACCACAGCTGTTTGCTCTTTATGCTCTACCCAGGACCTAGCACACTGCCCAACACACAAAATGCAGTCAATAAGTATTTGCGTGAAAGTGAGACATGGGAACTCTCTCAAAGTATCCATTATCTAAAATGACCCCAGTCCTACTCTTTCTGACACAGTTAACCAAGAGCATTTAGAATTTATGGTGGTAGAAGACTTTTACAGGTCATTAGTGGTGCACCAAAATGGAATATTAACAATGAGAAAAGAGGTTGGTACCCACTTTATCACACCAATCAAAAAACCCCAATCAAAATACACAGGAGAGGGGTGCTTGGGTGGCTCAGTCAGTTAAGTGTCTGACTTCAGCCCAGGTCATGATCTCATGGTTTGTGGGTTAGAGCCCCGCATCAGGCTCTGCTCTGGTGGCTCGGAGCCTGCTTGAGATATTCTCTCTCTCTCTCTCTCTCTCTCTCTCTCTCTCTCTCTCTCTCTGGAATCTGTCTTCGGAATCTGTGTCTCCCTCTCTCTGACCCTCCTCTGCTCACACAGTCTCTGTCTCACAAAAATAAATAAATAAATAATAAATAAAAACACAAAAAAATTTTAAGTAAACATGAAAAAGCTATGGAAACCTGATGGCCCTGAAGCCCCTCACCATGCTGAGAAATCAGCATTGTCCTTGGGACTGACAGCACCCCCTTGACCAAGAAGCCATGACTTTTCCACATTTTTGTCACAGGTGGGGTCATAGCATGTCTGTTTCGGTTACCACCGGACAGTCTGATTAAACTGTGTGTCTAGTCTCATTTCCAGCGCTTCAACATTAATTACTACAAACACATCCAGGCTTACTGTTTTTGGTTTTATACTTAAAGGCACAGCCTGGCCCTCCAATGATGTTCCTAATTTTTATTCTGGGGTTCACTTACAACAAAATTGGCTTAGGTAACTTCCTGTGGGTGAAAAGGTAATGTATTCTAGTTATAGAAGGATTGAATAGCCAGTCAAAATATCTCAGTTTTCATTCAGTTCTGTTATCATCTAATGCACCTAGAGGCGACATAATTTTAATCTCCCCCAACTTAATTATCTTAATTTACCCATCTGCAGCTGTAAAATTACCATCATCACTCTGACAGACTTATTGCTAGTCTGAGGGATTCTAAGATTCTCAGAGACATCAGGGTGACTGACCCTTGCTCTCGTTCTGCAGCTCTAAGGTCTTTGACCAAACTGTGCTAGCCTACGGAGCATACATGTGTTAAAGAGGGTGAGGCGCTTGCTTCAGCAGCACATGTACTAAAATTGGAATCATTCAGAGATTAGCGTGGCCCCAGTGCAAGGATGACATGCAATTTGCAAAATGTTCCGTATTTTTAAAACTAGAAAGAAAAAAGAAGAAGGTATGTTGATGCTTATTTTATGCCAGTTTCCATGGTCATTTTATATAACACTGAGATTGATGATCTGATCGTAAAGATTCAGCTGGGTTTGGAAGGATGGGGGGATTTCTCTGCTTATTCCCAGTGACACTTCCTACACATCTCAATGTGCACCTCAGTCATTCAGCCTTAATTATAGATAGTGATAGTGAAGACCTTTCTGGAAGAGCCAGAGACTTACACATGGTGTCTATGATTGGAGCATATTGTTGATCTTTTTACTGTGCAGCACTTTCTTCTATCTGTATTGGTTAGATAAATAAAGCTTGACTTATTTCCTAGGGCGTATCTGTGTCTGGTCTCTACATCAGTCAGCAACTACTGTTGTTACTTGTCAACACAGTGGTAACACAGGGTCAAACATGCTTTGGAAATGCAGAAAGTACTTCACAAATATGAGTGATTACTGCTACCCCCTACTAAACTAAATTTTATCTTTAATTTCTCTTCCATAATAAATAGATAGACTTTGGTATTTGCAATAGGCTCAAATTCAGACTCGCCTGCTGCTTATAGGTTTTATGTCTTTAGAGAAGTCACACTCTCTCAGAACCCAAGAATCTTCATCTGAAAAGTGGAAACTCAATAATAGTATTATCTATCTGATAAGGTTGTTGTGAAGGCAACAAGTATGTAGTGCTGTGTCAGTCCCCTAAAAGTGCTAATATTTTTTTATTTTTATTTATTATTGAGAGAGACAGAAACAGAGTATGACTGGGGGAGGGGCAGAGAGAGAGAGGGAGACAGGTGCCCCTGAGGTGCTAATATTTGCACGTGAAATCAATAACCCAAAGTTTAAGAGAAATAAATGAATTTTAAATCTCTGTATCAGAATATCTCATGCTGAAAATAACAGAAAATTGAACTCAAACTGGCTTAAATAATAATGGGAATTCATTGGCATCTGTAACAGAAAGTCCATAGGAAATGTAAGCCGCGGGCATTGTTCACATAAGATCTGGCTAGACTTCTCTGCAATTTTCCTGGCTCTGCCTTACTCCCTGTGTTGCCTCTTCCTCTGGCTGGCTTCTTCCACTTTTGAAAGTTGCTTGCCAAGCAGCTACCAAGCAACATGCTTTCTCCTTTACATCCAGGGAAAAGACAACATGACATCTCAGAGTGAACAAGAGTCCCAGCTTTGGAGACACTTGAACTAGCCGTTGTAGACAGATGAATGCCATGCACTGATGTGTACAACTGGGGAGACTCATTAGAGAGGTGTTAGACATGGGGAAAGGTGATCACACAGACAACCACAGTATCCATTATAGTAACACAATGAAAGCTTAGTGGGTGGCAATGCACTGCAAAGTTGTTGTCGTTGTTAAGGAAATAAAAACCTATGAAGAAATGTTGAATTCTGAGGTTTCTAGGATCCCAGATGGCAGGGAGTAGGAGTGAGGAAGGAGCTGGCAAGGACTTTGCACAACAGAAATCTCAAGGTGTGAGCCTGTTGAGGATGAAGTCTACTAACCCCTAAGAGCACCCAGAACAGAGCAACACTGGTTTCAAGGCTGCTCTGGAGCCCCCAGAAGTGAGAATCGTGGCACAGTCCCTACAGATCTGAAATCAACTGGAGAAGCACTGAAAGTTCTACTTCTTACTTTTCCACAGGAACTCCACAAACCATCTACCACTGGAAAGGTTAAAACATTGACACAAACTCCAACTCTGCTTAGAAAAACAGTAAAAGCCCCAGGACCAATCTCTTAAGATGATTTCCTTTTGCCCAAATAAAGCATTCGATTGCTTCCTGGGGCTCACTTGATGGTAAGGAATTGAAATACACTCAAATATTTGAAAAAATGGGGATTTATTGGATGAATACTAAGTATCTCAGCCAGGAGGTACAACTGGCCTCGGAAGGGAATAGAGGCATGTAGCTGGCTCAGTGGGTGGAGCATGTGACTCTTGATCTCAGGGTGGTGGGGTTGAGCCCCACAGTGGGTGTAGAGATTACTTTAAAATAAAAAAAAATTTTTTTAAGGGAATGAATTCACTTGACCAGAAAGTAAATGCCCATTTGCTTTACTCTTCTCTCTGTCATGACCAACTTTCCTGGCTTAACTTGTCCATGGGTCAGCCTTGGCCTCATATATTCCTTATTCAAGAGCTTCAATGCTAAGCAGTTTCTATGAGCCAGGTTCAGATTTCTGGGAGAAAGAGTCCACTGTTAATCTAGGTTCAGATATATGTCCTTGGCCAATCGTGGGGTTATCTGGAATGTCTGCTGCCATGTAGGAAGGGTTTTATCAGTGAACTTTGAGAAGGGGAGTGAACCAGAAGGTCAAAATGACCAATATGTTGGGGCGCCTGGGTGGCTCAGTCGGTTAAGCCTCCGACTCCGGCTAAGGTCAGAGCTCACGTTCGTGGGTTCGAGCCCCGCGTCGGGCTCTGTGCTGACGGCTAGCTCAGAGCCTGGAGCCTGCTTCCGGTTCTGTGTCTCCTTCTCTCTCTGCCCCTCCCCTTCTCATGCTTTGTCTCTCTCTGTATCAAAAATAAATAAAACATTAAAAAAATTAAAAAAAAACAAAAATGACCAATATGCACGTATTGAACATGTCAGTCCTCTCCTCTTCTTTCAAAGTACAGTCAGTGTTACATGATTTCCTAAAAACATCAGAAACCAGTAGAGGAACACTAATTAAGTCTAGATAACCAGTCTTTCAGCTTGGCCCCATTCTATTTTTGTATGTGTTCTTTACACAGCATAATTCCTTCGTGCTGCATTTTTTTCACCTGCCAAATAAAGATAATCATACGTGTCCTTATAACTCATAGGATTATAGAAAGGATAAAGAAATAATAGATATGAAAATACCTTAAAACATTACAATGATGTTATTTATACTCTGAATACTATAAAGCATCTTTTTAAAAAAATAGTCTATTGTCAAATTGGTTTCCATATAACACCCAGTGCTCTTCCCCACAAGTGCCTTTCTCCATTACCATTACCTCTTTTCCTCCCTCCCCCTTCCCCTCCAACCCTCCGGTTCAGGTTCATTTTCAGTATTCAATAGTCTCTCAGGTTTTGCATCCCTTTCTCTCCCCAACTCTCTTTCCCCATGGTCCTCCATTAGGTTTCTCCTGTTCTCCTGTTCGACCTATGAGTGCAAACATATGGTATCTGTCCTTCTCTGCCTGGCTTATTTCGCTTAGCATGACACCCTCCAGATCCATCCACTTTCCTACAAATGGCCAGATTTCATTCTTGCTCATTGCCATGTAATACTCCATTGTGTATATATACCACATCTTCTTGATCCACTCATCAGGTGATGGACATTCAGGCTCTTTCCATGTTTTGGCTATTGTTGACATTGCTGCTATGAACATTGGGGTACATGTGCCCCTATGCATCAGCACTTCTGTATCCCTTGGGTAAATCCCTAGCAGTGCTATTGCTGGGTCATAAGGGAGTTCTATGGATAGTTTTTTGAGGAATCTCCA
>NC_043708.1:63367154-63374226 GCF_006229205.1 Suricata suricatta | reverse complement strand
GGTTGCCTATTAGTTTTCTTGATTGTTTCCTTTGCAGTGCAGAGGCTTTTGATCTTGATGAGGTCCCAATAGTTCATGTTTGCTTTCATTTCCCTTGCCTTTGGGGATGTGTCGAGTAGGAAATTGCTGCGGTTGAGGTCAAGGACGTTGTTTCCTACTTTCTCCTCAAGGGTTTTGATGGTTTCCTGTCTCACATTCAGGTCCTTCAGCCATTTTGAGTTAATTTTTGTGTATGGTGTAAGGAAGTGGTCTAGTTTCATTCTTCTGCATGTTGCTATCCAGTTCTCCCAGCACTACCTGCTAAAGAGGCAGTCTTTTTTCCACTGGATACTCTTTCCAAAGCATATCTTTTTAATTTTAACTCAAACTACACTGACTCTAAGGAAAAACAAGTTCAAGGATTGTTTTGTCAAAATAAGCTTTTGGGGTTAATCTCCCTAGGTAGACTCACATCTTATGTCTTCCACATTAACCATGTAATGGAGTATGTTATAATTACACAGTTACACAGCATACATACTCAGCAGATATGTGGAAGGAGAGCATATTACAGAAAGAAAAGTAAAAACAAACAAAAACAAAAAATAACAACAAAATAAAAACAATAAAGAACCCCCCCAAAAAACCAAAGATAGATACAGTAATAACAGTCTGCAGTGATATTGTTCCTTGCCCACCAAAAACAAAAAGAAGAAAGAATGGGGCAGCTGATGGCTCAGTCAATTATGATACCAAATCTTGATTTCGGCTCAGGTCATGAGTTTAGGCCCCACATCGGGTTCTATGCTCACTGCTTCACATCCTCTGTCTTCTTCTCTTGCCCCTCCCCCACTCTCTCAAAAATAAGCAAATAAATAAATAATAAAAAGATGAAATAGGCTGCAAATAAGAAATTTAGATTCAATATGAAAGGAATTCCCAGGACTGAGGACTGACTCCCTCCCATGCAGCTGATGATATATTTGACTACAGAATTTTGTTGCAATTCGTCTTTGCTTCCCTAGCAGTCAGTATGGCACCTGCTGCTGTAGGCACTCAGTCCATATTTTTGACGACATGACAATTCAGAGATTGAGAAGCACAGCAACAGACACCTAGCCATACTTGTCTCTTGTCTCTTTGATTATGATTCAGCAAACAATCCATTTATGAACACAATTAATAAGACAACTGAAGCAAGGTACATCCTAAGTGGCTATGATATTAAGGACTTAATTTTTTATGTATGACAATACTAATGTGGTTATATTTTAAAAAGAGTCCTTATCTTGGATAAAGATCTTTAGAGATAAAATATTATAATATCTAGGGTTCCTTCAAAATAATCAGGGGTAAGGACATGAAAGAAAGCAAAATGGGGGCGCCTGGGCGGCTCAGTCGGTTGAGCATCCAACTTCGGCTCAGTTCATGATCTCACAGTTCGTGGGTTTGAGCCCCGCATCAGGCTCTGTGCTGACAGCTCAGAGCCTGGAGCCTGATTCCAATTCTGTGTGTCCCTCTCTTTCTGCCCCTCCCCTGCTCATGTTCTGTTTCTCTTTGTCTTTCAAAAATAAATAAATGTTTTAAAAAATTAAAAAAAAACCAAAATGGCCGTGAATTGATCATTGTTCAAACTAGGCAATAAAGTGTTCACTATGTATCACTATTGTGTCTACTTTTTGCACATGTTTGAAAATTTCCATAAGAAGTATTTTTTTTAGAAAGGAAAGATATAAAACACAAAACGCAACTTAGCTTAGTGCAGAATCTGAATTAGTTTTGGTCATGTAACAGCTTTTATTACAATTATAATACTGTTAATCTTAAATATCTCAGTCTAAAAAGAGCTAAAATGTGTGCTTTTCTTCTGCCATCCATGAAAATGATTTTCAGTACCAATTACATTTCAAATAATTGTGGCTTTTCAGGGTAATATAAAGCTCAGCATATCTTGCTGCTACGTTTGTCATACTTGGTGCAGCATTTCTATTAAAAATGTTCTTTAGTGTGAAATGTTGGTTAAGGAATATAAATAATTTTATTTTTAAATTTCTAAAGATATTGGCCAAATCTTCACTCACGCTTTCTGCTCTAAAAGGTTGAATAAATTGTCAGATGAAAGCATTTCTATATATTCTTTAAAACTGTTATTGAAGACGATGGCCTTACATTGCCTACAGCTCTTTATGTTCCAAATCAGCATTCTTTTTATAACTCAGTTCTATAAAAAAAAGTTTATGTTTTGAGGAGGTAAAATCCTTTTAATCAGTCAATAAACAGTATATCTTGTGTATGTGTGTGTATGTGTTTTGTCTAGCCTTCCAGGAAATTCAAAGCTAAATTCAAGTATTCTTTGTTTTTTAAAGTGTGCCCTTTTCCTTTGACATGGTTTAAATGTTTTTTATATTTATGAGTCACTTATTGTAAAATCATATCATTTAGCATTACTAATAACATGTCATTGATACACATTTTAACACCTTTCAAATTAGTATGCATCTTACAATCAGTATAGTTTTCCTAGAAGCATTTTTTTCTTATATAAAATTATATGAATAGTGAGTCTTATATTTTATTGCAGCCTAGATTTGAAAAATATTAAAATGTCTTCAACAATTATTCTGTAACATGAAAATACCACCATAGCAGAGCAGTAAAAACTAAGGTTGGAATTAAGTCTTACTAAATACTTCGATTCATATATGCCATATTTCAAAGAGCTGTCTCTCATGCTTGAGTTTTTAAAATTAATGTGAATGAGGGAGAGGAAAATGACAGCAGAGTAAAAGGACTCTGGGCTCACCTCATTCCATAAATACAGTTAGATAACTGTCAAATAATCCTAAATACCCCAGGAATTGACCTGAAGACTGGCAGAACAAAGTCCACAACTAAAGGTAGAGAAGAGGCCACATCAAAGAAGGTAGGAAATGTGGAGCCAGGGTTTGGGAGAGAAGCAGATCCTGGGCCCAGCTGTGAGGAGGGAGCCATGGTTGCAGGGAAGGATGAGAAACTAGCACACAGGGGAGTGCATGGGGAAGGCGACTTCCCATTGCAGCTCATTTGGAAAGCAAGAGGGTCTGGATTTTGTGAGATCTTGCAACCAGCTAGGCTTCAGCCTGGAGTTCTAAAGGTCAATGGGCTGGGTTCTGGGAAAGCCTAGAGGTATTGGGGGAGCTCTTGAAGAGAAGACAAGGCAAACAGCCTGTGGACATACAGCCTGGAAACAGCAATCTGAAGAGTGCCTGGTGCACACAGTGGGGAGGTTATTTGCTCTTCTTGGAGCTGCCACAGACAGCCAGTGTTCATGAAGAGACCTTTCTGCGAACAAAGGAACTGGCCAGTGATATCTCCTCATCCCGCCCCTCGGCATAAACACAGGGCCACCTGCAGGGGAAAGTGCAGCACTGACACTGGACGCTTGCTCACACCAGGCCCTGCCCCCTGCACCGCAGTGGAACTGACCCTCCCAGTCACTTTGCCTCAGTCCCAGTACACCAGGCCTCCTTCCCCAGAAGACTGGCCCAAAGCCCCGCTCAACCACATCTCTCAAAGGGGAATTTTACAGAGTCTCATTTCTGGCCCTGGTGGCAACAGGTTTCATTTCACAAGCAGACCAAAGCACACCTAGTTGAAATGTGCCACATTCAGGCCAGGGACCAAACACTTCCCACAACAGGCAAAGAGAGTCTCTGCAGATGACTGGCCTGAAGGATAAAGCAGACAGGATACAACAGCAGAGAGCATGAAGCACAGATTGGAGACATTCCCAGGAGTGCCAGGCCCTGAAGAATAGGAGACACCATGCTGCAGGGCACTGCAGGACTTCTTCTTCATTAAGCCATTACCCTCAGTAACAGAATATATAGTTGACTTTCCTAAAACAGAAACAGGCACAGAGACTTAAACAAAATGAGAAGACAGAGGAATTTGTCCCAAATGATAGAAAAGGACAAGGCCACAGCCAAAAGTCTAAGCTAAAGAGATAAGTAAGTAACATGGCTGATGGAGAATTTAAAGCAGTAATCATAAGGATACTCAGAGATAAAGGGCTCAATAAACAAAATGAGAAACAGTCTCAAGAAACAAAACAGCGATAAAAGGCTCAATAAACAAAAGCGGACTGGAAGGAGCAGAGGAATGAATTAATGATCTAGAATACAGAGCAATGGAAAGTAATCAAGCTGACCAGAAGAGAGAGAAAAAGAATTATGCCACATGGGAATAGACTTTTAGAACTCAGTGTTTCCATCAAATATGATAACATTCATATTATAGGAGTCCCAGAAGAAAAGAGAGAAAAAGGGACAGAGAATTTATTAGAAAAAATAATACTGAACACTTCCCTAAACCTGGGAGAGGAGGCACATATCCAGATCCAGGAGGCATAGAAAACTCCCATCAAAATCAATAAAAGCCGAGCCACACCAAGATATTTTACAATTAAAATGGCAAAATTATAGTGACAAAGAAAAAGTAATAAAAGTAGCAAGACAAAAGAAGACAGTTACATACAAAGGAAACTCCATAAGGCTATCAGGGGATTTATCAGTAGAAACTTTCCAAGCTATAGTGGAGTGTCATGATATACTCAAAAGTGCTGAATGAGAAAAATCTTGCAGCCAAGAGGCCAAGAATACTCTATCCAGCAAGGCTATCATTCAGAATAGAAGCAAAGAGAAAGAGTTTCCCAGACAAATAAACACTAAAAGAGTTCATAACAACTAAGCCAGTCCTGCATTAAATATTAAGGAGGATTCTTCTGGGGCACCTGAGTGCCTCAGCTGGTTAAGTATCTGACTCTTGATTTCGGCTCAAGTCATGATTTCACGAGCATGAGATGGAGCCTTACATTGGGATCCACATTAAGTGTGGAATCTCCTTAAGAATCTTTCTCTCTGTCTCCCTCTGCCCCTTCACTCACTGCCTCTTATCAAAATATATCTATAAATAAAAAAGAAAGAAAAAAGAAAAAAAGACTCTTTGAGTGGAAAAGAAAGACCAAAAATGACAATATGAAGATGGGAAACAAAAAAGCAATAAAAACCAATATTTCTATAAAAGGTCAGTCAAGGAATTCACAAAATAAAAGAATTTAAATATGACACCATACCTCGAAAACATGGGAAGGAATAAGCAGTGAGTTGAAACTTAAATGGTCACCAACTTAATATAAACTGCTATATGAAGAAGATATTAGATACAGACCTAATAGTAACCACTATACTGACATGAAAGAATAAACAGAAATAAATCCAAACATATCACTAAAGAAAACCAGAAAATCATGAAAGAGAAAAAGACACAAAAGGATCAGAGAAGAATCACAAAAATAACCACAAAACAAGTAGCAAAATGGGAATAAATACATATCTATCAGTAATTACACTGAATGTAAATGGACTAAACATTCCAAATCAAAAGACACAGGGTAACAGAATGGATTAAAAAACAAAAGAAACAAAAAAATAAGACCCAACTATACGCTGCCTATAAGAGACTTTATCAGACCTAAAGATATCAGCAGATTGAAAGTGAGAGCATGGGGGCGCCTGGGTGGCTCAGTCAGTTAAGCGTCCGACTTCAGCTCAGGTCATGATCTCACGGTTCGTGGGTTCAAGCCCCACGTCAGGCTCTGTGCTGACTGCTAGCTCAGAGCCTGGAGCCTGCTTCGGATTCCGTGTCTCCCTCTTTCTCTGACCCTCCCTGGCT
The DNA here is from genome assembly GCF_006229205.1 of Suricata suricatta. Classification (NCBI taxonomy): domain Eukaryota; kingdom Metazoa; phylum Chordata; class Mammalia; order Carnivora; family Herpestidae; genus Suricata; species Suricata suricatta. Next base: position 63,368,535 of record NC_043708.1, on the reverse strand, counting down.
CACACTATCTCTCTCTGTCTCTCAAAAATAAATAAAAAACATAAAAGAAATTAAAAAAAAAAAGTGAGGGGATGAAGAAACATTTGTCATGAAAATGGATGTCAAAAGAAAGCTGAAGAAGCAATCCTTATATCGGACAAACTAGACTTTCAAACAAAGACAGTAACAAGAGACAAAGAAGTGCACTATATCATAATAAAGGGGAAAATCCAAGAAGAAGATATAACAATTATAAATATTGTATACCCAGTATAGGAGCACCAATATACATAAATAGTTAATAACAAACAAAAAGAAACTAATTTATAATAATACAATAATAGTAGGGTATTTTAAAATCCTCCCACACTTACATACTTACATCAACAGATATCTTAGCAGAAAACCAGCAAGGAAACAATGGCTTTGAATGACAAACTGGACCAAAGGAGTTTAATGGAATATTCAGAACATTCTATGCTAAAACAGCAGAGTACACATTCTTTTCAAGAGCACATGGACTATCCTCCAGAATAAATCACCTATTATCACAAAACAAGCCTCAAAAAATTTAAAAAGATCAAAATCATACCATGCATCTTTTCTGACCTCAATGCTATAAAACTAGAAGTCATCCATAAGAAAAATCTGGAAAGACCACAAATACATAAAGGTTAAACATGTTACTAAACAATGAATAGGCCAGCCAGGATATCAGAGAAGAAATTAACAAGTACACTGAAACAAATGAAAATGAAAACACAAGAATTCAAAACTTTTGTGACTCAGCAAAAGTAGTTCTAAGGGAGAAGTTTATGGCAATACAGGTTTACCTCAAGAGGCAAGAAAAATCTCAAATAAATAATGTAACCATTCATCTAAGGAGCTAGAAAAAGAACAACAAATGAAGACTAAACACAGCAGAAGGAAGGAAATAATCAAGATTAGAGCAGAAATAAATGATATAGAATTTAAAAAAAACAACAACAGTAGAATAGATCAATGAAAGCAGGAACTGGTTCCTTAAAAAAAATCAATAAAATTGATAAGCCTCCAGCCAGATTTATCAAGAAGAAAAGAGAAAGGAACCAAATTTTAAAAATCTGAATGAAAGAGGAGAAATAACATCCAACCCCACAGACATACAATTATAAAAGTCAGTGAAAGAAAGACAAATACCATATGATTTCACTCATATGTGGAATTTAAGAAACAAACCAAAGAAACATAGGGACAAGAGAGAGAGAGAGACAGAGACAGAAACCAAGACCAGCCTCCTAAGTAAAGAGAACAAACTGATGGTTCCCAGAGGGCAGGAGGGTCGGGGGATGGATGAAATAGGTGGTGGGGATTAAGGAGCACACTTGTGATAAGTTCCAGTTGATTAAAATTAAAAGTTTTT
>NC_043708.1:63317262-63367054 GCF_006229205.1 Suricata suricatta | reverse complement strand
TAATAATAATAATAATAATAATAAAATAAAAATAGATAATCAGTACAAGGGAACAAATGATAAGATAGAATGGGATTGATTCATTCAACAAATATTTCTTGAGTACCCATGATGTGCACGACGCTGCACCGGGAACTAGAGGTACAGCAATGATCCAAGAGGGAAAGATCCTTGATCTTGAGGAACTTACGTAGGGTGTGTGCTGGGCCTTTTAGAACGAATTTATGTTCCCTGTCACAGCTTTTCTCACTCAGGAGGGAAGCCTTGTTGGCACTCCAGTGGCCAATGTAACCTCTATTACTTGATGTTAATTAGGGGCAAACATAATCAATCGAGTCCATAGTTTAGCTGTGAGAGGTGAAAAGAAAGGGAACTCGCACAAGAAATGATGGCTCCGTGACAGGTGAGAGCCAGCTGGCACAGCCAGTGTTTCCTAAGGCCTTCCAGACCCCAGAAACACGGCGTAGCCCTGGAAGCCACTATAAGCCCAGGAAGCATTTGCCCAAGCACAGGAGGTGCTCAGTGGACAGTCTCTTCCAATCACTTGGTCTAATCCGTCTCACCCTACAAGAAAGGAAACTGAGTTCCAGAAAAAAAAAGGTGATGTCTAGTAGTTAAAGGACTATCTCTGAATCAACTTATTTGTCCCCCCAAGTTTTTATGTAAATTCCAGTTAGCTAACATGCAGTAATCATAGTTTCAGGTGTGGAACTGAGTGTGAATCAACTTTTTGATTTTCACTCTTCAGAAGCCATAGTCATTTATTCTGTTGCTAGAAATCATTAAAAGCTGAAAGGCTAGATGTGCATACTTGCTTAGTAGTAGATGTGAACAAAAAACAATCAGGAAAACTAGATCTAGAAAAAAGATCAATGTGGTAAGATAACAGGTGATGGGAGATTTCAAAGTGATTATGGGCTATAACCAATCATAGGAACCTATGGGATACTGCAGGATAAACAGGGAACATAAATTGTTGCCTGAAGGGAACAAATTCATTTTTAAGTTCACTGTAACTGAAATAAAACCAAGTTACTACGTATTGCATTAGCTAAGTAAGTTTACAGGGGAGCTATACTAGCATAGGGGGTAAGACAGGACTGATACTCCTTTTAAAAATAAAATAAAAAATAGGGGCGCCTGGGTGGCTCAGTTGGTTAAGTGTCTGACTTCGGCTCAGGTCATGATCTCACGGTTTGTGGGCTCAAGCCCCGCACTGGGCTCGGTGCTGAGAGCTAGCTCAGAGCCTGGAGCCTGTCTTCAGATTCTGTGTCTCTGTCTCTCTCTGACCCTCCCCTGCTCATACTGTGTATCTCTCTCTAAAATAAATAAAAACAGTAAAAAAATAAAATAAATAAAAATAAAAAAATAAAGGGGCGCCTGGGTGGCTCAGTTGATTAAGCATCCAACTTCATGATCTCATGGTTTGTGGGTGCAATCCCTGCATCAGGCTCTGTGCTGCTTTGCATTCTGTGTTTCCCTCACGCTCTGCCCCTCCCCTGCTCATGCTCTGTCTCTCTCTCTTCCTCAAAAATGAATAAATGTTAAAAAAAATTAAAAAATGAAAAGGTCAACAAAAACATAAAAATTTCTAGGCAAATTTTTTCTAGGTATGACTAGCTTCATACTTAGATAAAAACAAAATAGAAAAGGGATCTGTTAACTGAAAGCTTATCTATGGAAGTAACGAACCAAATCTAATCAGAAAATGATACTATTCTTGAGAAACTTTTTTGAGCTGTCAGCGGCATCCTGAAGCCTAAAAATGCCACCTACGGTAATACAATAGTTTTAGAGGTAGCTCATTCCCTTAAGAAGACCAGCCTATTCTGGGACCAGACAACACACTTGGGGAAAATTATTTTTGAAATTGAGTTTTCAACTCTTCTGTCAGGTATTTTTAAATATATTTTATATTTTTAGTAATCTCTACACCCATTGTGCGGCTCAAGCTCATGACCCCACGATCAAGAGTTGCAAGCTCGTCTGACAGAGTCAGCCAAGTGCCCCTGTTAATGACTGTTTTTAAACAACCATCAGGCCAGAAGATGCCCCTGTGTTTTATCTGGGAAACACAATCGGCATATTTTTGATGGCATTTTAATGAAAAGATAATGAAAGAAGGATGAAAAATTAGAATTATTAGTTTAACCTCTATCATTGAGCTAAGTATTACGCACCCTGGGCAGCCATCACAATCACCTGGGAGCTTTAAGAAATTCTAGTACACTGGCCCCGTCCCAGACCAATTACGTAGGATCTCTGGGGTGGGACTCAGGCTTTGGTACTTCTTGAAGCTCCCCAGGTGATTCCATCGTGCAGCCCAGCTAAGAAGCCACTGCTCTACAGAGAGTTAGTCTAAACTTTCAATATCAAATAGTCTTGATTAAAACAGGGTAAACTACCCAGGCATCTCAGGAGGACAATAACCAGAAATGTCACCCTACTGAATGCAAAACTATAATTTTAACAAATTGTCTTTTTAAGTCAAACATACCCAAATTCCTTTGGCTTTCCCTCTCTCCTTCAGATATTCCCACACAGAGACAACTACCTCTTGTTATTTTTTCCCCTAATACACTTATGGTGAGCATGAGGTACAAACTTAGTGAGAATGAGAAATCTCATCCCCACTCCCCTGCCCTCCTTGGTTGGCCTTTCACACCAGAAAAACAAAAAGAATAATTTCTCTTAAATGTTTCAAAACAAGATAATTAAAATTGTAACTTTGGGTAAACAACTATGAAACTCAATGAGGTATTTCCTTTATTTTTTAAGAGTCATAGACTCGGGGTCAATCATGGAAATAGCTGCATAGTTTTCATTCTGCCAAATGGTTCAGTGAAATTACATCACAGGAGGGCTGTGCCCCATGGCAGTTCTGAAGAGCTTTCACCCCTGCAGCCATTTGGGCACCTGCCTGCAGAGCAGGGGAGTGGGAGCTGTTTGCCAGGATGTGACCTCTCCCTCATTAGGGAACATCATGCCAGTCTGCCCAGCCTAATTGGAGGAGATTATCCAACACTGACCAAGGACACTCAAAAAACAATCATAGAAAAGCAGTTTTAATAGTCCTGAAGGCTTGAAATTTCTCCCAAGAAAAAGATCAGGGGTGGTGGCTAGATGACTGGGTTTCTAAGAAAAGGGCAATTGTCTCTACCATGGAAAAGATTAAATCTTTAAAGCAGCCATGGAAATAAGAGTAAAAAACTTCCCAGTCAGCAAGTGTTATTTAATTAGTCTCTTTTCTCTCCAGAAGACATTCAAATAGTAAAGAGAAGGAAATCACCGCCCCCCCCTCCCGCACCTCAGTTGCCTGATTCACTGACTCATTCCAGATGGAGAGGATAGTTGTAACACCACTACAGTGTTTGGCTTCCAGGTGGGGGTGCTATGTTTCTTTTCTAACACAAAATGTGTGGGAATACTATTGAGCAATAAAAAACAAGTACACAGGGGCGCCTGGGTGGTTCAGTTAAGCATCCAACTTTGGTTCAGGTCATAATCTGACCCTTTGTAGCTTGAACCCCGCATCCGGCTCTGTGCTGAGAGCTCAGAGCCTGGAGCCTGCTTCAGATTCTGTGTCTCCTTCTCTCTGCTTCAGATTCTGTGTCTCCTTCTCTCTCTGCCCCTCCCCAACTCACACTCTGTCCCTTTCTCTTAAAAAATGAATAAACATTAAAATTTTTAAAAATCAAGTACAGATACATACTACAACATGTATAAACCTCAAAAACATGCTCAGTAACAGAAATTGTATTATTCCATTTATATATAATGTCAATAAAGGCAAATGTAAAGAGACAGGAAGCAAAGCAGTGTGGCCTAGGGCTGAGGGTGGGGGAAAATTGTCAATGAGGAGGAGGGATCTTTTTGGGGGTAATGGAAACGTTCAAAAACTGGATTGGGGTAATGGCTGTAAAACTGTAAATTCACTAAAAATCATGGATTTTACACATAAAAGGGATGGGCTTTACGGCATATAAGTTATTGGTTATTCTTTGGACTAAAACAAATTGCTGTTCTTTGGGCTAAATAAAACTAGTTGAAAAACGATTTCCTGCCACCTCTCCTGGATCTGGCGGTGGTTCCTATGCTGCCATGAAGGTCATTGCCATGGAGGTCACGCTGCCTGTCAATGACGCTTTCTCCCACTTCCACCTGTTAAAACTTACTAGGATGAGAGAGGACTAAATCATTACTAAATCTGAGATTGTGTGCAATCACCACAGACATCAGGTCTGAGAATTTGGAGAGGCAATCAATCATAATTCCTTCCTGACCCAGAAAGGAAGAAAAGGCAAAATACAATGAGAGGCCCGGGCCACCTCTGAAGCGTGGCCTTGCCCATTACAGTGAATGAGCCCACTGGGGAAAATCGATTCCAGCAGAAGCCAAGTCGGAAGGCTCCTGGATCCCTGCGGTCGAAAGAATAACCAATCAGTTGACAGGGTTTCTAAAATACGACGGACGCGTTTGCCAAATCTAGGTTGCTTTTGCTTTACAAGTAAGAACTCCGTTTCCACGCGAGCACGAAGTTGGGAAGTTTGGCTCCGAGGCCGCGTGGACCTCTCCGGGGGCGCAAGGCCAGGGCGGGCGGCCGCCCTGGGCCAACTCAGCTGCCTTGGCCGAAGCAGAGCCGGGGTTCACAGCGAAGGCTGCGGCTCCGCCGTCGGGAATCGCGTGTGGGGGCCCTTCCCTCCTCAGCCCGGGGAAGGCCGGTCCCGCGCGACGGGCAGCCTCCCCTCCCGGAGCGCAGTCCGGCCGTGGCGGCCGGCGCCGGGGACCCCGAGCTCACCGCGCGCGTCCCCAGGCGCGGGTCCTATCACCGTCCTACACGCGTTCCGACACCCCTGAGGCCCGGTCCCGCGGGGTCCGCGGGACTCCTTCGCGCTTCCCCTAAGGACAGACGCGGCATCCAGGTGTCCGAGGTCCGCGCCGCGGGGGGAGGCGCCTGGGCGCGGGCCTCCGTCCGGGACGGGGTGTGGTGAGGGCGGAGCTGGCCGGCCGCCGCCGGGCCCCGGGGGACCGGCTCCCAGCCCCCTCCCCGCGCGCCCCCCCGCACAGTGCTCATGCGCGCGGCCCGGCCTTTATAGCGGCGGCGGGAGCCGTTCTCTCCGCACTCGGGCGCAGCCGGGCGGATCCGACTCAGGTGCAGAGCCCTGGGCGTCCCGGTGGCGGACGTGCGAGTCCCCGACACCTGCTTGTCGGAGTCTCTCCTTTGTGGCGCCCAGCTTCTTTCTGTCTTGATATCGCACCCCCTCCTCTGGGCGAGGTTGCACATCGATGCTAGGTTTGGCTCGATTTGCAGCCAGAACATCGCAGTCTCTTAGGTGGTCTCCTCCCCCACCGCCGCCCCTGGGTTCCGAGGCGTGCGGGATCTCTAACGGGGGGGGGGGGGGGGCGCCAGTGTGGTGGGGACGTACGGGTCTCCGTTCCCGGGCGCCTCCCTTGCATTTCCCTTCTCTCTCAGGTCCGAGCAGCCCCTCGACCACCATGTCTGCAGCCTGGATCCCCGTTCTCTGCCTCGGTGGGTACGCGCCCCTCCCCGCCCCCTCCCCTCGCACCAAGCAGGGTGGAGACTGGAGGAGCCCTCGCGCTGTCTTCTGTTCGCAGGTGTCTGTCTGCTGCTGCTGCTGCCGGAGCCTGTGGGCAGCCAGGGAGCGGGTGAGTGGCTTGTTCACGGGTCAGGGAAGCGGGGCTCGGTCCAGGCGGTGGGAGGAGCTGGGGGCCTCCTGGTAGAAGCGCGCTCCCGCCGAGCCCCTGGACCGTGGCCCTGGGGAGCACAGCTGCAGGGCGCCAAGGTTGGAGCGACTGCCTGGCGCACCCGGATCCGTACCCGCCGCCTGTCTACTCCGGCTTACCCGTTTCTCCCACGCGAGGGGGCCCCTGGTATCGATGAGGACTTCTTCCCGAAGGCGCGTGGAAAGAAGCCTCCCGGAATCCACTCCCCACATCGCGGCAGACACCTGGCCAGGCGAGCCTCGGCATCAAAGGTCAAGGCGGGGGAGTATTCGTTGAGTCCCACCAAGGGGCACACTAAGCCAGGGAGAAGCCTCCCAGACCTGACTTCAGACTGCGAGAGCTAACAGAGGCAGAGAATTGCTTATGTGCCACCTTCCTGAACCCCTGGTTTCTAGGAGTAACCTCTATTTGTAGACCCATTTCATATTGGAGAGAGTCTAAAAAACACTTTGTTCCACATGTAGAAGTCCGAGTAGGGGTGTATGTGTTTTCCACAATATAAAAGGCAAACTCTTTTTACAAAATCTATCCTTTGTTTTCCTGAAGGGAGAAATGAAGGTAAGCATTGCAAAGGCGACTGTTTTCAGAGCTCCATCCCCCTCCTCCCCCCCCACACACACTCCGTCCCTCACTCAAGTCAGTGCTGGCAGCTAAAGGCAGAGCCTCTGATGACACCAAAAGTGGGAGGAAAGCTTCAGGTTGTTTGATAACAGGTATGGGGCTCATTGGAATGAGGCTACTGTTTTTGGTAAGGATCTTTACTTGCCCCACAATCTAGAGCGGTGCACAGCTAAGGGGTCAGCACTGTACCTGGCATCCTGCCTTCCCTTCCATCAACACAGACAGCCAGGGTGCAACTCAGCACAGACAGCTTTGGGAAGAGGGTCATTGTTAGAGGCAGGCTAATCAAAGGGGCAGTATGACCAGAAAGTATTACTGTCTTGGGAAAAAGGTGTTTTGATTTTTTTATTAACATCTGTCTCAAAAAGATTTGGATAATCACAGTATCTTGTATTTGGGGAAAAAAAAGCATTTAGTAACATAATTCCCAACTTAAAATTCACAGTAAATTGATGAGTCAACATGTTGTATTATGTTATCTTGTTACATGTTGCCAATATCTTGTGTCTACCTAACATCTTTTGTAGTACCAACTTCAATTCTTTATTTGTTGGGTTGTCTGTGTAAAACTTGAGAGTATTAACACTATTTTCTAAAATTGCATTCGCTGCCTGATATATATCTCTGGACAGATTTGGACCAGAAATAAGCAAGTTCAGTTCAGATAAAAATGCTTCATTCTAAAGTCACTAACTTTGCTGATTCCTGTCCTGCAGAAGTTGGGCTCTGTGACCTAGGGCAAATTAACTCCCTGGCTTTAATTTCTGCATCTGTAAAATGAGCGTTTGAACTAAATGACATTTTGTAAAGTGAAACATCTTTTTACTGGATTCCTTAAGATATAATTTTAAGGCACTGCATTTGGAGCAAAACTAGTATAAATGGTCTTCCGAAGCAAAGGATGGGACTAGAAGAGGTTTGTGCATGTGTCTATGAAAATATTCCTCATAGGCTGGCCCAGACATAATATCTTTAGCTCAGGCAACTGTGTCCACAGTCACCATCATAATTGAGATTTCTATGTTTCTAGAATTAATTAAAAATGGTGACTGACTGTCATTTTCCAGTTCTGAATATATTTCTCGTTATGTATTCCCAAACTGACAGGAACTGAGAAAATTCTCCCATTAGGTTTTAGAGTGGCTGAGGACTAGATTATATTGGAAAGCTTGGTTTTGGCTAGCTAAAATCTGGAACGGTGTGGAACCGTACATATGTTAATATTCGTAACAAGAAGTGTAGAACTGAGGGAGGTAAACTTTCAACCTCATACCCCTAGTTCCTCCCTCCCCCCTCCCCTCAAAGTCCGGAGGATGGTCCCTGCATTCCCTCCTTTCTCTTCAGTTCCCATTGCTATCACATGCTCTACCCGAGGCCTGGACATCAGGAAGGAGAAAGCAGATGTCCTCTGCCCAGGGGGCTGCTCTCTGGAGGAATTCTCTGTGTTTGGGAACATAGTGTACGCATCTGTATCAAGCATATGTGGAGCAGCTATTCACAGGTAAGCCGAAACATGCTAAGGGGAGAGAAATCCAAGGGTGATCATTTCCTTTCCCTCATTAGCCAAATGGACCCACTACATTCTTTCTTTTGGTGCCAATTTTGGCCGTATTAGATAGATACATTTTTAAGGTTTTTCTGGATATCCATGAAGCACCAGCTACACGAAGGAAGCTTTCTGACTAAAGGCAAATTGTATTATATCTTGGCAGCTAGATTCTTGTGATTTAGAGTGTTCTTAATCATGTAATATATTAGTGAGTTTTTACTATATGCCAGACATGGTCTTAACTTTCGTGAGAACTCTACAATTGTAGAGAGTGAGTACAATTTTAATCCATTTTATAGATGAGGAAACTGAACTCAGTTGCCAAGGATCTTGCCCACAGCCACCATTGTTAGGCAAGTGCCAGCGCTGGAAATGAAAGGCCGGGTCTGCCTCCAGACCCCGAATTCATCACCCTTTCTGCTATCCTACAAGACTTTTTTTTTTATGTTGTCCAAAGACATGTAGTTAAAGTACCTTAGGGAACTAAGAAAATTATTTAGTGCTCTTAACCCTGATTCTCTGAACTGTAAGGAATGGTATCTTATAGGTATGTTCAATCAACATTTAAGAAGTTTGACAACACAAAACCATTTTTTCCCAAATTTTGTACCTGTATAATCAAGTTTTTAAGAAGACTGGCAGCATCCTTAGATGTCTTCCCTGATGAACTATTTTCTTGATTGTCAGAACAATAGGTGTAACATGGCACTATAAGTCAGTCAGATACTCCTGGAAAAGTGTGGGTGGAATATCAGCTATTTTTCTGTGTTGCAGGGGAGTAATCAGCATTTCAGGGGGACCTGTACGCATCTATAGCCTACCAGGTCGAGAAAACTATTCCTCAGTAGTTGCCAATGGCATCCAGTCTCAAACACTTTCTAGATGGTCTGCTTCTTTCACAGTGACAAGTAGGTACAATTACATTGATTTTACCTTTGTGTAAATATTATCTGACACTCAGAAAAGTTTCTGCTGTTCTTAGTCTAGCCTCTCTGATAGAAAAACCTGTGATTAAGACTTGAAGGAGTCACCTATGGGCTAGAGTCAGGGGCCTGGATAGGCAACGACCCACTGAAGCCAAACTTGCTGAATGGGGGAATGATAATCTTGCTGTTAGAAAACTGCAATAGAAACTTGCATTGTCTGCGATCAGAATGCCCTGAAACTTACGAGTAACACTAAATCAAAAAACTAGAGAATGAAAATGAATGTGAATTTATTTTTGGTGATCCTTTTAAAATACTATTTATTTATTTTTATGTTGTCCAAGGACATGTAGTTAAAGTACCTTAGGGAACTAAGAAATTTATGTTTGGGCAGGGGAAGGGCAGAGAGAGAAGGATGCACAGAATCTGAAGCAGGCTCGGGGCTCTGAGCTGTCAGCATAGAGCCCCACACGGGGCTCGAACTCACAAACCACGAGATCATGACCCGAACCGAAGTAGGCCACTTAACCGACTGAGTCACCCAGGCGCCCCTTAAAATAGTTTAATAGATGAGAACTCATTTTGATCTTTGAAACTTGCATGAAGCAATTACTTATGCAGTTGCCATCACTTGATTACATTAATCATCCCATAAACCCCTAAGTTAGATTCATTATATTCTGATGGTAAAGAAGGAAGAGAAAAGAATAGTCTTCTCTTTATTTTAACAGAAGGAAAAAGCGGTACCCAGGAGGCCACAGGACAAGCAGTGTCCACAGCACGTCCACCAACAGGTATGAAATATGGAAGCCATCTCCTAGTCGCCTGGCACAGCATTTGGAAGTTAAAAATAAACATGTTGTTCATAGTTTTCCTTTAAAAAGTAATTGATGGGGGCTCCTGGGTGCTCAGTCAGTTAAGCGTCCGGCTTCGGCTCAGGTCATGATTTCGCAGTTCGTGGGTTCGAGCCCCATGTCGGGTTCTGTGCTGACAGCTCAGAGCCTGGAGCCTGCTTCAGATTCTGCATCTCCCTCTGTCTCTGACCCTCCCCTGCTTGTGCTGTCTCTCTCTGTCTCTCAAAAGTAAATAAAAAACATTAAAAATAAATAAATAAATAAATAAAAAGTAATTGATGTTGGGGCACCTGGGTAGCTCAGTGGGTTTAGTGTCCAGCTCTTGGTTTTGGCTCAGGTCATGATCTCGCAGTTTGTGGGTTCAAGCCATGCATCGGGCTCTGTGCTGACAGCCTGCTTAGCTTGGTGTTAAAGAGACACAAAACAGGGGCACCTAGGTGGTTCCATTGGTTGAGTGTACTCTTGATTTCAGCTCAGGTCATGATCCTAGGGTTATGGGATAGAGCCAAGCATCAGGCTTTGCAATCAGCATGGACCTTGCTTAAGATTCCCTCTCTCCCTCTGCCCCTCTGTTTTCTTTCTCTCTCAAATTAAAAAAAATTAAGAAAAACATAAATATCTTAAGTTTACTAGTGCATTACATAAGGAAGCATTTAATTCTATATTTCAAATTCCTATCCTATTTTCAATTGTAAACTCTGCTACCAAACATTCTCTTGAAGCCCTACGATTTCTTTCTAATAAACCATGCCTAGAAACTGGACCAAGTAACTTCCTAGCTCCATTTGCCATATGTATTGAAGGAATTCAGTGTGTGTCCATTTTGAACAAAAGCCAGGGATATCCTTTCGTAAGACTGTGGCAGTTTTAAAGTCAAAGAAATTAAGAACATTAGAATTGTGGGTTTGAGGTATCAAGTCCTGGATTGATGGTAAGGCCTACAACAGTCCTGACTTATTTCTCTGCTGGGGCATTTCTTCCCCAGTCCTAATAATTGTGAGGAAATTAATTTAAAAAAGTGTTTTTAAAAATGGCACTCCTTGTCATGAGCTTTTCTCCATGTGGGCTTCTTGCTATGAAACTGTTTTCCTATTATTTATGCCACTGCTTCCTTCATTTCAGGTAAACGGCTAAAAAAAACACCCGAGAAGAAAACTGGCAATAAAGGTAAGAGTCCAGATACCCATTTGGGAAAACATTCTCTCTCCTTCCCTCCCCTTGAAACTGTTAACGGAGAGATGCGTTTGGGTTTTCACAGACTGTAAAGCAGATATTGCATTTCTGATTGATGGAAGTTTTAATATTGGGCAGCGCCGATTTAATCTACAGAAGAATTTTGTTGGCAAAGTGGCTCTAATGTTGGGAATTGGAACAGAAGGACCACACGTGGGCCTAGTTCAAGCCAGGTACCAACTTCTAAAATGGGAGGACACTTGATGATAAAAGATCCGTCCTTTTAGTGGACACATGCATTTCAGTTCAGTATAAACACATTTAGTTGTGGACCGTCTGAATCTGCGAACTGTAATATAAGATATAAGACTGCCTAAGTAGCCTGCGTAGGTCTCAGTGCTTCGCTTTGAAATAAAAGGATTTAGAGAACTTGACGACCAGAGGCAGACTAAAAAGGTTCTGTTGTTCGCACTAATTACCTCTGAACATGTACTCTGCTCCATTCCTGATTCCTCTTTGCTGAAGTTAGAAGTGATAGGTCTGTTTCTCTTCCCTGTTCTGTCATTATTCTTTTAAACAGTTCCCATAGTTCCATGAGTGCAGACCCGAAGCTTGACCTTTTTTATTCATTTACAAATAATACTGATGGCATTTAGGATTATAATATGCTCACTACAGAAAGGTTGAATAACTTGTAAAGCACAAGAAAACAAATTCCCAAATATGCCCTCTTGAGATAATTACTATAAAATGTTTTATATCCTTTCAGTATTTTAAGAAAATACTTGTTTGTAAATGTGTATGTCTGTGTGTGTGTATATAATTGAAGTATAGTTGACACGCAGTGTTACATTAGTTTCAGGTGTACAAGTGATTCACCGTTGTGTGTTATGCCATGTTCCCTGTAAGCGTAGCTCCCCTCTGTCATCAAAAGATGCCGTTACAGTGCTGTTGACAATACTCATTACGCTGTCCCTTTATTCTCTTGACATACTCCTTTCATAACTGGAAGCCTGTATCTCTCACTTACCTTCCCCCATTTTTGCCACCCCTCACCCTTTCCTGCATATGCATTTCTTTTTCAAACGCTCAGCTCAAACTACAAAAATGTTTTATGACATTTTTTTTATCCCTTAGTATTTTGAGCATTTTACCAATATCACAAATACTCTTTGAAAAAGTGATGTTTTATAATGTTCCTTTGCATGACTGTTTAACCATTCTTCCATTTTTTCACCATTGGACATTACATTGTGATTAATATCCTTATGTCACCCTTGTGGCATCTTTGATTAGTTCATTCGACTAGATTCCTAAAAGTGAGATTGGGTTAAAAGGTTCTGACATTTTTAAGGTTTCAGATACAAAGTTAAATTGCGGTCTAGAAAGTTGACCCAATTTAAAATATCACCAGTGTGCAAGGGTAACACCATTACTACAAATATTAATTTCTATTTCATTTGTTCTTATGTTACTTTTTACAACTGGTTCTTAATTTAAATAGATTTTTTTTGGTATGAGAATTTAACTTGATTTTCTACATAATTTAACCATTTGTCCCTTATAATTAAAACAAGTGCACTTTATTTCATTGATTTGTAGTACCAATTTTATGTAGTTTAGGCAAGTCAGTTTCCTTGATCTGTAAGCTAATTCTTACATCTTTTCTACACTGCTTTGATTATTGTAGCTTTATTGTACATTTTAACATCCCAGGGGAGGTGGGAGGCGAATTCCCCTCAGTACTTTTCTTGTTAGAATTTTTTCTTTGCTATTTGTATCCAGTTCTTTTTCCAAAATGAAAACTACACTATCTTGTAGGGTCAAACAAAGACTGGCTTCTCTATAAACTCTGTGACTTACAGTTTTCCTATTTTAGGAAGAACCTCAGAATAAACTATATAAAGATTTTATATTTAAGAAGAATAGCAATATATCATTAAGGATGCAGAAATAAGAATAAATCTCATAAATCACAATTTGGATAGTTAACCTTTTCACCTTAATGGTCACTTTTTATCAACCCATAATATCTGATTTTGAGGCCCAACATTTCACCAGATATACAGAAATTATACCACCAGCTATGCAGAGGTACAATGAGTGCTGTACATTTACCTCAAAAATCTTGACTTCATGGAAATTGATAATCCTAAATTTTTATACTTATGAAATACTGACTTACCTAAAAACTAAATACAACAAATGGTGCTTTTTTTTAACTGTTTTACTCAACATGGTCTCTAATGAACATAGAATAGTGATAAAAATGAGTTGAAATCATTTTACTATTAAATATGGGAAATCCCAAATATTGCAACATAGTTGTAAGAATCATATAACACAAATACAAAATCGTCATACTTGATATGTTTTCTCATATCTTCTCATTTTTGAAATGTTGGGCTCAATGTCCTTGAAATTGCCTCTTCTAACCAGAAACCTGAGTTAACAGACCCACACTGCTGACTGCTTCCACAGTCGCTCACTGGAACAGACCTCGCCTCACACCCAGTCACCTTCCGACACCCTGGTGCCCTCCTCTGCAGATTTCCATTAAGCCCAAGCCCTGCAGCGAAGCCTGGTTTCAGGTGCTTTAAATTTAGACAAACGTGAATTTAAAGTGCAGCTGTTTTGTTGGGCAACTTACAAAAATGCTCTGAGCCTCAGTTTCTTCATTTATATAGTAAGGATAGTAGTTTATACCATATACAGTTATGATGAAATGAGATGATACATGTAATACATATTTAGCATATTACCCAGATAAACCCCCAAGGTAGCAATTGTTTTTGTTACATTATTGCAAGATGCCTTAAAATTTAAGTAAGGATGCAATACTTTAGTTGACTATACACTATGGGATTAAGAAACTGAGGCATTGTCCAATTTACTTTTTGTAAAGATATGTGATGTTGCTTGTTTTACCTTTCCAGTTCTCCCTAGATAACATTTTTTTCCCGTTTTTCCACTTAGTGAACATCCCAAAATAGAATTTTACTTGAAAAACTTTACATCAGCCAAAGATGTTTTGTTTGCCATAAAGGAAGTAGGTTTCAAAGGGGGTAATTCCAATACAGGTGAGTAGACTTTGGCACCTGGGGTATAACATAGGAGAGGGTTATGAAGTGATCAGACATGTAAAACAGTACTAGGCTACTTTATTTAAGCAGATGTGCAACTTTTCTTGACACTGAAATCTTGGCTAGGTTTGTACTTGATCATCTTAAGATACTCTATTTGTAATGAAAAATATACCAAAGGGTTAATTAATATTGCTTGTTTAAAACAAGCCAAAAAAAAGTATTGTGATTTATAATCCTTATATTGGATAGAAAAGATACCACTTTAAAGAAGTACCTACCTGTTCAACATGTTAAAGAGCAGCAAAGATCAACAAGTTTAACAAGTGCAGTTGTGGCAAAAAGAGCTAATTTAGCACTACAGACCCTCTGAAGGGACATTTCTTGTTCTGAGTCTTTAGAGGTACTAGTAAGTCACTAAGGGCCTTGATAGCAAAAGTACAGTAGTCGGAGTCCATTGTGTTTGATGATTGATGTAAGGTAAGGAAAAACGAGGCTTCTGGGAGGTGATGGGGGAAGAAGTAACGTGGGTTGTGAAGACAAAAAAAAAAATGGATCTGATGAATAATTAAACTTTCCTATCTGATGCATCTGTTATAGACCCAAGTTCTATATAAGTTAAATTCTTAAACTTTTGGTGGCATCAGGATGGTACAGGGAAATAGAAATGTTATTTGCTGCTCCAGCTTGCTTCTTTTTCAAACCTAGGAAAAGCCTTGAAGCATACCGCCCAGAAATTCTTCACAGCAGATGCTGGAGTAAGAAAAGGGATCCCCAAAGTGGTGGTGGTATTTATTGATGGCTGGCCTTCTGATGACATTGAGGAAGCAGGCATTGTGGCCAGAGAGTTTGGCGTCAATGTATTTATAGTGTCTGTGGCCAAGCCTATCCCTGAAGAACTGGGGATGGTTCAGGATGTTGCGTTTGTTGACAAGGTAAGGAGATGAGGGGTGTTTTCTGTTAGAGCAGTGGCCCAGCGTTGGACCTCGAAGCATAATGAAGACTGATCCTTATCTCGATTAACTCTGAACATTCAAGATTTAAAGTTTTTATCACTGTTTTTATCATTTTTAAGAAGAAACGCTTTTTGATCCCTTTTATGTCTCCCCCATTAGGCTGTCTGTCGGAATAATGGCTTCTTCTCTTATCATATGCCCAACTGGTTTGGCACCACGAAATACGTCAAGCCTCTGGTACAGAAGCTCTGCACTCATGAGCAAATGATGTGCAGCAAGACTTGCTATAACTCAGTGAACATCGCCTTTCTAATTGATGGTTCCAGCAGTGTTGGAGACAGTAATTTTCGCCTCATGCTTGAGTTCGTTTCCAACATAGCCAAGACTTTTGAAATCTCAGACATTGGTGCCAAGATAGCTGCTGTACAGTTCACCTACGATCAGCGCACAGAATTCAGTTTCACTGATTACAGCACCAAAGAGAATGTCCTCGCTGTTATCAGAAACATTCGTTATATGAGTGGTGGAACTGCCACAGGTGATGCCATTTCCTTCACTGTTAGAAATGTGTTCGGGCCTGTGAGGGATAACCCCAACAAGAACTTTCTGGTAATTGTCACAGACGGGCAGTCATATGATGATGTTCGAGGCCCTGCTGCTGCTGCACACGATGCAGGTAAGTTCTTGTCCTTTGTCTGAGTAGGAAACTGAGGAGGGGTTCAGCAAGTTTTGTAAATATAAACGTAAGCATTTATTTTATTCAACAAACACCTATGTTGTGGCAATCATTGTTCCAAGAAATTTACCGAATATCAACTGATTTAATTGTCAAACCAGTCCTGTGAATCTCACTCTACAGATGAGGCAACAAATTTCCTCAAAACCACACAGCTAGCAAGTGGTGAGGCC
Organism: Suricata suricatta; assembly: GCF_006229205.1. Lineage (NCBI taxonomy): Eukaryota > Metazoa > Chordata > Mammalia > Carnivora > Herpestidae > Suricata > Suricata suricatta. The sequence goes on along the minus strand of NC_043708.1, from coordinate 63,351,238 downwards.
AGCAGTCAAGCCTAGGCATCCTGGCCGAGCCCACACTCCTCCCCACTGCATGCTGGGAGAGCCGCCATGAGAACCATGTCATGTGTCAAGGAAGCACGGTACAGGTCCTTATGTTTGGCTCAAACTTGGAATACTGCCCTCCCACCCCCAATCACATTTTACCATAATTTACTATGAATCTATTTGATATTTACCCTTTTTTTTAAAGTAGTCTTGAATCTGGCATGAGTTTTCTACAATGTTAGGGTCTCCAGTAGACTTTAATTCTATTCCATCTAAACTTCCTTTTTAGTGTCTTAGTGTCTTTTTTTTCTCTTAAGATAATAAAAACACTCTGATGTTATAAAAGTATATAAAAAGGTCTTCTTTCTCCCTTACCCCAACCTTAATATTACCTTTGGCAAAGGCAACTCATTCCTGAAAACATTAGCATAATGTGTTGCTGAGATCAAATAGGGCAACAAAAAGCTGACATTCCCTTTCCTGGGATAAAACTGAGTGATTGTGATCCAGTAATACTTAAAACAAACAAACAAAGAAGACAAAAAACAACAGAAAACCCCCACTAACTTGGGAGACGGGAATGAGCGGCCTTGCATTTTTATACACTCTTCCACACTTTTCCCTATTTAATTCCTTATGACTTAACCTTTCCCCTTATACATGTATTAGCACCTGTTAATGTATTTACGTACTTAAATACTGATGAAATACTGATTAGTAGGATAGGGAACCGATCTGTGCAATTTAAGCTATGTGTTGACTTATTTATATATGCCTGGCTTATTTTATACATCAGTAGACCTGTTTGCTATCATACTTCTTAAAAATGTATCTTACTGAACTAATTTATGGTTAACAGGGTTAGACTCAAGCCAAAAGTGAACTAGATTAAATCAAATATATTTTTCCAATGTAATTAGTTGAACTGGTTAGGTCACACATTTTCTTTTCTTTTTCTTTTTTATTTTTTAATGTTTATTTTTGAGAGAGAGAGAGAGAGAGAGAGGGAGAGAGAGAGACAGAGAGACAGAGACAGAGAGAGAGAGAGAGAGAGAGAGAGAGAGAGAGAGAGAGAGACAAGACAGAGCATGAATAGGGGAGGAGCAGAGAGAGAGACACAGAAGCCAAAGCACAGAGCCAGACATGGGGCTTCAACTAACTTCAATCCCAACCTGACATTTAACCTAATGAGCCACCCAGGCGCCCCAGGCCACATCATTTTCATGAAAATTATCCTTTAGGGATAGTGAAGTGCAAGTTAACAAAAGCCAGAATATAGGTAGGCTTTCAGGGCTAGGTCATAATTTTTTTTTTAAATTCTAACTATATATTAGGTCAGAGCTAAACAATTTGAGCTTGAATCCATCTACCAGTGAGAAAAACTGAGGGGAGAAACTTTTCACTTTTGCCAGGGGGATGGAAGTATTGTATGGCGGTAATAATTGGAGTGATGATAATAGGCAGACCATTCTCCTGCCAATCTAAGACAGTTTTCACCATTTCACTAAGTATGGTATTGTAGCTTTTTTAAGAAGTTGTTTATCAGGTTACCAAATACTTTTTGTCAGTGATCATGTGATTTATCTGCTAATGTGGTTAATTAAGTTATACTGATGGCAAAACTTTTGGTTTGGCCCCAACTGTTTAGCCATTCTCATCATGACTGTTTAAACCTATCTAACCATTTGGTGAAAGAGATTTAGTCTTTCAGATATTACAGCATTTTCTCTACAGCTGTGAACTAAGTCATGAAAAATATTTACACCTGATTTTATATATAAGGTGCAGCTTGATTCTAATGCACTTACATTTTCATTGTAGGTATCACCATCTTCTCTGTTGGTGTGGCTTGGGCACCTTTGGATGACCTGAAAGATATGGCCTCGAAACCAAAGGAATCACATGCTTTCTTCACAAGAGAGTTCACAGGATTAGAACCAATTGTTTCCGATGTCATCAGAGGCATTTGTAGAGATTTCTTGGAATCCCAGCAATAATGGTGACATTTTGACAACTGAAAGAAAAAGTGCAAGAGGATGGAATGTATTAAGTCATTTTCTCCTAATACTGAAATACTATATAGCATACTAAGATCAGATACAAAACTATTATATTAAAAATACAAACAGCTGTTTCAAGCAAATAAGTATTCATTTAAAGCTACTACCTTCTAATTACAATTTAGAATTATTAAACACTCTGCTGAGGCTTCATAATCATGACCCTTAGAAACTCTGGAAAGAGGAGATACTGTGGATCCAAATCTTAAGAATTCTAAAATGCATATCACATGTACAGAGACATAAATTCCATAGCTCAATAAAGAATCTGATACTCAGAAAAGCAACATTCCTTCTCTAATCATTCTGTATTAAATATAGTGACACTTAAATAGTTCTTTAACTCAGTTCATAAGTAAGTCATTCTTCCCCTAATGGATGTTGTCTTAAAACCAATCAATAAGTTATTACTTAATATAATAAAAAGGTTTTATTATGAATGAAATGGAAGGGAATTAAATATCATGCTTTTTTTGTAGTGTATTTTCATAACCACTGAAATATCACACTGAACAGATTTGGTATTTTTCTACTTTATATGCTTAATTTTATACATGTATAGATATATTAGCTTATACTCTCAAAGTCACCCATGTACTAAAAAAAGTGTTGGTAAATTTTTACTTACCACTTTAAACATCAGGCTTTAAGGAAAAACACCTATTAAAACTGGAACTGCAGGAAAATTATTGTAGTATGACCCAGCAATAAAACTGTTAGTGACTATTATTCTAAGCTGCTTTACTTTTCATTATTCCAAGTTCTCTCTCTCTCCCTGGGACATTGTAAAAAATCCTACATTCAGTACTTTATGTAGAGAGACCAACATGAATTTTTTCCTTAAAATTTTTATATTTATCCAATTATTGTCTACTGTTTAGGCACCACCAAGTTAAACAGCATGAGAAGGTTTTAGTTACTTGTTTCAACAAAAATGTTTTGTAATTAATATTTTTCTTAAACATGCTTATAAAGTTGATTCCTAAGAAAAATGATCAGAACTTCCTTAATAAAACTATCATTACCTCACCAAGAGCTCTCCCTTCAGGTAGAAGTATTCTGTCATTCTGGCTGGCTTATCTTCTCTACAGACAGGGCCTGTCCTCCCCCTCAGCCACTGTGCTCCTAGCTCCCTCCACACATACCCCGATCCTATCTGAAACAATTTACAAGTTGACCTGAAATAGGTGTTAACTGGTCTAAAATTAATACTTATTTATCCTCCAGTAAATCTCCGGAGCCTGACGATTTTATAGGTTGTGTAAAAGGAATGAAAGAACCATATATTGGAAAGGGAGAACTGAAATCGCCTTGGACATCACATAAACTTTTGACAAAATGGAGTATGGGAAGATAATTGCCCCCCTCCTATGAAATGCACAAATATTCATGAATCTTGAAAAACTTAACAGAAGACCATGGAGGAAGAGAAGGGGGAAAAATAGTTACAGACAGGGAGGGAGACAAACCACAAGAGACTCTTAAATGCAGAGAACAAACTCAGAGTGGAAGGGGATCGAGTAGGGGAGAGGGAAAATGGGTGATGGTCATTGACTGGAGGGCATTTGGTGGGATGAGCACGGGGTGTTGTATGTAAGCCAATCTGACAAATTATATTAAAAAATAAAATGCCACAAATAGTCACATAAGAATTTTCATTTAAACAAAAATAGGTTTTACCTTTTCCTTTAATAAACCCAACCACAAATTCTTGGCTGAGAGTACCCTGAACAATTAAACTCAAATGAAAACCCAGCCTCCAATCTTCATTATTTTTGAGTTAATGCTTCATGCCCAGGGCAGAGCCCAATGTGGAACTTGAACTAACGACCCTGAGACCAAGACTTGAGCAGAGATCCGTTGGATGTTTAACCAACTGAGCCACCCAGGCCCCCTCATTACCCATTTAAAAGATGCTTTTCTTTAATTTTATAAAGGACAAAATTCTGAGTCATGTGAGGTAACCAGGGAAACTAACATTCTCACTTAAAGAGCACTAAGAGCAGAAATGACCCCTTTATTAAGTTACTATCAATTATTTTGTAAAAGCAAGCAAAAGGGTTAACAACTAAAAAGGAGGGAAAGAGGATTTTTAAAAAGATGTATTAAAATCTACCTTCAGGCATGTCTTTTTCATGTATGCTAGTCTAGTTATAACATTTAATAAAGGTGTTAAATGGGATGCTGGTCTTTAGTGGATAACTTCCTTTGAAATGTGAGAAAAGTACACAGAAATAAAACATGAAAAAGGCAGAATATGATTAAATATTAAGAAAGTCAACATATTAAAGTTTGTGTATTAAAATATTCTTAAACTTTATAAAGCACCATTTAACAGTCACATGAATCTACATAATCTCCCAAAGTCACAAATGGAAATACACAAAATAAAAATAAGAGTTTCTTTTTGCATCCTTTAGTCTCTTCTAAATGTTTAGTATTGCAGAGAAAAACACAACCAAAGTAGAAGAGAAAAATAAACATATATATTAATTTTTATTCACTTATGTTTTAATACATCTCGAGAGGTCAATGTTTATGCACTGCAACGATGATAATCACATTTCAGTTAAACAGTAATGCAATGGTTTGGAATGGCTGCCAGAAACCAGACTAGCTTTGGAAAAATTATAGTTTCCAAAAACAAGGAGAAAAAATGCCCCTTAATTTGTTAAGTCGAATCTTTAGAAAACCAAACCAAACCAAACCAACAAAAAACTTTAAGAATATTCCTGAAAAATTTTAGTGTTTCAGCAGCAATGACTAAATGGATTTGTATGGCAGAAGACAAAAATTCACAGTATAAATACAATGTAATTTCTTTTTGCAAGTAGGCACTCAAATAGAATTTTGCCACCCTACTTTTTAAATATAACCCTTATAATTATTTTGGTTATTTTTTTTTTTAGTTTTTTATTTATTTTGAGATAGAGAGCAAGTGGGTGAGAGGCACAAAGGAGACAGAATCCAAGCAGGCTCCACTCTGTCAGTGCAGAGCCCAATAAAGGGCTTGAACTCACACAGTGTGAGATCATGACCTGAGCTAAAGTCAAGAGGTGGACACATAACCAACTGAGCCACCCAGGTGCCCCTTAATGTTACCTTCTAATTCTGCAATTTCCTTCTAAGAAAAAGGATATTACCTTGTTGAAGGAAGAAGTTTCAAGAAACTAACACTTCTAACACTTAATATTATTTATAAGGACAATTTTTAATTAATGAGTAATACGGTTTATTTTCTGAACATTTTTTGTGGAAACAGGCTAGATAGGAATGACAATACTATTAACTGATGTCCAGATTTAATAAAGTCTAAGAAAATGATTTAAAACTGTATTTTTTTTCGCTATTATGAATTATGTAACTTATAGCAGTAGAAGATTTTTTGAAATTTCCAAATGGGATGAAGTCCTTAGAAAGTTGTTCTTAATACTGTTAAGTGTTCTAATCTTATTAGAGTCTCAAGCAATACCATGTTTAAAACAACAGCACAAAAATGAAGGACTCACTGACAAATCATCTCCATTTCCTAGTTTAATGATGGAGAGTAAAGTATTGCACTTTATTATTAAACACAAAATAATGTAGCCAACAGTAACATACAGGTACACAATTTAATATTTATTATATGCATTTTTATATACATTATTTTTCAACAGCTGTATGTTTGCTATGTGGTACAATCTTAAAAATTTGCTGATTCATAGTCTGTAAAACAAAAACCTTACAAAACTCATCAAAACTCGCAAACTGATCAGAAAAGTTTTTGGAAGACTAGAAAAAATACTTTATTGTCTTAATCATGCATTACACAAACAAAATCTTTAGTTACACCATAAAATAAAGCACATCTGAAAAAATAAAACAGGGATAACTAGTCCAAACACAGCAGATTTCTGTATCCTGATTCAATGATTTTTGTACCCTATTTGTAATGCAAATACAATTTTACCCCAAATATTTTTGAACAAGATAGTTTTGTTTGGAATCAGGGTAAACCAAGATATGCATCTGGGGGAAATCACCTTGGTTTGTAACTTAAACTATAAAATATTCCATTTTTAGTCTATTTTAGACTATTCAAAGAGTTCCAAAATAGATATACAGGTTCCTTTAGCACATTAATAAAAGGATATAAAGACCAACAAAAAGTGAAATAAATAATAGGCTATTAGCAAGATGGATAATCCTTGATAAATAAACTTGTAAATACAGTAAGATGTACAAAATATCACATAGTGATAGGATGCCAAGATTAGTTCATTTTTTTTCTTTTTAAAGAGTTCATCTGGAGTACTAAACCCCACTGTTTCATTTTTAATACACTTAATAGTCCTTGGTTTGTATGAAGACAATTATGTGATGATGAAGATGATTTAGCATCTTTATGGAAGGACTTAGCTGGGCTGTATTAGGCAAAAGAAGGAAAAAGTGTGGTTACACGGCAGCGGGTCAGTGAGATCTCTGTGTTTTAGGGTTGTATAATGCAGAAAAACTTCAATACAATCTTGAGCACTGTTGTGACAGGCTAAATATATAAAAAGACTTATAAAAACTAGAATTTTATCCAAACATTTTGTGCAACTAATGCTAAAATATTTTAAGTTAAATTTTCTTTTTTTTTAAAGCAAAATAAGTTTAAAAGGGAATCTGTGGCATTCAACTGATAAACAGAAAATCACTAAGAGATGAAAAAAAGCTACTCTTGGAGCTCACTTTCCCCCAACAAGAGCACCACATTCCTAACCCTAAGGCAGCACACAGAGTCCAAAATAAAAGTCTTTGTAAGATTAGACTCCACATTGGCTTAAAGATACCTAAAAAACAGACATACGCTCAGTTCATATCCAGTACAGGCCACAAATAATGGAGTCCTTTTTATTTGTCCCACGAAATACAGTAATTACAATTAAAGTAATGAGCCTGACATTAAGATGTGATTTCCACCAATTTATGCCTGCCTCAAACAGCCTTCTCCAGGCAGATCGTATGTAGTGTCATATCAAGTAACTTTTCTGATGGCAGTGATGCAGACCCTCTTTCTGTCCAAGCAAATCTGTTGTTTATGATGTGAGTTTTGTTGATTCACACAAATACTTTGGCAAGGGCATCAGCCCCTGCACTGGCAATATATGCTTTTGATGGATGGAAAGCAACATCATAAATTGATTCATCTAATTTCTTCCTATGTGCTGTTATTTCTTGCACACATGTCTTGCTGTCCAAATTCCATAATCTAATAGAACAGTCATGGCCTGTAATAAAATAACAAATAAAGCATGTTACTAGGTAATGATTCTTTTTTTTAAAATTTTTTTAATGTTTTATTTATTTTTGATACAGAGAGAAACAGAGCGTGAGAGGGGGAGGGGCAGAGAGAGGAGACACAGAACCGTAAGCAGGCTCCAGGCTCTGAGCTAGCGGTCAGCACAGAGCCTGACGCGGGGCTTGAACCCACGAACGTGAGATCTGACCTGAGCTGAAGCCAGAGGCTTAACCAACTGAGCCACCCAGGCGCCCCGTAATGATTCTTTTATAAAGCTTGTGGCAGTATAGGCAGTTCAGACTTACTTCCAGACATCAGATAGATTCCATTAGGATCTACTGCTAGACTTGTAACAGCATCCAAATGAGCTACCATAGAATGGATCATTTTACCTAAATAAAACATAACACAGAAGATAAAGTTTTCACAAACAGTTACTAACTTGCGAGATCAGAAACCATCACACAGCATCAACATAAAATAAGACAATCACTATAGCAATATATTTTTACTGTGGTAAAATACACATAACATAAAATTTACCATGTTAACCATTTGGGAAGGTACCATTCAGTGGCTTTTAGAGCATTCGCAATGATATGCAACCATCACCATTATCCAGTTCAGAACATTTTCATCACTGCAAAAGGAAACCCGTACCCATTAAGCAGTCACTCCCTATTTCTCCCCTCCCCCCAAGTCTCTCGTTACCATTAATCTGCTTTATGATTTGGACTATTCTCGATGCTTCATACAAATGAAATCATACACATAACGTGTGGCTTTTTGTGTGTGCCTTTTATAAAGGTTCTCAAGGTTCACCCAGGACACAGGCATACCTTGTTTTACTGTGCTTTAGATATTACTGTGTTTTTACAAACTGAAGATCTGTGACAACCCTGTATTGAGAAAACCTACTGGCACCATTTTCCAAAAGCATTGCTCACTTTGTGCCACTTTGGCACAGTTTGGTAATTCTTGCAATACTGCATACAAACGTTTTCATTATTGCACACTTAAGAAATAACAGTATGGTATACACATAACTTTTATTATGTACTGGGAAATGAAAAAACTAATGTAATTCGCTTTAATGCAACATGCAGTTGTGTGAACCTGCAATACCTGTGAGGCATGCCTGTGATAATTTTTTGAAACAATTTTAATTCCGAGGCAGAACTTTCCCAGTTACTCCTAATAAAGGTATCTGTGTGACAATCTGACAGTATCTGGTAGACAGTGAAAAATATAATGACTGTATGGTTGCATCCAAGGCTTAAGATCATGTAAACTGGAATTAAAGTAAAAACAGAATCTTTCTCATTAAGCAATGTAAAGAGTATTTCATATATGGGGTTGCTGATAAAGCATTATGGGATATACTTCTAACTTAAGATTCTACTATTGTCAAATTAATTTATCCTTTGAAATGTTAATCATTTTATACATTAGAAACAAGAAAGGGGAGAGGGGTGGGAGTATATCAGAGAAATTATTCTAGATTTCCCCAGATAGTAACAAAAACACTATTCTGGAAAATGCGATTTTATGAATAACTTCAATGAAGATTTGGAAGAAAACGGGATTCAATTCCAAGTTAAAATTAAAAAACACACACATACAAGTTATGAGTGCAAAGTTGTGTTGCATAAATACTTGGGGGCACTGTCAATACATGCTTTTGGATAGACGGAAAGCAACATCATAAATTGATTGATCCAAGAAGTGAATAAAATAGCAAATTCAGATATTTAAATAAATCCTCCCCTTTCATTCAGCTATGAGTCTTTATTATTCAAATGCTTGAGCTGCTCCTAATGAGAGGCCTTCTCCAGAATTCTAGTTACAATCATTTGCCGTATTTCTGGTCCCCTGATGACATTCCACATTGGAACATGAAATAGACCTACTTTTATTATTTGCTACAGCTACTGGCCTGAATATACAACCACAACATAATCAAACGTGCAAAAAGTTACTCTGAAAAACACAAAAGGTCCTATTACTTTCTGGCAATACTAAGCACATCATCAGTTAAGTGCAAAATTAGTCTCTCATCATTTCAAATAACATTTGTCTCTTTCTCACTAATACTAACAGAATAATTTTAGGGATTCTTCTGTCATTTGAGGAACAGAAAAACCATTCAATATACTATCTTTTAATTGCTTAGTCCAACACAATTCATCTATCAATTCTAGAATCCCTTCCTCACAATATTTCTATAAAAAGACCAAGTATGAAATTATTGGGACAATTAGGACATTAGCTTCCCTCAAAATGTCCAACCTATGATGGTAACTCTTAATTCACAGATCCTGTGCTAACCTCTTTCCTGAGAATAATCCTGTATCTCCTAAATTTAAATTGTCTTAAATACAAAGAATTCTTTCATCCAAAGAGCAGAAATACCCATTTTTTAAAGGGTAATAGAATCTTTCCAGTTTATCTCCTATGCACTAAATTAACCCTCACTATGAAAACCTAAGTCAATTTAGAGTCAACCCTTCCTTTCCACAGTCAAAGAGGTGGAATGCTAAACCAATTTGGATGCTGGGCTTCCACTGGTAACCACAAAAGTCACAAAACTCTTTGGGGCGCCTGGGTGGCTCAGTTGGTTAAGCGCCGGCTTCGGCTCAGGTCATGATCTCACGGTTCATGGGTTCAAGCCCCACCTCGGGCTCTGTGCTAACAGCTCAGAGCCTGGAGCCTGCTTCAGATTCTGTGTCTCTGTCTCTCTCTGACCCTCCCCTGCTCGCACTGTCTCTCTCTGTCACTCAAAAATAAATAAAAGACATAAAAAAAAAAAAAGGTCACAAAACTCTGACACCTCGAAGAATTAGGATTCCTCCTTTATAAACATATACTTAAAGCTCCTCACATTTAACTATTTTACTTTTGCCTCATGCCTCTGCTACTACCTCTCTACACTGTCCAAAATTAATTCTTTCCGATACATGCAGTCACCCTTTCTCCCCTCCCTGGCACCTTAACCCCTTGGACTTGGGCAATCAATATCGTGTGCCTCTATGAAACGGGGACAAAATAGACCCTTCAATTTCTCTCTGCCATGTAACAATTTACAAATTATGCAACTTCTTTTAAGACTTATTTCCAGCCTAAAATGGAGATAATAATACTATATCTATCTACCTTATAGTTATTAGAGGAACAAGCATGTTAATATAAGTAAATCTAATAGAACAATGTCTCACTTGCAGTAAGCAATATAATACTAGTGTATAAATTCTAAGAGGACCAGAAATTTTGTTTGGAATGAAAGCAATGAAAACTATGCCAAGGATATGGCAGACACCCAATAAACTGTGAATGAATGAGTCCACAACAAATTCAGAATCTCCAGCTCCTCCATATTCCTCACTTGTACACCTTCTCCTAGACTGTCACTAGCTAAATCTCTCAGGAACAGTATATGCAACTCAAATTTATATCTATCAAATTTTAAAAATCACAATTCCTAGTATCTCTCTAGAGTAGTAGAATCTGCAATTATTTAAAGTCAAAGATCTACCAGATAACGCAATTTAAATAATCTTTCCAAACTAATTTTACAAACCCCTGCTCAAATATTTTAATTGATTTTCACAGTGCATAGTGTAAACAAAAACCCATCATTCTTAGCCTGGCTCTGAAAAGTTCTCCTCAATAGATAAGGCTTCCCTTCTCCAAACTTACCTTTTTGGCCAATAAGAAACTTCTGTTCCAATCCAAGTTTCTAACATCATGCTGCCTCTTCTCAAAATATGCCATTATCCAGAATTTCCTACTACCTTCTTTACTTAAAACAACAACAAAAAACTTACCATTTCTTTAAGGCAAAGACCAAACCCTCACTATGAAGACTCCTTTATCCAGCGTGGCTCATCTTACTGCATGTATGAGTGCACACGTGCGTGCAAACACACACACACACCCCCTATTACTCCAAACAATGATAAGCTCTCAGAGAGCAGAAACCACATCTTATACATGATAGTAGCCAGTGTGTGTGAAATATAAAATGCTAAATAAATTTTTGTTGTTAAAATCTAAATATTTATTGAATCCATTCATAGTATCAATTTCTATAATATTTCAGATTAAAAGAAATCAATAAATATGTTAGTCGTTTGATATAACAGTATTCTACTAAAAACTTAACTGGCAACATCAGGCCAGTTATGGAAATATTCTAGTTTCTCAAATTTATTTTTTTTATAACTTTTTAATGTTTTATTTATTTTTGAGAGCGGGAGAACATAAGCAGGGCAGGGAAGAGAGGAGGGAAGAGAGGATGTGAAGCCGGCTCCATGCTGACAGCAGAGAGTCCAATATGGGATCTGAACCCACGAAACACAAGATTATGACCTGAGCCATGCTTAATCGACTGAACCATCCAGGTGCCACTAGTTTGTCACATTTAAATGAATTACCATTTTTCAGGGAAAAATTTCTTTGGAACCAATATACCTGAACACAATTTACAGCTTAACTCAATGTTGTTATGTATAGTGTTTATCTGTGTGTGAAGTGACACAGGATTTAGAGAGAATTTTTCTACTGTTAGGAGCCCACTGCTTTGTCTTTACAGATTAAGGCAACTAGACTGGTTAACAGACAGAATAAATTGGTAGAATTTGTAAATAGTCTGTAAGACTATAGGATCCTTGTTATTAAATAAAGTATTACCACTTTCTTGATTTCTGCTAATGAAATAGCTCTAGATAATGATATTTTGCTGTTAATACACTACTAAGATTCCTGAACCTCCCCTTACAAATGTAAATCCTCAAAAGGTAATTGAAAAAACTCCTCTTACAGGAGCACCTGGGTGGCTCAGCCTGTTAGGTGACTCACTTCAGCTCAGGTCCTGATCTCACGGTTCATAGGATGGAGCCCTGTGTTGGGATCTGTGCTAACAGCTCAGAGCCTAGAGCTTGCTTCAAATCCTGTGTATCCCTCTCTCTCTGCCCCTCCCCTGCTCATGTTCTATCAGTCTTTCTCAAAAATAAAACATTAAAAAAAATTTTTTTAATCTTCCTACAAATACAGTAAAAAATTATCTGTGCTTGCAGAAGTAGATCTTGAGGCTTCATAAAAATGGTTCAAAGAAATGACTTGAGAAGGTGTTAAACTGAGAACTTTCATATGAATATGAACCTTCTTTCCCATGCAATATAGACTGTGAATACCCATTCTCAACCTGTTCTACTGAGTTAAAAGGAATCTGTCCATTAGAGTGTTATTTGAACACAGGGATTTATTAATAATTACAACCATGTTCTCTAGAAACTTCAAAGAGAAATGTGTAGTTCTGATTTGCTGTCTTACTTGATAATCTGTTGCCCTGCAATTAACATTTAATATTTTCTTTACTTGGAAGTCCTTCAATACCCTTGTTTTAACTTCTCAAAGAAAGTTCTCTAGCTGAGCTCAAATACGAGCTTGTCTTACGTGGTATTCTAGTAACAGATGTAACAGGTCCTTCTTGGTCCTAATGGCCAAATTAAAATTTATTTTGACTTCTATATAATTGGTAAGTTTCCTTACAAAAAAAAAGGGAGGGAAAATTTCAAATGGATGGGTTTATATTTAACATGTCATGAAAAAAATCATGATAGGCAAGGTATTATATATGCTTAAGAATAGAACTTGACATGTAAGTAAAGGAAAACTGTGAGTTAAAGTGGTTTAACTTGGCAATTCTGAAGGCCAAATATCTTTATATCTTACATAAAAAGAATAGCCTTTTTTTAAAAAAACAAAAAACGAAGGTTTCGTGCCCAGTGTGGAGCCCAATGTGGGGCTTGATTTCACCCTCTGAGATCAAGACCTGAACTGAGATGAAGAGTCAAGACACTTGATGGACTAAGCCACCCAGGCACACCCCAAAATAGCATTTCTGATGTTAAATTTACAGTATTATTAACAAGACTAAGAAGAATATAAGACAATCTACTTACCCGTTTTATTATCAAAAAATTTGATGTGTCTATCTTCATGAGCAGTTATTGTAACAGGAAGTGTGGGATGACTTACTACTCTGTTAATGTGATTATTGGATTGTAAACCTGAAAAATAAAGGAAGACTATGTAGTTAGCTTCAAACCTTCAATTAAAATTTGGATGAGATGGTTGTTTTAGTCTTACAAAATATGAGAATCATTTAAAAATTAAAGCATTTGTATAAAATAAAAATCTAAGAACTAAAACCAGAGCTGTAGAGAGATAAAGTTTCTTTAAAAATAGATCTTTAATCTATCATGTTCTATAATATGCATAGTACTAGCTTTGAGTTTAGGAAAAATCAGAAGTATTTTAATGCAGATTGTTAGTATAGATGGCTTAGAATCTTTCATTTTTTTTTTAATGAGCAAGACAGGGAGAAGCATGGGGGCAAGGAAAGGAAGGAGAGGGGGAAAGAGACAGTGAGAGAGAGAATCCCAAGCAACACCACTGTCAGCAGGGAGGAGCCTGATGCAGGGCCTGATTCCCAGGAACCATGAGATCATGATCTGAGCTGAAATCAAGAGTTGGAAGCTCAACTGACTGAGCTACCGAGGCACCCCCAAATGGTTTTAAAGATTCACAGTAATTATTACTTTAAATAAATAGCCCATAAATAAATTACAAGCATTTAATGAAAAAATGTGCAAGTGATAATTAGATGTTTGCAAGGAACAACCCTTATCCTACCCATATTCACAAAAAAACCAACAGGAATTAACGTTCTTAGGGATACCTTTCTTTGCTACCAAACTCTTAAAAGTTCTTATTAAATCAAAAACTAATGAGATGGACACATGGGTGGTTCAGTTGGTTAGGCACTGGACTTGTGATTTTAACTCAGGTCATGATTTTACAGTTTGTGAGTTCAAGCCCCATGTCAGGCTCTGTGCTGAAAGCGTGGAGCCTGCTTGGGATTCTCTCTCATAATAAATAAATGTTTAAAAAAAAAAACACTAATGGAAAAATATCAACATTATTAGATCTTAACTAAATCAGTCATTCTACATGGATACAATAACTCTTAACTGAGCTTAGATACATTACCCAAGGAGAAAGGGACTAGAGTTGAAAAGACTTCTCTAAGTCTAATTTGGTTTAAGATTTGACCATGAAACCATTTAAGTGGCTTAAATGATAATAAAATGATTTTATTTAAAAGTAAATAGTTTACTTAAAAGAATGTAACTGTGTATCCAACGGGGGTGTGAACACAAAAAAAAAACATTTCAAGTAACTTTAAAGCACAGTAATTTGACTGTCTGTCCCTAGTGGAATATATCATGAATATAAAACTACTACTGGTGGTGGTATTGGTTTTATTACTCTGAGATTACTGTACTTGTACTGTGGAATAAATCAAATGAGAGATTACAATGATTTTGCTGAGAACCAAGAGTTTCAGTATGAATAAAATGAGGTAAAGGTGCCTTAGATGGCTCAGCTGGTTAGGTGTCCAACTCTTGATTTCAGCTCAGATCATGATGTCATGGTTCATGAGACTGAGCCCAGCATCAGGCTCTGTGCTATTGGGATTCTCTCTCTCCCACTCCCTCTGCCCTGCTTCCACCTGTGCTCTCTCTCAAAATAAACAAACTTTAAAAATAAATAAGCAGGGGCGCCTGGGTGGCTCAGTCGGTTAAGCCTCCGACTTCGGCTCAGGTCAGATCTCACGTTCATGGGTTCAAGCCCCATGTCAGGCTCTGTGCTGACAGCTAGCTCAGAGCCTGGAGCCTGCTTCGGGTTCTGTGTCTCCTTCTCTCTCTGTCCCTCACCCTTTCATGCTCTGTCTCTGTCTGTATCAGAAATAAAACATTAGAAAAAATTTTAAAAAAAATAAATAAATAAGTAAATAAATAAAAGGTAAAAAGCAATGATATAAATCTAATAATCTTTTTTATGAAATATTTATTCATTTTTGAGAGTGTGTGTGAGTGGGGTAGGGACAGAGAGAGAGAAGAGAGAATCCAATGTGGGGTCTGGTCTGCCAGCAGTGAGCCTGAAGCATGGCTCGAACTCACGAACTCTGAGATCATGACCTGAGCAGAAGTTGACCATTCAACCAACTGAGCCACTCAGATGCCCCACAATGAGATAAACCTAAATTTGAACAGAAGTATCTGAATAGGAAGTATTTGTATGAATTTATTAGTGTTTTTCTTTCTTAAAAGTGCATTTCTGTCTAGCTCTGTCCACTGAAAAAGCCTAAACCAATAAGCAACTCAACAGCTCTAAGAGCCATGAGAAGCAACCTAATATCTTTGCACCTACACTGTGGTCTCTAAATGCCATTTTCCGCTAAAAGAAATGACTCCTTAGAGAAAAGTGTGATTTCAGTTTGAGGCACAAAATCAACAAGATGGACCTAAAACATTGTGCTATATCAGAAAGTGAGAAAGCTATCAAAGACTACCAGAGTCACGTCAAAACGATTCAAGAGCCAAAGTGAATAAGCTCCCACTGGCCAAAGATGAAATAATCTGAGGAGTGATAAAGATAACCTGCAGTAGATTAAAACACATCAGATAATTTATATCTGAGATTAGACATTATAATGGTAATAAAAACAAACACCATACAAAAGATTCGATGGTCACTTTTTTTTAAAGTTTATTTTTTGAGAGAGATAAAGAGCACAAACAGGAGAGGGGCAGAGAGAAAGAGAGAGAGAGAGAGAGAGAGAGAGAGACAGACAGAGACAGAGACAGAGAGACACAGAGAGACAGAGAATCCCAAGCAGGTTCTGCACTCTCACCATGGAGCCGGATGTGGGCTCAAACTTACGAACCCGTTAAGATCATAACCTGAGCTGAAATCAAGAGTTGGATGCTTAACTGACTGAGCCACCCAAGTGCCCCTCAATGATCACCTTTAGGTGATGCTAGGAAACCACTTCATTATTTTGAAAACAGATAAATAAAGATCAACAAGTGATCTTCTTCATTTATAATCACTAACTCTAGGGTAACTAAATTACTAAAGAGGAGTGTTTCCTTTTGTAGATATATTCTAGCTAATAAGTGGAGAAGGAGTGAAAGAATTAGAAAATCATTTTCCAAGAGAATTAACGGACCTACACAATAATAATCAAGACTGAAAACGTAAGAAAAATATAAACAACCAGACAATATTTATATATTTTATTTCTGATAAAAGCTCACAAATTACTATGAAATAGTCTTGCCAAAAACATTTGAAACCTTTAAAATGAAGATGAAACTTGAATTTGAATAAGCCTCTAGATCTATAAACTATTTACAGGAAATGAAATGAAGAGAGAAAGCACCTCAAATGATACAAGGATGCAAACAGCAAAATCCACACTGTGGAGACTCTATAGGACAAACTATCCAGTTTCTTCAATTAAAAATCCAAGGGAAATAAAAGAGATGGAGAGAGAACCTACAGATAGGAAGACACCTGAGACATATCAACCAATTACAATGCATAGGTCTTATCTGGATCCCTGTTAAACAAACTGAAAAACACATGCCACATTCTAAACAATGGCCATTCAGATATAATTATTGGAGCTGGATAATGAATTTCTCAGGCTTATATTCTCTACTTTTATATGTATTTCCATTAAAAATTTTTAATTATTTCCTTTGGGACACCTGGGGGTGGCTCAGTCGGTTAAGCATATTAACTCTTGATTTCGACTCAGGTCATGATCTCATAGTTCACGAATTTGAGCCCCACATTGGGCTCTGTGTTGATGATGTGGAGTCTGCTTGGGATTCTCTATCCCTCTCTCTCTGTTCCTCCACTTGTGCTCTCTCTCTCTCAAAATAAATAAATAAACAAAATGAATGAATGAATGAATATTATTTCCCCTGCTTTCACATTTGTATTGCTCTGTCCCCTATACTCTCCAAGCTTTTAAGCATAATTTGAGAAAACAGCAGAAAACAATGTAAATAAGTACAACTGCAATGCATTAAAACTATTTTTCCATCATAAATTCAGTCAAAATGTGAAAAAGATTACCCTCTATTGTTTAATAATCTTTTAAGGTTTCGGAGAAACATGAAAACTTACCAGAATCTAACTGTGAGGAAAGCATCACCAATGATTGTGATGTTTCTAAATCATAAATTACTGTACTGCCAGTGTTGAAAGAGGTCACCATATGAGCTGGATCACAGCCTATAAAGTCAACTGATGTAGGTATTCCATGCTCTGAAAAGGATCCCCAAAGAGATACAATGTAAAAACAATTTAGAAATCCCTGCTTTTCTGATAAGAAAAGGAACTCAAGTATTTTTGAAATAATGTTAATAATGAAAATGAGAGCGATTTTATTAGGATAGTGAGATACAACAGGTAATTTTCCCTCAATTATTTTAAGTTGTTATAATGTTCTATTTAACATCATAAGAAAAACAGAGGGCTCAAAGTTAAGAGGAGATATATGCAGAAGTTATTTGTTCTCTTATGCATTTCCTAAGAAAAAAAATCCAGGATGAGTCATCTGACTGACTTGCTAACTTTGTTTTTTACTGTAAAATGATAAATTAGCATTCTCACATCACTGATGTGAGAGAATGCACCTGTTTGAGGCCTATAAGCCTCATCACGTAGCTCACACAGGTTGAATTTTTGGATCTGTGAACATAAAGCTTTGAGTCTGGAATCCACCAATATGGTACTATCCTTCAAGTCCTGAGCAGCGATTTCGCCTCTCTTTATTGAACTGGCCAGATTAATGCACAATTAGGTGAAATCTAGAGTCAAACAAGTAATAACCCAGATGAAGTAAGAAACAAATATCTAGGGGTGCCTGGGTGGCTCAGTCGGTTAAGCCTCCGACTTCGGCTCAGGTCAGATCTCACATTCGTGGGTTCGAGCCCCGCGTCAGGCTCTGTGCTGACAGCTAGCTCAGAGCCTGGAGCCTGCTTCCTGTTCTGTGTCTCCTTCTCTCTCTGCCCTTCCCCCTCTCATGCTCTGTCTCTCTCTGTATCAAAATAAATAAAACATTAAAAAAATTAAAAAAAAAAAGAAACAAGTATCTAAATAAATTTTTACCTCAAAAGCTTGGGCAATTGAAAAATTAGTATCACTAAGGTATCACAGAGACTTAACAAAATTAAGCATTGACTGTTCATCTAAAACACAAGTTTTAAGTAAAAGGTCTGATTTTTAAAAATAAGTTAAAAATGACTCAAATATGAGTAATGCCAGTACATAAACACATGTACATAAATAACGTTATCATAAAGCAAACTGCATAAAGCTTTACTGACATGAAAATATTTGAAATCATACGTGACTCAGTTTGTACTTCCCACTGAGGTTACTATTTCAATGATTATGGTTAGATTTCTCAACCAATGTGCTCACATGGCATCAGCTACGCTTAGACTGTGATCCCTTTAGTCTTTGTAGACAGCCACCTGAAACTGGGGGAGGGCCTCAAGTTGTTCCGATGAGGTGCCTCGTTTGTCTACTGCATTATTACCAAGAGTTTTATTTTTTAAATAAGACATGTCCTGAAAAAGTCAAAAGGCACCAAACTATAGGATGTACTTGCAAAGCACCTTTCTTGTTTACAAGAAATGACTAGGAGTAAGAAAAGTATCATAAACTTTATAAAATTCTTTCACTATATCTCTTGGAGTAGCAAAGAAATAGTAAATCAATTGCTTTGTTGTTTCTACCTTCCAAATTTTGAAAAAAAGATAGTTTTTATATAGGGCAAAATTTACTCACCCTTGTCTCCATTGTAAGTGCAAATACATGGCAATTTTTCTTGTGGATTCCATAACCTAATAGTGCCATCTGCTGAACAAGACAGTAATTGATTTTTTATGCCACTATAAGCAAGACCCCAGACAGCATCTGTATGTGCAACTAAAGTGCCAGCTAGAACATTTGGCTCTGGAAAGAAACAACAAACAAAACTTAGCTTTAAAAAGTTGGGAAGAAATGTTTTGGATAAAGAAAACTTACCATATAATTATGGATAAAAGATTACATATAATGGCCATAAGAAGATAACCAAAGTGTGCACAGTGGCCATTTCTAAGTTGTGAAATTATGGGTTATTTTTATCTCCCCCACAATACTCTCCTATATTTTTTGCAATTTTCTATACTTTGTCATCATTTTAATTATATTTAAGTTTTTATTTAAATTCTTAGTGAACATACAGTGCAATGGTTTCAGGAGCAGAACAAGTGCCCTCCTTAATGCCCACCTCCCCTTCATCTTTGTTCTCTACAGTGAAGAGTCTGTTTTTGGATCTGCTTCCCTTTCTTTTTTTTCCCTCTTCCCCTATGTTCATCTGTTTTGTTTCTTAAATTCCACATGAGTGAAATCACATGGTATTTACCTTTCTGACTTATTTTGCTTAGCACAATACATTCTGGTTTATCAAGAACATACTTTTATTAAATAAAAAACCAGCTTTAATGAGATATAACTCCCATACCATATAATTCACCAATTCAAGTGTACAGTTCAGTGGTTTTTAGTATCTTCACAGAGTTATTCAACCATCAGCAAATCAATTTAGGACACTTTCATCACTCATTTGTGTCCTCCTCATCCCAATTCTCCCTGCTTTTCCAAAGTCTATGTAACCACTAATCTACTTTGTTTCTATAAGTTTCCTTATTATGGACATTTCATACAAACGGCCTTTTGTGATTGGCTTCTTACACTTCGCATATAGCATAATGTTCCCAAGGTTCATCCATGATGTAGCATGTATCAGTACTTTATTTCTTTTTAATGCTAAATAATATCCATTGTATGGACATTACTACATTTCATTTATCATCGTTTGATTGACAAGGTAGCTAATAATAACACTGTGCACCATCTGTCCTACCCACAATCCTGTATCTCTAGTAAACTCCCAATTTCCATGGCTATTTAAAAAAAATTTTTTTAATGTTTATTTTGAGTGAGAGAGAGAGAGAGAGAATCCCGAGTAGGCTGGGTATTGTCAGCGCTGAGCTGGATGTGGGGCTCAAACTCATGAACCATGACCCTAAAGCAAAAGTCAGATGCTTAACCAACTGAGCCACCCAGGAACCCCTACACGGCTATTTCTTATCATCTCCAGAATTCCTCATGAATGATTATCTACCTCACTGAAAAAAATATAGCATTAAAGAACCTCTCCCCCATCTTTCCACCACCCAATCTACTAGTGTCTAAAGCCATCTTCTCTTTGCTTCCAGAAAGGAGTAAGAAATTGTCCTCCTTTAGAGAACAGGAGAAACCTAATGGAGGACCAGGGGAAGGGGAAGAGTGAAAGAGAGTTGGGGAGAGAGAGGGACGCAAAACTTGAGAGACTATTAAATACTGAAAACAAACTGAGGGTTGAAGGGGGAGGGGGGAAAAGAGGTGGTGGTGATGGAGGAGGGCACTTGTGGGGAAGAGCACTGGGTGTTGTATGGAAACCAATTTGACAATAAACTACTTTAAAAAATAAATAAAAGTAATAAAAAAAAAAGATATCCATGCTTGAGTGGCAATGTGGTTTCCATTTATTATTCTTCCTAAAAAAAAAAAAAAAAAAAGAAAGAAAGAAATTGTCCTCCTTTTAAAAAATAAAGTTTATTTTTGAAAGAGAAAGAGGGGGTGTGGGGATATGAAGGGACAGAGAGGGTGACAGAAAATCCAAAGTGGGCTCTCTGCTGTCAGTGCACTCAGGAATCATGAGATCACATCCTGAACTGAAGTCGGATTGAGCCATCCGGCCCCCCAGGAATTATTATTTTTTTAATCAAAGGCTAATTCTATCAGGTATATTCTGGATTCCATTCAACTCACTAACGTGCTTTCATGCTGACAGTTTCCCTACTATACAATAATTCTCCCTCTCCTTGGGATCATCACCACAGCAAACATAAATATGTTCCCGAATCTCTTGACTTAAAAGAAAAACCTTAACTTTACATCACCATTCTAAGAGACCAGTAGAAAGGCATACTGAATAATTGTGCTTTTTACCTCTCATTCACTCTCTAAATCAGTCTAATCTGGTTTCTGATACCATCCTACCATCACCAAAACAATCCTTGCTAAAATCACCAATGATGAACTGTCTTCTTTCAAGTTTAATAAAATTTTTCTTTCTTTGAAGATTTGTTACTCTCATCACATTGCTTTTCCATCAGAGTGTGCCTTGAAAGTTGCCCAGAGGAGTGCCTGGGTGGCTCAGTCGGTTAAGCGTTCGGCTTCAGCTCAGGTCATGATCTCACAGTCCATGGGTTAGAGCTCCACATCGGGCTCTGTGCTCACAGCTAGCTCAGAGCCTGGAGCCTGCTTCAGATTCTGTGTCTCCCTCTCTCTCTGACCCTCCCCTGCTCATGCTCTCTCTCTCTCTGTCTCTCAAAAATAAATAAAAAACATTAAAAATATTTAAAAAAAAAAAGAAAAGAAAAGTTGCCCAGAGGTCCCTTTACCGTCTGGTCTTAGTCCCAGTATCCAACCTCTGGCTGGCTAAGACCTGGGTGAACTACTGGACACTTACTAAAAAACCTTTCTATCCTCATATTATTATACTCAGCAACATCTAAAAGTGTAGAATGCTTCCTTCCCAAAATAGTTTCCTGCACTCCCTCAGAGTCCTTTGTTGGTTCTCTTGCTCTAGTCACTCTCCCATGTCAGAGTTGCTCAGGACTTTGCCTTCTGTTCATGCCCTGCACAACACACTCTCGAATTCTTTTTGAATGAACCGAACATTAAATCAACCACTGCTTATTCAGCCATTCTGAATGGCTACTATTCATTTGTTTTAGTTTTTTATAATTACAAACATTGCCCTTACAAGTATATTTGAATACATATATAGGTATTTCTGGAGGACTTATTCTGAAGTGACATTTGTGAATAAAAGTTTTTTTAAATTAAGAAATTTATTGCCCTCTAAAAAATTGTACTGATTTACATAAAGACTGTCTCTATTTATTTCTATTGTCTCCTGCCAAGTATTTCTAAACTACACAAACTATTTTTTAATAATTTAAAATAGTTTAATATATTATTCTTTTTATTCAATTTTATTCTCTTCCCTTTTGTTAACTAGTACTAAAATTAATGTTTTAATTAATATAGTTTTTTATTTTCAGACACAATAAAGTATCAATTCACAGGCTTAAATATTCTGTTGCACAATATTAATTTTTCTCTTTCATAAAGCAAATTAAATGAAAGCTAAATGAGACCAATACCTGTTTAAACCTTATAATAATATTTTGTTAGCTCCTTTCACTTAAGAAAATGTTTTAAGCCTTTTACTTACCATATGTATCATACGGATCCACGTGAGGGCCAGGCATATTCCACCACTGGACAGTTGCATCTAAACCACCACTAAAACACTGTTCTCCATTAGAACTAACAACTAATGATAGAACAGGACCACTATTATAGGAAAAGAAGGAAAAAATTACTGATGAATCCAAAGAAACTCAAGTCCATACTCCCCCAACCTCCAAATTTATGTGATATCTAAAAACTGTTTAAATAAACAAATAAACTTGAATAGTACAGATTATATTCTCAATAAAAGATTATTAATCAAAACATTACTCAACTAATATCTTTTCTAAAAAAAGCAAACATTATAAGAAAATTATAAGGTTTGAGGATTGATAAATAATAGTTAACAGTAACTATGGCTGTTAATTTAAATACAAATCCAATAAAACTTACATGTGGGCCCTAAATGTGTAGATAGGCTCTACATCTAAAGAGGCACTCCTAAAAGAGGAAAAAAGAAGGGTGGGGAGGAGAAGGTAATTAAATAACTTCAAATCACTGGCCGACATTCAGGAATCATTAGGTAAGATCAAATGAATGCATAAATAGGATCATAAAGAATTAATTGTTTATAATTATTAGCAAATTTGGAAGGCTAACATGAAAATACTTGCTTTTTGGCAGGAACTGTTTTTTGCAAGTTCCAAAGTTTCAGAGTATGGTCCTCAGAGGC
Organism: Suricata suricatta; assembly: GCF_006229205.1. Taxonomy (NCBI): domain Eukaryota; kingdom Metazoa; phylum Chordata; class Mammalia; order Carnivora; family Herpestidae; genus Suricata; species Suricata suricatta. The sequence goes on along the minus strand of NC_043708.1, from coordinate 63,327,951 downwards.
AGTAACCAGCACAGGTTCTACAGGATGAAAAGCTAATGCCCGTACTCCATCGAAATGGCTACGTAGTGTATACTTGGGATTCCATGTCTTTCGAAAGGCATCTTTATTGGCAGGCAACTACAAAGAAAGAGTCCAATATTAAGTGGTAAAAGTAGTAAATTGACAGGCAGGTGGAGTTTTGTGTGTTTTGGTGTTTAAAATATACATATTAAACTGCTTGGATAAAATGTCCAGTGGAAATTTAATGTACCTTAAAAACTTTATAACAAATCTTTATCATTTAACAAATGATACTAAGAAGAATAACTTCAATTAGCTTCTAAATACCTAGGTCAAATGAAGAATTTCTTAATCTATTTCACCTAAACATCAGGTTAAACCCAAAGGTCCTACTAGATGTGAGATGAGAACAAAAAAACTACCATGCTGCAATGCTTTACATGAAAACAATAAAAATTATATAAATTACTACCAAAATCCAAGAGAACAGTATTAACATTACAGTTGTCATATGGAAAATTAGCATGTGAAAAAATTTAAAGGCAGCAAATTAAGGTACTAAAAGACACTTTGAGAATATGGTCATCTTGTTTTTATTATCAATGTTGATATTGGTAAGAGGTTAATCTTTTTACCTTCATTTCTCCATCTGTAAAGATAGGCTGTGAAACCACTTCTAAAGTAGTCAAAAGTTTACTAGAATTTAGCTGCTTATATACTTTGAAAATATAAACGAGAATAATTCAGCCCACCAAGGCTGGTATCTCTAAAAAGCATGCTAATATAGGTATTATAACATAAGTATAACGTAGAAAAAAAGAATTTGTTATAAAAGGGAAAAACTTAATTTGCGGAAAAACTGCAAATTCATTCATACAAAATCTAAACAAGTATAGTTAACTCTCAATTGAGTGTTTATTGTCTATAAAAAATTTAGTTCAAGTCTAGTTTCTCCTCTTAACACTATTCTTCCCATCCAATCTCCATCCTTTCCCCATCCCTCAAATAAAGGACTAAGAAGTATTCAGGAAATGGCAAGCTAACTTTAACATTGTCCTTAAAAAAAATAAAAGTTTAAAATAAAACATAATTTTTAAGAAGTATCCTGAAGGCAAGCGATTCAGGTTACCTACTTTTCTCTTGTTAACACCATAATATGGCTTAATTTGAGTAGGTAATTGAGAGTTGACTACTCAAGATAGATATTTATCAACCAATATTATAAGGTAATCAATCGTCCCAACTTTTAGCTAATCCACCACAATACCTAAGAAAAATTTAAACACCACAAAGCAAGTAGTTACAAAAGAAAAACTACATGTCACATCAAATCAACATATTGACACACTTAAGCTTATCTTTTCCATGCACCTTGACATTAATTCTGTTTTATAAGTGTTTCCAAAAAAAAAAAAAAGGAGCCTTCTATTAAATCATTAAAAAATTAAAAATAAAACTGCACTTACATCATAACTATAGTCTGCATCATTTGTTACCGTCAAGTCTGCAAGGTCTCCAAGGCCCAGTACACTTAACAAAACATCATCAGAACCCATAATAAATGACTTGCCTCCTCCAGATGGAAACGTTATTGGTTCAGCTATAAAGAACAAAACCGCTTCTTAAATGCTGAAAAATCATACAGTACAAGACAATATTGTGGGGGAAATGTAAGCACTTAACAGTTACAATATTAATATTATTAGTTTTTATTTTCCCACTTCCCTCCTATTTCTTCCACTCAAAAAACCCTATTATTGAGTAGTAATAAACAGATGTTTATTTGCTTACTTATAAATTGCAACATAATCTCCACAAATCAAATATGCACTAGATGTATTTATTCCAGGATGGGACATGGGGGCACAAAGGCTTTGTCTATTTAAATCACTTATCACTTTGGTACAATTATAACTGCAATATTTTTTAAACATTCTAGCTTGCTAAGTCCTTTTTGCTTTGGATCATATTTGCTTAGAAGTGCTAGGTATTCTAGTCCCTGATAAAAATTAATGTAAGCATTCAAAACAAATTACTTCTCATCTACAATCAAGTTTATCAGTTTATTGAAATGAAGCCTTACATTGCTCAGATTACTCTAGGAACAGCATTGTTCTAGGACAAGGGCAGTTCTGCAACCAATAATGTCAGCTTCCTTTCCATAAAAGATTGATCCATGTGATGTTCAGAATGCCTTCCAGTTTTCAAGCTTTGACTACAATTTTTTATTTCAACCTTCCTTTTATTTACCATGATACTTCTAAAAATAACTACTTTATCTAACTATGGAACTTTAAATTTCTGTTACTTTGATCAATTAAAAACTATACTATTTTATAAATATTTTGCATCAATAATTATAATATAAGCAATAATTCTCACTATTTCATACATACTTTGATAGCAAAATTTTAATTTGAAAATCCAAGAGGAAAAAAGTACACAAGTCATTGTAATACAAAACTCCACATATAAAAACACATTTAAAATTCTTTAGGAAATTCAAAAGGGAAATGTCAGATAAAAACTCAAGCTAATTATTAATTCTGAACTGTTCCTATGAAAAATGATATCAACTTAACACACTATAATATGAATCAAAGGTGTAATGAAATTTATTGGTCATAACTAATACTACTGAAAATAATTCTAAGATACAAGTCAACTTCTCCTAAATATATACTACTTCAAAAATAAAATTTATTGAAATTGTCTTATTTTAATATTTCTCAAATCAAGCTAAAATAATATTAAGGTAAGCTATACAGTTTGACTCAAGTAGGGTCCTAAATTATGACACTACTAAAATGAAGCTGTGAGCAACCAGTCTAGAGTCAACTTGACAGAAAATATACACAGATATGCTAGTAGTATTTAGTCTTTCAACAATTACGCAATTTGACTCTAAATAATCTATAGCAGTGATCCTTCCTATCAATACGAACTATCTAATTATTGGTAATATCAGAAGCTGCAATGAACTATAAAAGAGTTAAATTACATTTAAGAATAATTATGTTAAGACTGATTAGGCAATATTTTCTCAAAGCATTTTTAGCCTACACAAGGGCATATTTTTCTTTGATTCTCATAATTTGTTTCTAAGACAAGTTAGAACAAAATGCCACAATTCTTCCCACTCCCAACTACACACTCATTAACACAAATCTTGAATAAGAACCCAGTAAATCATTTTTATCATAGTAACAAATTATTATCATTATATATAGTCTTTTTGCAAAGACATTTTGGATTAGCTTTTGACAAATTTAGGGACATGTAAAGGGAAGTGCCTGGGCAATATTAATTACTCAGCCTTTTCTAATTAAACGTAAGACTACATTTCTCTATCTCTATACACATATATTTACTTATATATAGCAAGCTATACTGTTCAGTCAGTATTACATATGTATCTATCTAAAGAAGTGTTTAAAGAAGTTTCTTAATGTTTATTTTTGAGAGAGAGAGAGAGACAGAGAATGAGCTGGGGAGGGACAAAGAGAGAGGGAGACACAAAATCTGAAGCACGTTCCAAGTTCCAAGCTGTCAGCACAGAGCTCGATGCAGGGCTCAAACCCACGAGCTGTGAGATCATGACCTGATCTGAACCAACTGAGCCAGCCAGGCGCCTCTGAAAGAAATACTTTTAAGCTGTATTTCTACTTTCCACAATCATCCATCACTGGGGCATACAGGAATCACAGTAAATACTCAATTTATTTGTCCTTGTTTCTTTGTAGAGGAAATTAGCTTCTATAAATCCATTTTATTAATATTAACAACCTGCAATGCCTGTCACCCAGGTACCCCTAAAATTTTTTAATAACAGAAATTATGTTACTTATAACAGATAACCTAAGATATTTCATCAAGCAACTTAAGAATACAAGTACCATATTACTGTATTATTGCATTTCATTTTTTTGAAATCTTAAGGTCTACACAATCGGATCTTACAACAAGGTTCTTTTCATACTTCTAGAACTAATTCTCCTTTGTACAGACACAACTGACCAAGGAAACCTGTAGCTCACATATCAAACAAACTCTTCCTTTCTTTAATTTTATCAAACCTAAAGATCACAGCCCAATAACTGATCCCACTTATGTCAGTGGTGATGTGGTTTATCTTCAGTCTCTATTAAAAATGATCTTAGTAAGTCATTTGGTTAATCGTCTGACTTCAGTTCAGGTCATGATCTCACAGTTTGTGAGTTCTAGCCCCACATCAGGCTCTGTGCTGACAGTGCAGAGCTCACTTTGGATCCTGTCCCCCTCTCTCTTTGCCTCTCCCCAAATCGCTCTTTTTCTCTAAAATAAACATTTAAAAATAAAGGGGCAGGGTTCTGAGGTAGCTCAGCTGGCTAAGCATCTGATTTTGGCTCAGGTCATGATCTTGCAGTTCATGAGTTCGAGCCCCATGTCAGGCTCTGTGCTGACAGCTCAGAGCCTGTAGCCTGCTTCTGGTTCTGTGTCTCCCTCTCTCTCTCTGTCTCTCTCAAATGTAAGTTAAAATGTTAAAAAATAAAAATAAAGGGGCACCTGGGGTGGCTTAGTTGGTTAGCATCCAACTCTTGATTTGGGCCAGAGGTCATGACGTCATGGTTTATGGGATGGAGCCCTGTGGCAGGCTCTGTGTTGACAGCATGGAGCCTGCTTGGGATTCTCTCTCCTTTCTCTCTGCCCCCTACACCTGCTTGCATGTTTGCTCGCTCTCTCAAAATAATAAATGTTTAAAAATACTAAAACCCCCTGAAAATCTGCTAATGAATGGTCACGTATTTTTAATTTTAATGTTTATTTACTTTTGAGAGAGACAGTGTGAGCAGAGGAGGGGCAGAGATAGAGGGAGACTGAATCTGAAGCAGGCTCCAGGCTCTGAGCTGTCATAACAGAGCCAGATGCAGGGCCTGAACCCATGAACAATGAGATCATGACCTGAGCTGAAGCTGGTGTTTAACTGACAGAGCCACTCAGACACCCCATGTATTATTTTCTTAAATGGTCTGGCTGAAAACATTTTGTCTTTATAAATATGTGCAATATGACATGGAGTTTCAGCAGGAAAGCATGAAGTTGGAAACTGCCACTGAAACATGAACTCTAATGTTCATGTCTAAGCTCCAAGTCAAAGCTGATTTGCAACTTTTTAAATGACAAACTCTAAATACTTACCCTTTAAAAAGAGTAATTAGTTTGTGGCCCCTTCCCTCTACCATTAAGAAAGCGTCAGATTACTGACAAATTTTTCCTTTAAAAAGTAACATATACAACAGGGTGCCTCAGTGGCTCAGTCGGTTAAGTATCCGACTCTTGATTTCGGCTTAGGTCATAATCATGGTTTCTTGAGTTTGAGCCCCACATCGGGCTCTCTGCTGTCAGTGCAGAAGCACTTAGTACCCTCTGTCTCCCTCTCTCTCTGCCCCTATCTCACCACTTTAACACGTTCTCTTTCTCTCAAAAATAAACATGAAGAGAAGAGAAGAGAAGAGAAGAGAAGAGAAGAGAAGAGAAGAGAAGAGAAGATCTCCTAACGTAAAACAAGAAAATAAGTGGGAAAGAGATCTGAAAAATCAATCGCCAATTTTACTGTTGTTTTTCGTGCTTTAATATATTTTGTTTTGGTTTTATTATTTTAGAGATTTTCCTTATTCTACCTCAAATTTTCTTACAAATTATGATGAATGGTAAATATTACATGCAGAGATGACTATAAGGAAAAACGCAAAATTATTTACCTTTAACTGTATGAAAAAGGTGCTACTTGAGAACTCTTTAAAAAAAAAAGAGGTATTCAAATATATTTAACTCGGCCATAAAATTCCCTTAAACAGCAAAAGCAGAAAGAACAATGAAGTGCATGTGTAGGCCAAATTATTAGATAATGAATAAATAATAAACCTTTGGCAAGAATTCCGTCTCATTACTTACAACTACTATCTAGACCTAGAATTCTAAGTTACTCAACTGTATCTATAGATTTCCTGCTATAATCAATTTTGGTAAAAATGCCCAAGTAGTACTTTCATTTCTAGCTTAGGAATTTTAGAAAATTCATTACTAGGTAGTATATATTTGGTACGAAGTTAAACAATAATGCTGTTGCCTTTTTCTAAAACAATTAAATTAGCTATTTGTTCCATATATTTTTAGAAATTATATATATACAGTTCCCAGTCTAATGTTTGGCACTTAGTTGTCTCCTAAAAAAAGTGGTAGTTATTATCAGTAGCTAAATTCAAACAATATGGAAAAATAACAAAATAGTTTTTTTCCCCATATGTACTATTTAAAGTCATTTTTTAAACTACTGTGTTCAGGCTATTAGACCTGCAAGCTAAAGCCAGATTTCAGGAAAGTACCCTGAATTGACCTATGGAAGAAACAAGTCCATGTAACATTAAAAACAAAAATAAAACAAAACATTAAAAACATTAATAAAACAAAACATTAAAAACATTAATAAAACAAAAATAAAATAAAATATGTAAAATATGTAGACAGAAAAGCCAAATAATCCCTAAGACAATTATACCAAGAGCTTGCCCCCAACACCTTCCCCTGAAGATTATATAAGTTGATCTTTAGCATTTTAAAACAGCAGCAAATTTCACAATATTAAGGAGATGGGATTTTGGAATTAATGCCTTCTGCAATTTAAGTAAACCTGGTAGCTAAATTTTGTGCCTTCCTCTGCTCTTGCAACTTCATGATCAGTCATTCTAATAAAGGTTGACCTAATGATTCTTAAAGGGAGCGGGGCAGCTTATCATCTCCCAGATCAGCTACCATGTGACAGAGTTTTGTCCTTGCAACCCATATAAATTAATGTCAGCAGTATAGGTTAATTTGATGGCTACTGCCTGACTTGCTAGCAGCCTTTAAAACTAATTTACTAATAAAACAGACTGTTCTTAAGAAGTTCCAGTTATAAAAATCTCAGATAATTAACTGTCTTCAATTTTCCAAGCTATTCCTCCAAAAATATTAAAAATATTTAAATACTTAATATATTCACAATTTCCATAGAGAAATATCCACTATATCCAACATATCCGTATGTTTTGTATCTAGGTATAAAATTGAGTATTCTTTCAACCTAAGTTCTATAAGCTCAAAGACACAGAAGGTACTCTTAAAACAAAAGGAAATTTTGGTGTTTAAGATTAAAGTTTAACAAATCACAGAATAAAACAAGACATTTTTCCAATTTATCTTAAAAAGTTAAAGAAATAAGCACACATGGTTTTTATGAGAGCTACAACTAACTTCCCGTTTATATGAAATTTTCCTGCCACATTTACACAATGTGTCATTAACAAATCAACCACAATTTTTCTCAAAAATCTGCTTCACTTTTCCCAAATTTGCAAAGCCTAATATACCCATGAGCTTGCTGAGATTCTCATAATAGTATGAAAAATGAACACTGTCATAGGCCGTAAATTTAAGAGGAAAATTTCAGCTGCTGCCTGGAAAATTCAGGCCAAAATATACAAAACTCGAAAGCATCTGCAGTACTGTGGGATCTCTTAATTCTGAACTTTAGAAATGACAAAAGAACTATTTCCCTTTAAGTATTTTGAAAGAAAATAGCTTCAAGAATGTCAGAGAAAAATAATTTGGAAAGACAAAAGAAACTATTTTACAGTTAATATCAAGTAAAAAAATATAGGCAAATCCAAGGTTACACATCATGACCTTGTATTTACATTAATGGAGTAGACAGCTGTATAATTAAATTTCACTATGACTATTAGAATATTAGTAACTCTAAGGGCGCTTGGGTGGTTCAGTCAGTTAAGGGTCCGACTTCAGCTCAGGTTATGATCTCCCAGTTCCTGAGTTTGAGCCCCAAGTCTGACTCTGCACTGACAGGTTAGAGCCTGGAGGCTGCTTCAGATTCTGGGTCTCCCTCTCTCTCTGCCCCTCCCCTGCTCATTCTCTGTCTCTGTTGCACTCTCTCTGTCAAAAATAAATAAACATTTAAAAATTAAAAAAAAAAAGAATATCAGTAATTCTACAGAAATTATCATTCATCTGTGTACCCCTACAGAATGCTTGGCAATGAGGTATTAAGACTTAATGGAAATAAGTAAAATCTTACACATTTATTGGCTTAATAGTAACCCCTAACTTCTTAGAAATGCTTAAGTATCTCTACTCCTGTATGAAAGTATGCAATATGCCATGTAGTGTGAATTTTCTAAAATAATAATCATGGAGATTTATATGAGGATTTTCTCCCTGACACTGAAGTGACTGCAAACAAATTCTCTAATAAATGAAAAACTGCCAACTGGATGTCTAACCATTAGTTAAAATCAACATGGAAAAAAATGCTATCCAGGGGCATCTGGTGGCTCAGTTGGTTAAGCATCTGACTTTGGCTAGGGTCATGATCTCAGGGTTGTAGGATCAAGCCCCAGAGCTCCAGGACCAGCGCAGGCATGAAATCTGCTTGAGATTCTCTCTTTCCCTCTGCCCCTCCCCCATGCACTCTGTAAAAAAAAAAAAAAAATTTTTTTAATACATAAAAGAAAAAGAAAACAAAAATGTTATCCTTATTCACAAAATAGCTCTCCTTTATAATTTTCGCCCTTATGAGTATCACTACCATTGGTCTGGTTTCTGTTCTAAACTTCTACACTACATTTTAATAATTCTTCAACTTTTAAAATGGGGGGCAAGAATTCTCCCATATTATTCTTCAGATTACTCTCTTCTTTCTGTTGACTTTATTCTAATCAAGGCTTTCATTCTTATCAATTACTGCCATACATTCCCAAACTAGTTTTCCTATCTCCCAGCTCCATTTATCTTTACTCAAATTTGAATAACACAGTCAAATGAATTTTCTAAAATTATCACCCCTTACTCAGAAACCACAAGTGGCACTTCAGCATTCTTTGAATCAAAGCTAACTAAAATCTTGACTTTATCTTGCATGTACTTCGCTATCTGTTACTATTTTTCCTATTCAATCTTAACCTTTTAATGCTCCACGACAATAATCTCCCTGATTTTTTAGTAAAAACAGTTCATCTATGTATCGATACTCACCAAAGTTTACGTCTTCCATATTTTCTCCTCAGCTATTCCTCAGAAAAGTGTAAACACTTCTATACACACACAAGTTCTATCCTCTAATATGCACTTCAACCTATCACAATTCTACCCATTCTTTCAAACCAGTTCTTTGCTGATCTTTCCCTGCTCATTCTTATTATGCTTGTATGTTCCATAACATTTGACTTTATTAGATATTACCTTACAGATAATTTCATGAAAGTTAATGTCAAAAACAATAAAGATGAGAAAAGATTTTATTACAAATAAGGTCAATCTTCCTGAATATACAGACTGAAAAATGTGGAAGGCAGGGAAAATAGGAGATAACATGAAAGTTATTACTGAAACTGAAGAACCCAAACTATGTAATAACTATAACTTTTTTTTAACTATAGCCAAACATTAGTCTTTTTGTGGCATAGTGACAAGTTCAGAAGAAGACATATGAACACTACTTTAACTCTCGTTTCTCAAAAACTGCTACAAGATTAAAGCAGATTTCATAACCAGATATAAGTCTTATTTAGTCCCTACTTTGCAAAATACATTTCAAATACAAATTTAATGTATCTTCATTCTCTTTCTAAATCTATCCTCTATCCCAAATATAATAAATGCAACAAAATACAATTTCAAATAAAAAATGAGTCTAATTAGCAGTAATGAGAAACTGTAAAGTATGAGTATAATACTATACATATTATAAAAATTTTCAAGGGCCTAACTGAAAATTCATTAAGCATTTATTAAATAAAAATCTGATTCTTAATTACTATTGGACTCCATAGAAGGAAAAATACTTAAACTTTACAACAAGAAAATTTTTTTTTTACTACTATGAATTCTAGAACAACCCACCTACTTCCTAAACTATGACCATCAAATCTATGCAAATGCATAATCCTCTAAACAGATTACAGGACAAGGAAAAACATACTAATTATGCCACGTGTAAGCCAAACTATGGACTGACGACTGCTGTGTGTTTTTAAACCTACACATATTCTCAATCACACATATTCATGATGCATGAAATTTATCTAGTTTGTTGAGATTGGCCTGGATTGCAATATACTTTCCTCTCTGCCTTTGCTGCATCCCAGAGATTTTGGATTGTTGTATTTTCGTTTTCGTTGGTTTCCATATATTTTTTAATTTCTTCTCTAATTGCCTGATTAATGCAATCATTCTTTAGTAGGGTGGTTTTTAACCTCCACATTTTTGGAGGTTTTCCAGACTTTCCTGTGGTTAATTTCAAGTTTCATAGCATTGTGATCTGAAAGTGTGCATGGTATGATCTCTATTCGTTTATCCTTATGGAGGGCTGCTTTATGCCCCAATATGTGATCAATCTTGGATAATGTGCCATGTGCACTCGAAAAGAATGTGAATTTCCTATCTTTAGGATGCAGAGTTCTAAATATATCTATCAGTTCCATCTGTTCCAATGTGTCGTTCAGGTCCAGTGTTTCTTTAGTGATTTTCTGTCTGGTTGATGTATCCATTGCTGTCAGTGGAGTATTAAAGTTCCCTGCAATTAGCACATTTTTGTCAATAAGATTGTTCCTTTCTGTGATTAATTGTTTTATGTATTTGGGCGCTCCCAAATTTGGC
>NC_043708.1:62943960-62970812 GCF_006229205.1 Suricata suricatta | reverse complement strand
AAATTAAAAAAAAAAAGATACCTCACTAATAATGAACAGTGTCTCTTTCCTACAAAGGTCTCAAGATAATGTCATTTTACAGACATATATGAATTAACTTAATAAAGTTGAGTCTATAGTAATTACAAAGATAAGACATAAACAAGAGTAAGTTTATTCACACCAAGAATAACGTACCTAGCAAAAACCAAACACTTTATGAGCCACCCACAGATCTATAAGCCACATAGATATCTACAGGTAAATCCAAGTTATTTCAGGTGGCATCTTTAGATAAAGTGGGAAGTGTAGCAAAAAAGTTTAAAAATGGTGTAGTTCACATCTGAGGAATGGATTTGAATGTGGTCTATTTGTGTTTACATTAGTTCAGAATGGTGAATACATTTACAGTAATGGAAACTGTAAACAGTAAAGGAAATGCTGAAAATGCAAAACAGGTGTTAAAACTGCAAGGCAAAAATTAATGAAACATTCAGATGGTCTTCCTACCATTTCCCATAAAAAAAGAACCAAGACTCCTTGGAGAATGACTGGTTGCAAGCCTGGGGCAGAAAATGTAATGTAAAAACTGGGATATCTTGTTATGCCAAAGATAAATATGTTATCAAAGAATATTAGGTTCATGTCAAAAGAATACATGAAGCAGCTTGAAGGGGCTTCCACTGACAATCTGAGGATCAAAATCCCCATGCAATGGTTTGAAACACATAAATATATAAAAAATCTATGAGTTCATAATGATATTTAAGAGTAATAACATCACTGATGGCCTTTGAAAGCTGCTAGGTTACTAGCAATATATTCTAAAAACTGATGATAAAGGGAAATAATAAAGCATAAAACAATAGAAAAAAGCCCAAGAAAACACAGTTTTCTTGCTAATTGGTAATTAGCAATACCAATTTAAAATTTTAAGCCTTTTTTGTATATTAACTATAATTATGCAATAAAATATGTACTCATTTCTTTCTTTAAAGGAGAAGGAACTTCTTGTCGTTTTCTTCCAATGGAATTACTTTATTCTGAATAGTGTTGTTCATTGAAATACGGCACTTATTAAGCAGTTTATTTTCTCCTTTAATTAACCAAGATCATCAATATGGTAGGCAAGAAACACCCAGCCAAAAGCAAATAAAAGTTTGATCACATTATCCCCATCACATGGTGAAATGATGACCTATGCTAGGAGCCTAATTTTCTGTAAAGGGCCAGACAGTAAACATTTTGGGCTTTGAAAGCCATAGAGTCTTTGGCAATGACTTAATTCGGCTATTGTAGTGCTTAAAGGCCACAGATGTATGTAAAAATGCATCTTAGCTCACATGCTGTATAAAACAGAAGGCAAACCAAATTTGGCTGATAGGCTGAACCCTGATGTAGTCCAATAAATCTCTTTAAAGTGGTTCTTCCTTTACAACTGCTTATTTTAATTTAAGCTCCTTTTATTTTTTTAGGGAGTATTCCCTCTTTTTTTTTTTTTTTAAGTTTATTCATTTATTTTGAGAGAGAGAGAAAGAGAATCCCAAAGAGGCTCTGCACTGATAGCTTAGAGCCAGACACAGGGCTCAAATTCACAAATCCATCAGATAATAACCTGAGCTGAGACCAAGAGTCAGACACAACCGACTGAGCAATTTAGGCGCTCCAATTAAGCTCCTTTTAGATCATATTACTTACACACAGAGATGTCAAAATGATTTATTGGTTAAATCCAGCCAGTTTTATATCTTGGCAACAAATTATATTATAAAATAGAGATTTAAAATACAACTTTAATAAAGTAAAAAAAAAAAGGAGTTTCAAAGTTATAAGATGCAAATATAATAGTCATGACCATAAAATAGTGATTTTTAATAAATATAATGAACCCTATCCCCTTCAACTATCTTATTAGCATTACCAATACTCAAAACAATTATAGAATTAGATTTACAGGTTATGGTATGGTCTCTTGCCAAACCTTACATTGTGGAAACTTTTTTTTCCTGAAGATGGATGTGAATGATTTTGTACCACTAAGAGTCATTCAGAATTAAGCCTGAACTGGCTTATCCTAACAACGCTCATAAATTGGTCTTGCAGATAATTTCAAATAAGAAATCTGAAAACATTCTGAGGAATGGAATTAATATATGGCTTCCTAAGGTGGTTGCCAGAAGAAAAATGTTGGTACAGATAACTTAAATTTTGGCATATATTAAACATTAGTCTCCTCAAATCATAGATTACAATATTTTACATCTGGAAAACACAAAGTATTTCAAAGTTATGTAAACCTTCCACAAGACTGTCATTACCTAATGTCATGAGAGCAGCAATCAACAACCATCCAGCCTGTGTGCGCTGAGCTGAAAGGCGACTGTTTTGAGCGGCGGAACACAGCAAATCCTCCGCTAGTGTCATAATAACCTATTTATGTGGAGAAGAACAAGGTAAAAAAAAAAAATAAAGCATATCAATTTATACGTCAATGGACAAATGACAACTAACCATCTCTTGAAAAATTAACATATGACAAGTGAAAGTGATAAAGTACTATCACGTAGCTGTACCATAGGACAACACATCATAGAGAAAACTATAAAAACTTATGTTTTGAGGTTAAATACTGGCATATTAGGTTGTATACAGCAACCCTGTAATTCTTTGCAGAGCACATATGAGGACACTGTATAATTGTTCAAATTAAAGTACATAGAATTTGAGTTTATTTTTAGTGTTAAGCAATTACCTTAAATCTGCAATTATCAGAAAATGTTTCATTATAGGAACCTGCCTTTTTAAAACTCTGCATAATGGGGCGCCTGGGTGGCTCAGTCGGTTAAGCCTCCGACTTCAGCTCAGGTCAGATCTCATGTTTATGGGTTCGAGCCCCGCATCAGGCTCTGTGCTGACAGCCAGCTCAGAGCCTGGAGCCTGCTTCCAGTTCTGTCTCTCCTTCTCTCTCTGCCCCTCCCCCTCTCATGCTCTGTCTGTCTCTGTATCAAAAATAAATAAAACATTTAAAAAATAAATAAATAAAACTCTGCATACTATTTTGATACCTGAGTGACTGAAAATCTTTCCAGAGGCAGTACACTATAGAGGTTGAAAGTACTCCAAATAGTCTCACATTGAAGTGAGTTTCATACTAGAGTGAGATTCATAAAAATGTTTTATTTTAAAAGTCTGTGAAAAATAAAATAAACAATAAATCAGGAAAAACCAGATATTTCATACTTATAATGTATATTTATACAGTATAAAGGCCAACAGGCTTCTATTGTGTCTGAGAAAACATCTGTTTCCAAACACCTCTAGAAAAGCAGCAAGTATTATGAGCTGGCATATAAATTTTCTACACAGGAAGGCTAGTATATTTTAAAACAACTAATCAAAATAAGTAAATAAATAAAACAACCAACTTACTACTCAGTTGTAACTTACTACTGAGGACTACATGCAGCCTATATAATCAATAAGTACAAGGATAAACCAATCCTTTCTGCCTAACCTAGTAAAATCTGAGGATATTAAATTTAATTAAATTCACGCAATGGCAATTCTTTGCTTAGCAAGATTTTTTAGTTTAGAATAGAACTAAAATAATAAGATAATAAATTTAAATGAACATTACTGCCCAAAGTTGTCAAACACCATACTCAAATGGTATTGGTAATACTCAAAATAGTTTTAGAACTTCTTAAGTAATGATATGCTCTTTTGTAAAGCCTAAATGACAGGTATAATACTGACATAAGAGTGACAGTGAGAAAGCAAGGAATAATGGTGATTTATTTCTAAAAAAAAAAATACTTATATGTGTTTAAGGCCTAGATTAAAAAGGCTTTCACTGTCAAACAACATTCTCTGATAACTTATAATTCCTAGTTATTCAAGCCACTGTTGCCAGGTTTTTGTTTTTGTTTTTTTTGGATGTACACATGATCCCATCGTTGTTTAGTAGGAGGCTATTAAGTTACCTTCTATATTCTTTTTAAATGAACACAGTAGTCTTTGATGACTTCCTTGTTCTCTGGCCTGATAAGATAGTTCAGGTTTATAGTGTGCATTTTCTGCCCCAGATCTGGAACCAGCCATTACTTCACGGAGCCCTGACTCCTTTTTGCTAAAACGGGTTTTGAGCCATAATCCGAGCACTAGGGGTTTTCCTTGCAATCGGGCTGTCACTGCTTTTAGGTCTTGTCACTGGACAGAGTGAGGATTTAAGTATTTTTTGGGAAAAAAATTAGTGTGTAGTGATATTTTCATTCCATCTTAACATGTGGGGCTTTTTACTTCCTTGATTTTATAGCTTCAGCTCCCTTTTAATACGGAAAATCCTGATTCCTAAGAATAGTCACAATTTTATCTTACTTTATGTAAATTAATTTCAAATATTATTACCAAAAGTACTATAAACTATACAATTATTTTTAAAAGTTTAAGATTTTTTTTGCGGCTCTATTTGTCCTTTACAGGGCAATTTTATTATATTTTTTACAATGCAATTTTAAATGTTCTTCTATGGCAGAGCTAAATATATAGTAAAATAAAGCCTACAGGAACAAATTCTGTTACTAAATGGAGATATTTCCAATAAAAAGCACGGAAAGCACTCCTGTTTAAGTGTGGATGAGACATTTTTTACACTCCCTTCATTTTCCACAGTAATTGTTTGATAAGACTTAAAAATTAAGTAGGTTAGCTGACTGGTCCGAAATCTGTCCTACAGGGCTTTTACTGGGTAACACACAAGACAATGATGTTTTTAGGAAAAACTGGCAACATCGTTTTCATCTGTGGAGAGGGAAACCATTACCTTGCCCTTTCCATGAGGAATTCCTAAAGGACAATGCTTCACTGCTCCCAACAAAGCTGCCAGAGCGAAACTGAAGCCAGTCACTGCTTCGGGCGAAGACTTAAGTACAGCGAGCCGTCCCACGCAGCGGTCTACAAGAGCTGTTAGGTAAGAAGGTGTTGCCACAGCAATGCCGTGTAAACACCAAGCTGCTGCTAGTCGAACGGAAATGCTAGGATGCAGAATAACCGAAATGACACTGTCAAGAATGCCTGGAAGAACAGGAAAAAAAGACTTAGCTCTACAGATAAACTCACAAAAAGCAGTCAAAAGAATAAGCAGCCACATGGAAATAAAATATATTATCTTTATGAAAAGACAAACCAGACTAAAAAAAGATAACACAGTTAAAATTTTTCTATGTTAGAATTACTTCTACCAATATGTCTCATGAAAACTGGTTTAAATTAAAACACAAAAGAAAAATTTTACTTCCTAAATAAGCCAAGGCTCTGCTTTCTGATCCTGAGACCATTATTCATTTATTAATATTAAAAATCATCAATAAATAACAAAAACACCTTAAAAAGAAATGTTACACTATATTCCATCCTCCTCTTTTTAAAAAATCTATTTTGGCACATTTATCTACATAATTAGTTTGCTTCCTCTGTGCCATATCACGCTTACCTGAGAACAAAACGTTAAACAAAACTGAGGCTTTGCTAGGTCCTCAAGGGTATAACTAACCAATTATGAAGACAGTGGAGTACCAGTAAGAATAAAAGTCTATATTTGCTGCAATTGAACATACAACTTCATTGAAATATATAACAGTTCATGTTGACTGCTACTTCAGTAATATGGGATAAAGAGCTTACAAACGAAACATAATGTAAACTTCAGTCAAAAGGAAATACGTATCACACTCAAAGGACAAAAGCCATCAAAAGTGATTTTTAAAAATGATTAAATAAAAGCCCATGTATTGTATATTTCATTTATATGAAATGTCCAGAAGAGGCAAATCCACAGAGACAGGAAGTAGACTAGTGGTTATCAGGTGCTGGGGAAGGGAAATGGGGATGGACTGCTAATGGGTATAGGATTTCCTAGGGTGATGAAAACATTCAGGAATTCGTGGTGGTAGTTCTATAACTCTGTAAATATACCAAAACCACTGAATTGTATAATTCAAAAAGGTAAACTTTTTGGTATGTGAATTCTCTCTCAAAGTGATTAATTTTTCAAGGGAGTAAGAAAATGGAGACTGCTTGAAAGGAACTTTGAGGAAGCGAATTACTTGTATCATATAGAAACTCAGGTTTTCACTGCAGATGAGAGATATGAGTTGAGGTTTGTATCTTTTTTCCATGTTATCTTAAATATCTCCAGAAAGGGAAAACTAAAGGGGTGACTTAGAGAAAAACCTTTAATTATAAAAGAAAAAGCTCAAATATATGCTTAGTTTTAAAAATCTAGATTATATATACTTCATAAAACATCTCTAACAAATCTATAATGGAATCTATAACAAATGAGTTATATGAAGGAGAACCTCTTCCTTGGAGAAATGTTGTCTAGAGTAAAAGTAAACACAAGGTACACAGATGAGTCACAAACAATAGATACCTGCACTTGAATCCTGCAGCAAAGGTGCAGCTGTGGTGCCAAGACTGTATATGAGATTTCCAAGTTCTTGTAAAGCACACACCAGCATGTGCTGGCTGGCTGTCACATCTGTGGAGCCAGGCCGGGTCTCCACATTACCGTCACTCATTGCAGCATCTGACAGCAAAAGAATTAACTACACATCAATGTTTTATGAAAATATACTATAGGCGGTGGGTATTAGGAGCACAAAATATAAGGGTAAAAATTAATACTTCCACTCTCCATATATGAAACTCTTAAAGCAGTTAACTGAAATACTAAAATGGGGACATGCATTAACTGAGAAAGAAATGAACTAATATAAATTATAGCGTTCAAGCAACCTGACCATCTAGCCCTTAATTTTTCTTACAGCAAGTGGCATTGAAAGGGAGAACTCATGGAAAACTAGAAAATATTCCAATTTTATCAGTATACAAGATAAACAGAGTGGACTTAAACTACTACAGGAACCAGGATGAATGGATTGTTTCAAAACATTGTTATCACCTTCTAGAGGAAGATTTTGAATTCTGAGGAACTATCATTCCCAGCCTTTAAGACTTAACACATATATGATAATTCTTACCAAGGGAAATAATTTATCTCTCATCTACGTATTGACAACGTTGCCCTAAAACACTGACCTCTTTTACAGAAGTGTGTTTTGTGTTAATGTAGTAATATACCAGTCTAGTTTTCCAAAAGGACAATTCCTTTAGCGCTGTTAGAACAGAATGTTGTAGTAGATCCGTACCCACAACTTTCTTTAACTTCCAGATAGCCTGGCAAATATCCTTGGCAGCAGCAATTTGAGCTTTTTCTCCAAGAAGGCCTCCTACAGTAGCTCGAAGGATAAATGAAACACAACGGCGACCACAGACAGCATCAGACTGAGTTTGGGTGGCTTTAGGGTGCGACTGTGACACAAGGCTTAGGATATGGGAAAGAAAGGCAGCAAAATTTTTCTCTAGCCATGTTCCTCCTAGTGTTGAAACAAATACCACATAAGCCTAAAAAAGAAAAGAGTTTTACCTTCAAGATGAAATAATTTCAATTCTACATTAATATTTTCTCTTTCACAAAATAAACATAAATAATTGTTTCTTTTTATTCTTTCCACATTTTTTGTTTATTAAGCCAAACATGAAGTACACAGTCTTTCAGCTGGGATTTCATTTATGTTGCATTTTTATTTTGGTCACACTGCGAAGTTGCAGGATAGTCAGCAGAGCTAGCCAATATGCAGGATGTGCCTCTGGCTACTCTGAACAAGTTCAAGCTCTTTAATATGCTGAACAAGAAAAGCCAAATCAAATATGAACACGCTGTAAGAATTAAATATATTCCAACACTATAACTCTAAGGAAATTTAGTTTTAGAAATGTGAAGGGAAGCTTTACAGTGATGAATCACTACTCTTTATTTTCATGAATGTTAATGGCTGGTCTTACTCCAGAGATACCAAGACAGTAGCCTTCTTATATAATCTGTCCTTTTTTTTTTTTTTAACATTTATGTATTTTTCAGAGACAGAGACAGATCATGAGCACGGGAGGGGCAGAGAGAGAGGGACACACACAGAATTGGAAGCAGGCTCCAGGCTCTGAGCTAGCTGTCAGCACAGAGCCCTACGCGGGGCTCAAACCCATGAACTATGAAATCATGACCTGGGCCGAAGTTGGACGCTCAATTGACTGAGCCACCCAGGCACCCTCTGATCTGTTCTTTTAGAAACACTCAGTTTACAATTATACTGGGACAGCTTACATTTTCAAGAACTCTAACATCTGTATACAGAATAAGACAATGAGCACATATGTGAATTAAAAAAATAAAGGAACATTCGTTCTGAACCATAATGGCATTTAGAAAACAAGATAATTCAGACACCTCTGTGTTGTTTTATTCTAAGACATTTTCCTAGGTTTAGCTTAGATTATCGGCTATGATTTTTACTGAGGAGTTAAAACCATATAAAATGGAAATACAATACTGCCCATACTGAGTGATACATACCTAACATGTACCTTAAATCTAAACTGTAAAAGCACACAAAAGCACAATGGAAAACGTTAAACTGAAAGACACATGAAAGCACAAGGCCTAGAAACAAACAAATGCTGTTTGTGTTTCAAAGGAAATAAAAATTTCCCATTATTAGGACTGAAGACACATTGTGGGTAATAGCCTGTTTCACTGGCTTTTAGGTAACTACCATTCTCTTACTTGTAATCTAGCTTTTAAAGAGTGCTATGGCCTTACCATGTCTATTTTATAAATATGAGAGCATAAGTGATGACTCTGCACAGTCTCTTTTATGCCTGGAATATGCAGATACTAATATTCTCATTAGAGGCCAGTGAGTGTTACACGTAGAACTGATTTGTGACTCTAACCTGAGTAACTCCAACTCGAACATCCCTACTGACTGAACTGGTTCCTTTCAGCATATCTCCACTGGCTCGAAGAAATCCTGAACTCCCACGCAGAAACCCTGTTCCTAGTAATTCCAGAACTTCCTCCAGAGATACTCTGCGCATGCTTTGACGTGAGGCTGCTATAACAAAGAACAAAACAAAACATGTAATTCGTACTTTACAGACTAAAATTTTAACGCATGACCTTGATTTGTATGATCTTGGTTAACATGTTAACTGAAACAAAAATAAACTAAAATTCCAAACAAAATGCAGAACTGACGGGACATTACATATATTAACACACAAAGTTATACAAGAGTTCAGAGATCAAATCTGAAGTATCATGTCAATGACATCTTAAACACTAAGCCACTTTGAGATTTTGCCCTACTACTCTCTTTCCAACAAAATTAAAAGGCTAACCATTCTCTAAAATAAAAAAAATGAACTGTTCTAATTTTCCACAAATGAAAATGCTATAAAATGTTTTAAAAATTCTTCTGAAATGTTTTATGTTAAATGTTACACGTTAACTGACATATCCTATTTTTTTAAATTCTCAACTGCAGGTACAACTTTTTTTCTCTCGTCTATAAAGAAATCAAAGCTAAATATTACTAATCTGCTCAGCTGACCCTTAGGCTACAATAATTAAGGGGTTGGTTAGGGCAGAATGTTCATCTTCAAGTCTGCCTGCAATTTGACATAGTCAAATTTCTCTGTGTTAATATCCAGGGAATAAGATCTTTAAAAAAAAAAAAGAACCCATTTTCTCCTTCTCATTCTTTTGAATAATGATAGTCAAGAGCTTTGACACCATTATTGGCTCAAGACATACACTGTGGAGAAATAAACTTCTGATAATCAAGGTTATGAACAAAAAATCTACTCTTTAGCTTAAAGAGGAAGTAACCATCTGAAACAAATGAAAATCTATGTTGGCGAAAAACATTAGTAAAGAGTATAAAATCCATATCCTCATGGATCATAAAGCCGAGGAAGGAAAGAATAACATAATAAATGACTAAATATATATAGTATAGTATATATATAGTATAGAATAGACAATTCTTAAGGCCATGCAAAAATATAGAACAGCTCAGGAATACTGGGGGAAATGTTTAAGGTTTTCAGTTTTATTTATTTATTTTTGAGAGAGAGAGAGAGGAACACATGGGAAAGGCAGAGAGAGAGAAAGAGAGAGAGAGAGAGAACCAAGCTGGCTCTGCACTATCAGCGCAAAGCCTGATGTGGGGCTTGAACAAACAGATCATGACCTGAGCAAAATCAAGAGTCGGTCACTTAAGCGATTGAGCCACCCACGTGCCCCAAGTGTTTGCGATTTTAAATAGGGTAGTTAAGGTACGATTAATTGGAAAGGTGACATCTCAACATAGTTTGAGGATGGTAAGGGAATAGGTATGCAGATATCTGAAGAAAAAGTGTTCTAGGCAGAACAAATAGCTAGGGCAAAAAGGTCTTGAGGAAGGATATGATGCCCAATGGGAATGAGTAGAGTTATATGAACAAGAGCAGTGGAGGAAATCAGTTAAGAGGCCAGAGAGTAGGGATAGGAAGAGAGAAGGCACTGGACCCTCCAGATTGTTATTATAATAAGCATGTGAGTGACATGAGCATGTCCAATGATAGACCTCGAGCAGAGTGGTGATATAATCTGTCACTTTGCTTCTGTGCTGAGAAAAGGAAACCTACTAGAAGCAACTGAATAATGCAAGCAAGAGATGATGGTGGCTTAGATCAAAGTGTCTGCAGAAGAGTGAAATTGGATAAACATACATATGTATTTTTAAGTTTTTATTTGGAAACTTTTCAAAATTATGTTATTAAAAAAGCTGCAAGAATAGTAAAATAAACTCCCATGTACCCTTTACCTAGACTCACCATATTTTCCCTATCATTTTGTCATTTTTGAAGAAAATGTGTATGGCTAGTTGTTTTATAGAACAGCACTGAATCTGAGTTTGTCTTGTGTTTCCTCAGAATTCTTGGCGGGAGAACTACACAAGTAATGCCACAAGTCCTTCTCAGCACATAACATCAAAATGCATTGCCAGTCTGTCCCTACATTGGTGTTATGATCTTTGAACATGTGAATGAGGTTTGTCTGCCAGGTCTGTCCACTGTAAAATATCAACTTTGCCTTTGTAATTACTATGCAACCTGTATGGTGATCCTTTACCACAGTCTAAATATGCTGTAATCCATCCACCAAAGTGCAGAAGATTCCGACCTGCATAAATTATTACTATAATGACTGCAAAAAGGTCATTATAACAATCATTCCTTTGATATTTATTAGTTAGCATTTACTGTAGAAAAGAACTTTCTCTTCTCTTTTAGTTATTTTCAGTATGCACTCA
Source organism: Suricata suricatta (assembly GCF_006229205.1). NCBI lineage: Eukaryota > Metazoa > Chordata > Mammalia > Carnivora > Herpestidae > Suricata > Suricata suricatta. Next base: position 62,959,575 of record NC_043708.1, on the reverse strand, counting down.
TATTTCCTTTTTATTTAACAGGTTATAATCCATTTCTGTCATTATTAGTTTTGCTTTTAAAACTGTCCTGGATTTGACCAATGGAAATGTCTTCACGGAGATGGCCAGTGGAAGCACCTTATTTTTCTGACATAATACGTTCCAAGCTCATCTTTAGATGATTCCTGCGTCAACCTCATACTTAGCCAATTCTAAAGGGGCCTCAATTCTGGGTATATTTTAAGACTGTCCAGTAGAAAAGCTATTGAGTGTGAGAGATAGTCAAGGGTGACTTTCCAAATTTCTATGTGACTACCTGGAAGGATAGAGTTGGCATCAACTGAGATGAGCAAGCCTGCAAGTAGAACAGGTGTATGTATTTTCTAGGGGTGGGGAAATCAGACATTCACTTGAGGGCAAGTTCATTTGAAACATCAAATAAACTTCCAAAGAGATTTCAAAGGGACAGCTGGATACAAGAGTCTGGTGCCCAGGCTAAAGCTATAAATCTAGGAATTCCTGACATACAGATGGTATTTAAGCCATGAAACTGGATACAATCACCAAGAGGATGCACATACATACGCTGCAGAAGACCAAGTACTAGGTAAGGGGCCTCTTCTGTAAAAAGACAAGGAGTAATCAAAGATGGAATAGGAAATTCTAGTGGGGAAGAAGGAAAACCAAGACAGAATGAGGTCCTAAAGGCAAGTGAGAAAAAGATGAGGAAAAGGATGTGCCGAGTTAAATACTGCTGAAAGATCAAGTGAGACAACTGAAAACTGCCCACTGATGTTGGCATGGCTGACTATTAGAACATAAGCTCAAAATGGCAGTTTTGATTTGTTTTGTTCAATGACATAATCCATGTACTCAGAAAAGATCCTGGCCAAGTATAAACACTCAATAAATACTTATTGAATAAATGGAGGTCTTTGTTGACCCTAACAAAAAAAAAAAAAGTTTTGGTGGAGTGAATGAGGGGAACCCTAACTGAAGTGGGTTTGAAAAATATAGCAGGACAGAAACTAAAGGCAGTATCAAGAACTCTTCGGAGGAACTTTGCTGCAAAAGGAAGAGAAATGGAGCTCTAGCTGGTGGGAAACAGATAAAAAAGGATTTTTTTTTTAAGATGGGAGAAACAAAAGCAGGTTTCTGTATGTAATAATCCAATAGAGAGGGAAAAGCTGATGTAAGAGAGGAGAGATTTCCTAGGGCAATGTCCTTGAGCAGACGAGACAATGATAGAATAAATCCTTGGACTGCAAGTAACTTGTTCAGCAAGTGTTCCACAAGTGAATATTTCTAATAAACTTTAATTTGATATATGAGTGATATCTTGTGATATGAGTAATACATGAAGCCAAATGTCACATGGCCACAAGTGAGCCAATGGTCTTGAAATTCACTTTGATATACAAGTGCTTTGGATTACAAGCATGCTTCTGGAACAAATTATGCTTACAAACAAGGTTTTACCATATTAAATTATAGATAATAAAAGATCACATCAATTCTTGCAACTCTTTCCAATGATAGGAAAATGTCATACTCAATCCCTGCTTTTTAAGTGCCTTGGAGTAACATACCACCTGTTTGACTGAAGCCTGTTAGTTTTACTAGGAAAATCATTTCAGTTCTGTACTTCATAATCTTCGTGTATTATGTTGAGTATACAAACCTGCAATGCATTGGTTTACTAAATTATTCAGCACTATGTTGCTAATAGTTCACTATCTTTAAAAAATCTATTACGATTTCTAGATCACTTCTTAGTTGTACAAAAATAACTCAATTATTTGCATGCCAGAATTTATTGATGCAAGATGACAGAATTTCTAACAAAGGATTAGGCTAAATCCTAAAAATTTTTTAATGTGGATGAGGCTGATTCTTCACTTTGCTTAATCTGATTACAAAAACACAAGCATTAGTTTAGTGCTACCATCAAAGCACATACACTCACTAATTTACATTACTTATGCAAATCTACATTTTGCTTTTTTTTACTGCAACTGTGTGCCAGCGCTAATGATACATTTAGAGAAATGAGCAATTCACATTTGCAAAAGGATTTGATTAAACATGTCTTCTAACTTTAATTTCTTAGGTGGCTTAAGATTTAAACTCCTAAATGTCCTGAACTTTCTTTTTGGTTTGGGTTTTTGTGTGTGTGTATGTGTGTGGCTTCTTTCTGTTCCTATTCACCCTTTCCTCAACACCCAATAAATAAGAAAGTCTTACTGAATTATAAGATTAGAAAAATTGTACTAAAAGTAAAAATTTCTTATTATAAACTTTATTTAGAACCTCAATTAGAGAATGAGGGGACTGTAGTTTATTAATGTTCTCCATGTGACTCTGCTTACTGTCTTTTCCTATCTCTGGTTAAGAAACACTGCCCTTAGAAAAAACAATTTCCCTTTATATAATGATAAATGAGTTCCTGAGCAACGCCTCTCAAATTTTAATGTGCATTATGAATTATCTGGAGATCTTGTTCAAATGAGAATTTTGATTTGGTAAATTGTGTGGGGCCTGGGTTTCCAGATTTTTTTTACAAGCTTCCAGGTCATGCTGATACTCCAGGTCTGCAGATGTTTGAGAAGCAAGGTTCGACAGAACAATCACATTTTCATTTGTGTGAGACTATTTTTTGGAGACAGAATGTTAAAGCAAGTTTTCAATTACTCATCAATGTTTTATATACACTGATGATTAAACCCAGGCAAATTATTATTTTCAAAAATATCCCATCCTTGCTCACTGCCTGTAAGTGTAGAAATAGGGACTAACAAATAACAAAAGCAAATTGTCCAAGTACAGTGAATTTCAAATATCCGTTGTTTATTTACATCATTGTTCCCTAAACTGACCTAGAAAATGGCAAGCCAAATATAGGGAATCAAATGCACATTACTTAAAAAAGAATTAAGATATAGATCATACCTATTACTAGATAACATTTTACAATTTACTTTAAAAAAAAAAGCAAAGACCATAGTGTAAGTACAATGACTGAATAAAGTATATTTCTTCAAGAGTTTATTTTTTTCCTCAAGTTTTTACTGAATTGTTTGAAAATGAAATCTTGTTTAGCAATGTTTATAAACTAAAATTGATTTATAAGGTATCTTGCCACTTTTCAAAATTAATACTGGGTAGTAGTAATACTATATTATGTTTGTTTAAACCACCTGGGAAAAAATTACAAGACATTTTGAAAATAATTGTATACATTTACCTGTTCCTGGATGTTTAGAAATTATAGCTTTAGCCAACACTGTGCCTAGCAGCTTTGAAACTGTAATCCGCACATCATAATTGGAACCTTCAAAGGACTTAAAACATAGTGTGGCCACACTATCCAGGTCTGTACTCCACATAAAGATGGCCTCCTTCTGAAGTTCAAGGAGACACTATTTAATGAAAAACAAAACATTAACTGTCAGGTTCAGAGCTCTATAAGTTGTAGAAACTATCAAGATCTAACAAAAATAATATACAAATTTAAAGTGTCTAAACAACAACTGCAAGAACAAAAAGTACTTATAAAAAGTCATAAAAGTTATACTATATAAAACAACGTGTCCACAGAGTGTAAGAGAACCCCTCTGGCTTAGCAGGCTAGGAAAAAAGTCTGTAGAACCAATTTGTTGGCGATGAGCAATTGTGAGAATAATTACAACTTTCCTGCACTATCCAACCAACTACGTTAAGAAGGCATGATAATTCTGTGGAGGATCTCAAGGCTCGGCCTGGATTCTTGGAAGACTAGACTACCTTAGTTTGATTCTGTTCCTAGCTTGCAAAAAGTGATGTATTCAAAAGAAATTAAGATGTCAAAATTTAAATCCTAGACTCAAAAGAAAAGGCATGATCAAAACAAATCTCTTTCAAATAATGTAAACTTTACATGTAAACTTTAGTTTATAAAATTACAGAGAAGCAGCATGGTAGAGTGAAAGGAATACTTAAGAGTCTGGTAACCTAAATACCCCACGCTTCAACAACATGCTATCAACTACGTGAAGAACCTTGGGAAATTCATCGAATTCTTTGGGCCTGTTTCTTCATATGCTAAAATAAGATTAGTCCCAGTGACCGCCAAGATTATAGCTCTATGATCATGTGGCTGTTATTAGTGTTTTCACAGGGATAAACTAATTTAATTTTCCTTATTGAGAAATTCTGCTTATTAGACCATTTTACCTTTGCAGCAGCACAACGAACAGCCATGGATCTATCTGTTAAGCAGGATTTAGCAGCTTTATAAACATCCCTGTGGCAAGGTGTAGCAGCAGTTCCTAGTCCATTTAATATATTCTGCAGACTCAGCATAATCTCATATCGACCTTGAGACTACCAAAAAGAAATTTAAATAGAAAGAAAGGAAAGAAATTCATTGTGAAAAGCAGCATGAAGCTCAAAATTTATCTCTTCTATTAGTGAAACACTTAGCTATCTTTATACACTAACCAACACATCCGACATCAAGAAACAACTATTATTTTATGAACTGTTTACTATTTGAAAAGTGTTATTTGTATGTATTACACTTCAACACAATACAAAGGGTTGATGTGAAGATTAAATGAAATTATATGAAAAGTGCCTGGCATAAAGCTTGTGTGTTAGGCATTCATGAGGCACCTAGTAGCTAGGTGACTTTGGACAAAACTGTTTCTTCATCTGTTAAATGGACGTATCCACCTCAAAGGCTATTATGGAGATCAAACAAGTTACTCCAAGTAAAGTACTTAGAATAGTACTTGACCTATAGTAAATGCTCAGTAGAGTTGATAGCTATTAGTATCATTTATTGAGTCAAGCAGTTTAACTCAGAGGAAAAAAATCTGGGCTTTAAACTTAAAAAGACCTGAGTCTGAATCTTGGCTCTGACCCTTAGTACCTGTGTGACTTTAAGCTGTTCCTACTTATTTCTCCATCTATAAGAGGAGGGTAAGATGAACCTCACAGACTCAGTCTGAGAAGTAAATAAGCCCTTGTGGGGTAAACATTCACCTCAGTGCCAGGCACACAGTAAACACTCAAAAAAATAGTAGCTGCTCATGTTACTGATGTTTTACTAAATGCCCCAAATGATTTCTACATCCCAGGAAGTTAAGGTCACTAAAGATAAATACAGATGAGAAAGACAAGATCAACATCAAGTATCACTTTCATAGGAATATTACTAATTTATCTTTGTTCAAAGGAGCATGATAGTGAATAATTACAGGTGGACATAACAAAATAGGTCTTAAGGTGAAGCTTCTGAACTTTCTTTCTATCCCAACTTTATGCTATTACTGAAGGGTATGGAACAAAGGTGGGGACCCTTCTGATATATCTAATGGAGTGAAGTGGGGAAAAAAGTTTAAAGTGGCCATTCCCCACAAGATAAAAGTTCTTACAAACACTTCCTTTAAAAAAAAAAGATTAAAGATGCTAACAATTTCTTCTGCTAAATCACTTTCTTCAATCTTCAGCAAACCACTGCTTAAAAGTGAATTCCTGAGTAGATTCTATTACCAGTTTTATGTTACAGGCATCATTTCTTACAGTTCTTGGATCAGCTATGTTCTTTTTTTTTTTTTTTTGAGATTTTATTTTTTTAAGTAACATATATACCCAACATGGGGTCTGAACTCACAACCCCGAGATCACCAGTTGCATGTGAGACAGGCAGGCACCTCAAATCAGCTATGTTCTTCTCAAAATTTAGCATATTTTACATTTGAACTTTCCACTGTTTTATTTTGGTGCATTAAAAAAAATGTGTTTAACTAGACAGCATTTTTATAAATTATTTCCGAGCTGTTTTCCAGACTTCTTTTCTAGGTAAGGTTAAAACAGGAACTGCTATGATATTTTTATATTAAAAATTTTTTTTTGTTTATTTTTAGGGAAACCTGGTTGTCTCAGTTGGTTGAGTGTCCACTTTGGCTCAGGTTATGATCTCACATTCCATGGGATCAAGCCCTGCGTCAGGCTCTGTGCTGACAGCTCAAAGCCTGGACCCTACTTCAGCCCCTGGGTCTCCCTTTCTCTGCTCCTTCCCTGCTCATGCTTTCTCTCTCTCTCAAAAATAAATAAATATTTTTAAAAATCACATTTATTTTTATTTATTTTGAGAGAGAGATAGCAAATAAGTGGAGGAGGGGCAGAGAGAGAGGGAGAAAGAATCCCAAGAACACTCCACGTTGTTAGCACAGAAGCCAATGTGGAGCTGGAACTCACAAACCCTAAGATCACGACTTGAGCCAAAATTAAGAGTCAGACACTTAACCAACTGAGCCACCCTGGCACCCCTGATATTTTAATTTATGTACATATATTTATATTTTTTTTCTTCCCTCCTTCTTTCTTTTCTTTCTTTCACATGCTTTTGCCCCTGATGTTTTTATATTTAGAGGTGCTAAGCTATCCTTAAAAAGTAGGGACCACAGATTTAAATTTTTTGATAAACAAACATATAAATGCTTTAATTTCAAAACTGACTGATGAAACTATGGTTAGGAAGAGAATACAGTATCTTGGAAGTCATATGAAGAGACGGTTAAAAAACAAAGGGTATTCTACAGTGGTAAATGATCACAAATCACTAAGGCTAAGGCTGAGAATATATTCCCCTGGAAACTAAAAGGTCATCCAGATCCTGGTCATACTTACATCCTCCATGTTCTTTTCCAACCTGATTATATTCCTTACTCCTTTCTGACGCTGGTAATACTAATCCATCCATCAGGTATCTAGTGGTTACCAACCTGTGTCCTTACTGACAACCACCTGCTGCAGTACTCGTAAGCAATATTAGGGGAAAGGTGATGTGAGAGGAAGAGGCAGGACAGGTCTGCCAGAGAAACACCTTAGTTTTTGCCTATCTGAATTTATCTAAAATCGTGTATTATTGGTTTTCTAATAAAGATTGAATATACCAAGTACATATATGCATCTTCTAGAAATACTTTTTATGGATTAATTTATATACATACCTATGTATGCTTCTCATTGGAAAAGAAATCTTATTGGTTCAAGAAATCATAAAACCTATAAAATACTACTTTTTATTCTTTGGTTGAACTTGCAGTTGGTTACTCACCTCTGCACTCTTCATAGCTTTAAGAATATTCCCCACTGTATCGGTAAAGGTGTGAACCAGTATTCTACCCAACTTCTTGTACAAGGAACCCAAACATACCACAGCAGCACTGAAACAACATTTAAATTAGAAATTAGTCATGAGTGAAAAAACAGGAATTAAAAAAAACCTTAAACTATTAAAGGTGACTATTTAATTTTACCTTTGAAGAATAAAATTGCCAGAATCAACTCCACTATTAAATCCTAAGGCATGACATTTGCATGAAAATCAAATAATTATACTTTCAATAACAAGAATTTAAAAAAGATGTATCTTCAAATAATCTAAACCTCAGACCAAAGATTCCATTCCCTCAAATTTTTACAAAGTAATTTTTCATAAAACTGACCTTCATATGTTAAGTAATCAAAGACAATCTTAAAAGATAAGTAAAATAGGAAATAATGTTCTTATCAATTTTGAAGTCTGAACCCTTTACAGGAAAATATATCCTCTTATAAGCTGAAAGATCAACAAAAATTTCTGTAAAAGAACCATACATGGCAAACTGCCTTCTCTAAAATAACAGATAAAAAAATGAACTGAATCCTACAGAGAAAAAAGCTAAGCTGTTTTTTTTCAGGAGCTCAGAAGAGTATTTTTCTATATGGTATTTACTATTAATTTTTACTAATAAGAACTAATAAATTAAAAGAATACCCAAGATGTGGAGAATCTAAATCTTTTTCTTAAACACTGAACTGCTAAAATTTTTTGTATGTATTTTTAAAACTCTTTTTTTATAGTTGACAAATATTAGCTTCAGGTGTACAACATAGTGATTTGACAATTATAAACATTACAAAATGCTCACTCCCTACAGTAAGTATAGTTACCATCTGTCACACAAAACTATTACAATATTACTGACTATATTCCCTATGGTGTGCTTTTTATCCCCATGACTTACGTATTTTTATAACTGCAAGTCTGTACCTCTTAATCCCCTTCACCTATTCCACCTGTCTCCCCACCTATTCCTTTCTTCCGGCAACCAGCAGTTTGTGTTCTATATTTATGAGTCTTCAACTGCTAAATTTTTGGAGAGAGTTTTGACTCCCAAATCAAGACTTTAAATATGCCTAAAATATTTTTTAGAACAGTCACTGGAAAAATGTTAGATGTTTTTAAAACTTATATTTAAAAAAAATGAGTGAAATAATTTGTATTCAGTGGGTACAAGTAGTCTGGATTTTTTAGAGAAAGGACACCATAAGAAAGCACTATTTTATGTTCAGTTTAATATTTAACTTACAGTTTAGTGGGAAGATAACTTGGAGAATCATCTTTGCTTCGAATAAGATCATTACATTTATCGATTGTCTCATAAACAGAGAATGTGTCTCCAATACTATAAAGAATGCCTAGATTTTTAGCCAGGAGTTTGCGGGTAGGAGGCCCTGGAGAGCTGTTCAACAAAGATAGGAGCTGTTCTACCAGAGTCTTCTGTTTCTCTTTTACATCGCTCTAGAAAGGAAGGTAATAAAAAGACAATTCAAAGTCAACATAATTACATGTAACCCTCTAATATGATTTTTCCCTCATATATTTAAGAATTAAAAACTCCAGAAGAATGCAAAATTATTTTGACTAAAAATTACAGATCAGTTGGTGGTGTAGACATCACACCACATGAACAGTTAGTTTGCTGCCCTGAGGTCACCTCTAAAACATAATTTCTGGGCCAAAATACACTGTAGTCTCTGGGAAGAAAGACAAGGGCTCTATTTCTTCTATATCTTTCTCTAGTGAAATGTAGAGCAAAGTTGTATTTAACTAGAAGTTCTTTCTTATTAAGCCTCTGACATATGTATATGTATATCAGGAATGTATAATCGATCACCAAATTTGACCTTGTCATGAATGATTATGTTTTCCTCAGATCTTTTTTAAGTTTAGCGCAATTTTCTTTTTGCAAGCTTATGCATCTAAATGCCAATGTTACTCCATTTTACTTGTTTGCTCTCTGAAAAAGGAGTACAGAGTATCGTAAGAGTAGTAATGGTATTCAGGGGCTCACTAAGGTTTAAGATTCCTTAGTTATGGATTTTTGCCTTATTGAATGCCAAGTGTTTCCATGAGTAGTGTCTTTGCAGGCTTTTGCATTGCATATGGTATTGTGAGAATATCCTCATTTTTAGTAGGAGATGTATGCAGAAGTACTTAGGTGTAAAACCATCTCACATGGCTCAGTAAATCAGTCAGTCAAATATGACAAAATGTTAACAAATGCTGAATATAGGTGAAAAACAAGAGTGATTTTTTTCTCTTGGTACTTATTTCATAAGCTTAACAGTGAATATGTTTACTAAAAGAGTTTTTAATTCACATTCTCCTTAAAGAGTTCACAACTTTTTAAAATTCCCTTTACAAAATTTAGCAATATCTTACACAAGGGCTTCATGCATATGAAGGTGAAGAAGATAATGAAAAAGAAATCTAATTAAATGTGGTTCATACTTAGTATTTTATATTTTATACACATTTTCAAGTAATATAAAAAATACTGGCTGATTTCTTCCAATTTTTTGAAAGAACAAACTTCTTGTAATATTTCATTATAAACTCTTAAAAATGCCTTCCATTTGAAAGCTAATTTAGGTTATTCTGGACAGAACTAGAACAGCAAACCAAAGGAATTAAACATTATCCGGCACTTTAAAAAACCCGCAAAAAACCAGTTTTTGCAATTTTACTCACCCTGCTGGTTGCCAGCAAGAGCTTTTCCAAATATCTCAACCAATCAAAAATAAACTCTGCCTTCTGAACTTCACCTAGTTGATTATATGCTTCTTCATTCAGTAATAAGCTATGAGCTAATTCCATTCCTTGCAGAAAATTCTCTTAGCTGGTCACGATTCTTCTCATTAAACTTCAGTCAATATACCTAAGTAAAAAAATCTGTAATAGAAAGAAAGAAAATATTTTAAAAGGAGAGTAAAAAGGAAGGCAATCATAATACCGAATGTGGAGATATTTTTTTATAATACCTCTAGGGTGGGAAATACCAATACTAAACTCTTAACAATTACAAAAAATCCATCTTTGACTCCTTTTTTAGAGAGCAGACAAAACATTCAGGCGTTATTGACATTCAGATATAAAAACTTGCTAAACAGAAATTTCATTAAAGTATGAAAATTTTTAGGTTACATTACTCAAGTATTAGTTTTCTGTTTTCTTTGTAGGATAAATACCCTTTTATTAAAATAAAATGGGTCATGGGTACATATCAACAAATTACCAAATATCCAGACCTCCTACTAAAATTCTAATATATCTCCCTGGGCACATATTCTGTCAATTACCTGGAGACTTAAAAGGACTTATTCCTATTAGCATCTGTTCCCCTAACCTAATTAAGACTCTCTGCAGCTTGAGGCTAGGAGTTTTAGGGAAAAATCTCATCTCTATCAGAATAGTCTCCTTATTTCTATGAGCCTCGTGAAAATAAAGTCCTATTTTTGAAGGTATGGATGGATGTTGGATGGATGGATGGATGGAAGTTGCCAAGGGACGGCAGCAATAAAGACTGTATCTGCTCTGACCCACATCTAAAGTAGCCTTCACTCCTGCTGTAGCAAATTAAAAAAGAGAAGGTTTTGTTTTGTTTGTTTTTAATTCATGGACATGTCCTGGGTATACACTTTCCAGAACATAAATAACATGTAAATGTATACACACACACATACACTTATAAGATGACATTGTGATTACAGAATTTATTTTTAAGAGGAGCATGCTCAAATTCATAGCAGTAAAGCAGTATGTCTATAACTCACTAAAAAAATTTTTTTAATGTTTATTTTTGAGAGAGAGAGAGCAGAGAAGAGGCAGAGAGAGAAGGAGACACAGCATCCGAAGCAGGCTCCAGGCTCTGAGTTGTCAGCACAGAGCCCGATGCGGGGCTGGAACCCACAAACTGTGAGATCATGACCTGAGCTGAAGTCAGAGGCTTAACCAACTAAGCCACCCAGGTGCCCCTGCAACTGATGTTTGAGTAAATAAATCAATTAGCCAAAAAAATGGTAAAATGTTAACAGCTTTATGTAGATAGTGGGTATGTGAATGGTCATTTCATTATTCTTCATTTTTTTGTATTTTTTTTTAATCACAATAAAGTTAGAAAAATCACTGAAGAAATGAAGAAACACAAAAGCAGGACACCTGGCTGGCTAAGTAAGTGGTAGAGCATAAGTCTCTTAATCTTGGGGTCCTGAGTTCAAGACATACTTTGAGGGCAGAGTTTACTTAGATTTTTTTTTAAGGGAAAAGTTTAAGAAAAAAAAACACACAAGCTGGTTTTAGAAAAATAATCATCAGGCGCCTGGGTGGCTCAGTCAGTTCAGCATCTGATTTCGGCTCAGGTCATGGTCTCATGGTTCATAAGTTTGAGCCCCATGACAGGCTCTCTGTTGCTAGTGCAGAGCCTGCTCTAGATACTGTCTCCCTCTCTCTGCTCTTCCCCTGCTCGTGCACATTTGCTCTCTCTCAAAAATAAATAAACATTAAAAAAATAATCACTACTACTTACATTAAAAAAATAATCACTTACTACATCTATCATCAAGAACACTAAATAGAGAAGGCACCTGTTCAATAATGTATCAAAAATAAATCTGATGTATTACAAAACTCCCAGCTAAACACAAACAGGTACTTAGAATTGCATGGAAATACAGATAGAACACTACAGGTAATTAAGACATTTTAATACATAGCTTATATTCCCTAAAACAAATATCAGTCTTTTATAGAGAAACCAAAAATGTATTAGAGAAAAGTAAAGATGTATTAGAAAATCAGATAGGAGACATGGGGAAGGCTTTTCTTTCCTTCATTGACTTTTTTTATTCCCAGAGAGTTTACTGGTATAAAATTACCTATAGTTCCAGATTATGATTATTATAAACCTGAAAAGAGCCTCCTTAAAAGGACAGTAGTCACAAACTGGTATCCTGTTGGCCAAATTAAAAAAATTTTTAATGTTTTTTTATTTATTTTTGAGAGACAGAGAGAGACAGTGCGAGCAGGGGAGGGCCAGAGAGAGAGGGAGACACAGAATCTGAAGCAGGCTCCAGGCTCTGAGCTAGCTGTCAGCACAGAGTCCGACATGGGGCTCGAACCCACGAACTGTGAGATCATGACCTGAGCCAAAGCTGGACGCTTAACCGACAGAGCCACCCAGGCCCCCCTGTTGGCCAAATTTAGCTTCTGATGTATTGGTGAAAAAAATGACTTACTAACATTTAAATGTAAGATTCTACACAAAAACTTGGGTCCATATCCACAGACAGCAACAAATGGCTCAATCTAAGAGAGGGACTCTCCAGCAGGCCACAGCTGCCACATGGCTTGCCTCTCTCACTTACGTTACTTGCCATCTTCTTCAGGTATGTTAAGTTGTTAATGCCTACTCTTTATCTTGCTGTGTCCCTCTGGTTTGGGTGAATACTCTAGATTCTAACTATGATGCTGCCCCAGAGCCCAAAAGGCAGTTTTTACCAATCAGAACCCACCAAGCCGGTGTGCTACTTTAGCCATCTGGGTTGTCCCCTCCCAGTGAGTCCTGCCTGTCTACTGGATACCACCCATAACCTGTACTGACAGTTCTCAAAAAAAAAAAAAAAAAAGTAAACATTCGGTTATTTTTGGAAATGTCAATTTTAAAGAACAAGAACAATATAAACAATGGTGCTAACAAATTCACTTTTACAGAGACATAAAATTTTAGAGTCTTGTTTAAAAAACCCTCCTTGGGGCGCCTGAGTGGCTTACCCTGTTAAGTGTCTACTTTGGCTCAGGTCATGTCACGGTCAATGAGTTCGAGTCTCGCATTGGGCTCTGTGCTGACAGCACGGAGCCTGCTTTGGATCCTCTGTCCCCTATCTGTCCTTCCCCTGCGCTCTCTCTCAAAAATAAATAAACTTAATAAAAAAATATTTTTTAAACCCTCCTTAAATTATCGAAGCCACCTGACCAAAATACACACAATGTAGGATAAAGTTAATAAATACTAGAGAAACAATTTCTGGAAGAAAACTTCTAAGTATACAGAAGAGGAAAGGCAAGTTTGCACTCAGTATCTATGATTACATGAGGGAAAAAAATTTCCTCAGTAAAATAGAGAAAATTTCTTGTAACCACCACAGCAAGTCAAAATTCTATCTTAAGAATCAAATTACCCTTTTTAGAGGTCATTAGGACTGCTGAAGAGACTTTTTTTCCCTTAGGCAGCAGCAATATTGTGGTGTAAAATGATCTATCAAGAAGCAAAATAGCTAACACAATGCAATAATAAATAATTCAGTAAAAAGCTTGAGACCACAAGCAGGTCACAGAGTTATCTCGAATGTCCTCAATACATTCCTCATAGAAATTACTCCTAAAAGTAGATAATTCATCCCAGTAATCCCATATCTAAAGACCAAAGTCAAAAATGCACCTGTGATCGCCACATATGCACTATCAATGGGAGAAGCAAATGCTTTTTGCAAACAGATATTCCTGCAGTCAAGTTACCATGTGTTTTAATATAACCATACCCTAGAACTATACGTATCTAGAGTCTGCTTATTTTTCTAATTTTCCCTTATTTTCCATTTGTATGTTTCTGTTGCAATCACAAAGTGATTAGCTTATTAAAAGTGAACATATATTACAATATATTTTTTAAACTACAATTATGCTATTTAAAAAAATTCGTACAACTGTGGCTCCCACTGTAATGCCAGCCATTATTTTTGACAAGCTAACATTTATTGATGACTTACTATAAGTGATTTACATTTTCTTGAATAATTCACAAAACTGTTTGGGAGGCAGCTAGCTATTTTTAGATGAGGAAACTGAGGCACAGAGAAACTACGCAGCATCCTTAAGGTCACACTGAACCTGGACGTACCAGTGCTTTAACCACTACATACTATGCTGCCACTCATGCATCCCATAAAGCCCCTCAAATGCTTTGAAATCAGCCATTTTTTTAAAAGCTTAGAATGGAGCACCTGGGTGGCTGGTCAGTTGAGTATCTGACTTTGGTTCAGGTTGTGATCTCACTGTCTGTGAATTTGAGCCCCACGTCGGGCTCTGTGCTGACAGCTCAGAGCCTGGAGCCTGCTTCAGATTCTGTGTCACCCTCTCTCTCTCTGTTCCTTCCCTGCTCACACTCTGCCTCTGTCTCTCTAAAAAATAAATAAAGATTAAAAAAATTAAAAAATAATAAAATAAAAATAAGAAGCTTAGAACACTTGTAGACAATCTGTGGATAGCATGGAACAACAGATCACCGTACTGTGTCCTAAAAACCGAGCACCGAACTCCTTATTTTAATAAGTCTGAGAATCTAGGAATAAAACAAAGTTACCCAAAAGCTTTCTCAAGGTATTTAATAAGATTAGCACGTACTATCAATCTCAATGAACACAATGTAGTCTGAAGTATTAATCAAAACATGGCATAACAGTAATTTCCAGAACTAAGTAAGCTGTCTCACTGAGAAACATTAACATATACGTGTAATGGCCACTTATCCTCTATTTTAAAAAGGTACACACGAATATTACTTTACGGCCAAATATTACACATGCTAACATAAAACCAATAGCTGAACTGGGCTTACAAATGCCCTTCAATGCTTTTTGGACCATACATCTCTCTGAGGCAATGTTTACTTCCTTTGTGATAACTGTTTGTCTTTTTTGTATGCCATATACTCCTAGGGACTCTGTCGTAATTTTCATCCCTCAAGTAAACACTGAGAAAAGCAGGCACTGTGTACTCGACCTAAGGCCCTAAGGTATAATCCTACCATTCTAAGGCACTGTGGCTTTCAAAGTGGAAAGACCCCAGCACAGTACCAACAGAATTGTACTGGAGGATCAAATTTTACTTAACCATTTCCTGATATTAACTTAAAACATTATGTTATACTAAAATAAATATGCATTCAATATGCACTAGAAGGCAAAATTAGTAGAGTGTTTCCAAGATAAAACATGAGCCTCCAGAGAAATTCTAAGCATGACAAACCTTTCTAGCCTTCTTTTAAAAAAAAGTCACTCCCTTCTGCTGAGAAGGATACTAGTTTAGTGTAAAAGTTTAAGAACAAGTAAGCTATTAATAAGCTGAACTATATAAACTGCCATTTTATAGGTCAAAAAATGGCTGAATATCAGCAAATTCATGATTCAATTTAAATAACATATTCAGTCTTCAAAGATTTGACTTAGTGTAGGAAAGGCTAACGTCTATAATCTGTCTAGTGTTCTTAAGCTAGTGACTCTACTGCTCTCGAGTAATACATATGTATAAATATTTTTTTCCATAATATTTTATTGTCAAATTGTTTTCCATACAACACCCAGTGCTCTTCCCCTTAAGTGCCCTCCTCCATCACCACCACCTCTTTTCCCCCCTCCCCCTTCCCCCTTAACCCTCAGTTCATTTTCAGCATTCAATAGTCTCTCAAGTTTTGCATCCCTCTCTCT
>NC_043708.1:62864819-62943860 GCF_006229205.1 Suricata suricatta | reverse complement strand
CATGTGCTCCTATGCCTCAGCATTTCTGTCTCTCTTGGGTAAATCCCCAGCAATGCTATTGCTGGGTCATAAGGGAGTTCTATCGATAGTTTTTTGAGGAACCTCCACACTGTTTTCCAGAGCGGCTGCACCAGTTTACATTAATACATATGTATAAATATTGTTGACTGCTGACAGAAAGAGGAACCAGCAGGGAGCCAAATTTCCAAGGCCATGGTTTGCTAGAGTAACTTACTCCAACTCCATCTCCAAGAGAAGCTAATTGTCTTATCATGAAGGAATAATTTTCCCCATCTGAAAATGAGTTAATATCAAATTTACATAGGCAAAGAAATTTAAGCACCTTCAACAATTTTAATAACACAAAACAAAACATGTAGCGTTAACATGATTTTCTCTCTGTAGGGTTTAAAGATCTGTTTCGGTAGGGATGAGAATATATTTAAAATTATGGTTAAAATTTATGGGGAAAAAGAGTCTTCCTAATCTTTTTGGTCATTTTGTTTCTTAGAATGATTCATTATATCATTTTGAAAAAGGAAAAGAGGAAAGATCACAAATAATCAAAGACAACAACAAAGTAAGATAGGTCTGTTGGTTTGCTAGTTTTCCAGAGGATAAAAAGACCAATTTACAAAACAAACAAGCCACTGCGCAGTAAATGAAACTAATTCCAGAATGTAACAGGTGCCTTAAGTTTTGAAATATATCACACTTCAATTTCAATTGCTGTACTTCCTTCAACTTTCACTTCTCCAAAAGATACCACAACGGCTTCAACGCAGCCTCTAGTCTTTTAGTTTCTCAGTTTTATTCAAAAAGCATAAAGTAAGCCAAAAAAAATACCCTCTCCAGAATCTCCCACACTTTGGGAAACATACATAAATCTTAAAATCTAAACCTTTCTAAAATAACACAAAGCAAAACAGTAATCAGCATTACTCTAGAAAGAAGGTGGATCATTCTATCCAGACTGAAATTAAGATTCTCTTTGACCTGTGATTTTGGCTTTGCTAAATTATAGGCCACAAAACAGCAACTCACAAGTTACAGAGAGCATGCTTAAATGTTGCCAGCGGAAGGCTGCCCCTTGGTAAAGAAAAAATGAAGTCTTTTTGTTACCCTACTTTAAGTATCTCCAGGCATAGTCCTAATGTTGGTTTGCCGACACACTGAACCACTGCACTTGACTGGGTTGAAGCTAAAATGGATACTGAAGGAAATCATTTATAAGTTTAGAGTTCTTTAATCCAGTTTTACCTTCGTGATTTTTAAATCTTGTATGTATCCCATCTTTGAATCTGAAATACCTTGCTTCTATTTAAATAAGCTCTATATTTTAAAATTCAGCTTTAAAAAAAAATCACTTCCTTCAGGAAACTTTCCATGATTAATTCTCCTATTCTTATACTGCTTCCTCTCGGTATAGCAGTTTTTCCATTATATTTATGGTTCTACTAAAATATGTTTGGCTTCTCCAGCTATCACTTAGATTGCAAGATTCTTCTGGTATTTTTCCAAATCAGGATCCAAAAATCTTAACCATAATTATTAGAGTAGTAGCATTATGGATAATGTTCTCTACCTCCAAATTTTTTAGAAATTTTAAAACTTTTAAAATAAAATTCTTAAAAACTAATAAATAAACTAAATTTCTGTTAGGTTCCTAACTTTTAAAATTCGCAATACTATTTGTTAGCATCATCTTGGTAATGTCACAAATGAGGAGGACACAGGTATATGCCTGCTGTTGTAGTTCCTGGCTGCCTTTCATCTTCCTAATGAAAGATGTGACTCTCAAGTCACAAAATGGCAATGATAGTTACTACTCACTAAGCTAGCAACTTTTTAAGTGCTTAACTCATACCATCTCTCATCAACACAAAGAAGAAAGCAAGGATGGTATTATTGGTCCCCATTTTATGGATAAGAAAACTATTAAGATGTCAGTAAATAACAGAACTGAGAGAATAAACCCAGGTCTCTTTGGCAACAAGCTCATTCTTTGTCCTGAATGCGAGGAGGCGTTTCCACGGGGGGAGAAAGGAAAACCAGCATTTTTATACTAAGATGTAAGGAACAAAATGTACAGAACAAATGGCACAGGGAAGGGGCGAGATCATTACTTTACATTTGGACTCCTCCACCTATTTCCCCCTACATCTTTCAGTAAATCACAAGATTATTTTCACCTCCTATTTCCTCCAAGAATAAGAGGTCCAAAAGGGTTAAAAGGTTTAAGGCTTAAAAAAGGGAGGGTTGGGAAAATAGCAAGTCGGGGGGATATAGGAGGAGACAGGCAAAATTAAAGGCAGCTAAGCATGTCACAAGAGCAGACCTATAATAATGCAGACAGTGGTTCATGACTCTAACTGCTTAAAAAAAAATACCAAACCTGGGAGTCTGGGTGGCTCAGTCAGCAAAGCATCTGACTCTTGATTTCAGCTCAGGTCATGATCTCACAGCTGGTGACTTTGAGCCCCACCTTTGGGTTCTGTGTTGACAGTGTGGAGCCTGCTTAGGATCCTCTCTCTCCCTGTCCCTCTGTCTCTCCCATGCTCATGCTCTTTCTCAAAAATAAGTAAATAAACTTAAACAAAAACAAAATCCAGCCTAAAACAAATGAATCAGAATCTCTAAAGGCTGGGATGCTGTAATAAATGGATTTTTCATTTAACTACCAGCATAAAATATCTACTAGCACTATTAATTTACAGATAAGAATACTGAGGCTAGATTATAAGATGGAGGATTTTATTTATTTTCTTTAAATTTTCTTGAGGTTTAGTCAATTTTTAAAGACAGACCAGGGGAACAGCAGAGAGGGAGACACAGCATCTGAAGCAAGCTCCAGGCTCTCAGCTGTCAGCACAGAGCTCAACATGGGGCTCAAAGCCACAACTGCAAGAATATGAGCTGGGCTGAAGTTGGACACTCAACTGACTGAGCCCAGTCAAGATGGCTCAGTCAAGATCTTGCAACTCTTGATCTTGAGGTTATGAGTTCAAGACCCATGTTGGGGGCAGAATTTACTTAAAAAAATGATAATTATGAAAACTATAAGTATAGAAGCTTACACATTAAGAGAGGGCCCAATAGATAAAGCAATGTTTCCCAAAGTGTTCTACAGAACAGTAGTGCCAAAGAATGAGGCTAAGTGTTGTGTGTCCTGGAGGGTGGTGGGGAGGGGGTGGGCCCAAAAACCAAATACTTTTGGGAAATGCCACATTGGCAGTTTTCTTTCCTACAGGAGATCTCCATAATATGGTAATGTGTACTATATACTGCCAAGAGGGCATATATGCATAGCATTTGATATTTTAATTACAGATCTCTCCCTAGGCTACCCCTTTTCTCATTTTTTGGCCCCAGCTGGGAATGCTGTGAAACTAGTGTTCTATAGAACACAACCTTTGAAACACTAATCATTAAATACTATAAACCAAGAAATTTAAATATTCCTTTGTGTTCATACTATGATAGCATTTATATTAGAAGACTATATAACAAGTCCATGTCACACCTACTTAAAAGTGGCCATTTGTTTATTTATTTTGAGAGAGACAGATAGTGCTAGCTGGGTAGGGGCAGAAAGAGTTAGAGAATCCGAAGCAGGCTCTGCACCGTTACAGTAGAGCATGGTGGGGTTCCATCTCATGAGTTGTGAGATCATGAGCTGAGCTAAAATAAAGAGTCAACCCACTGAACCACTCAGGCGCCCCAAAAGTGGCCATTTCTGATTAATATTTTGGATTAAATTAACTAACATTAAATACCCTAAATATAAAAAGACTCTTCTCTTAACTACTCCTGGATTATGAATAAAGGAAGAAAAGATACTTTTAGTTAACCTAGTATATCAGTTCACATAAAAATTTGTTACTCTTACGTATAATTAAATTTAATATCACACTCCTTTCAAGCTAAAAATGGCTTGCTGCACCATGAATTTAATTTTTTTTTGAATTCTGAATATAAATTCTCATAACAACTTAATTCATGTTTCTTGTCATATCACAAAAAGGCTAACTTGTAACATGCCCATTCAGAGCACTAATATCTTATTTTAATATATAATGAAAATACATCAAGTGTAGCAAGATTCCAAGAGTGTTTCCTGCAAACCTGCTAGGAATGGGGAGAATGCTGCTTATCACTGCGTACTACAGGCCAACTGGAATGGCAGATACATGCAGCTCCAAGAACCAACAGAGGACACATCCTCTGAGATAGAGAAGTTAGGATGACAGAGGAAGGAAACAGCAGTTACAGGGAATGTATAAACAGGCATAAGGGGTGCACGAGTGGGGATGCGGCGTACTTTGCCTTCCTCCCCTTCTGTTTTCCAGAAGTGCTCCAGATTACTACTATTCGGGCTGAGAACAATAACAGAACTGAATTCTGAGGGAGCCTGCCATTGGGAGTCCTACTGAAGAAGTACTATTACTGGCTCTGGCAACTCTCCTTCCAGATTACAAAAGAGAAACCCCTAAAGGATAAAGGAAGTGTGTGGGGGAGGGAGGGCAAACTAAGCAGGAGGAACCAACTCTAAGACAGTCATCAGAAAAGGAACTAACATTTTTTGACAATTTACTTACTAGAAAATTTTAATCTTCGTAACACTGAAACTTATATATTATTATCCTCATTTTACAGATGATGGTAACAAGAAATGTGTCCGAGGTCAAGATGTTACTTAAGTGGAATAAGATAATGCCACACCTGTCTGGTTTCAATGTCCATGTTCCTTCAACTACTTCATAGAGCCTCTTCATAAAGTCTCTCTAATCACTGTTTCCGACAGTTACTGCCATACCTACTGAAGCATCTAATCATTATAGGTTTGTTACTTTTTTATCACTTCATTCTCCTGTCTTCAATACTTTGAGGCTTTATGTTAAAGTGTGAGTTCTAGAGATATCAACTTTAAAGGGCTCTTCTCATCTAGACATTAAATCAGTAATTACTAACAGTGTTAGTTTAGTCTTTGGATATTCTTCACAATTTTTATTACTCTTTGTTCCACAAACCAACTCTTCCATCTACCCTTGGGAAGACAGATTCCATTCTGGATATTGAGGAGTGCCAGATGGTAGATTTTAAGATACAAAATTTATTCTTTTCGTATCTCCCACCTCACTCCTCTGAAAGTAACTACCTAAACAATCTCACTACTTGGGACCTCACTAACACTCCAGTAACAAGAAAACAAAGTTGTGGGTGTGGGTGTGTGTTTTAATTAATTGTTTCAAAGATCATGAACTTTACTGACTGAAGTCTCTTGGTCTCTCACAGCTTATTCATTTTAGTTGAGACATAATTAATGATCTAGTTATCTGGATTCTAGCTAGGATGGAATAGAGCACCATATTAAAAGTGAAGAAGCAAAGTCATGGAGATTAGTTAGAAGTCAAAACACACTGCTAACAGCGATGGAAGTGACCAAAATACTATTTGACAAAGTACCGACATTTTAAAAAAGTAAGGCAGCAGGAGACTCCTAAGTACAAAAGCAAAGTGTGTGCAAGATGCCATTATTCCTCCCAATTCAGTTGAGGCCAGGAATCCTTGACCAATTTTCCAAATAACTCTATCTTTGTATTTGTTGCTCATGCAATCTATCACCTAAGACTTCTTGGGTATAGCCATTAGACCCTGCTTGCCTTAGAGCCCCCCATACCCCCTTTTCCCCCTTCAAACTGTGGATCTTACATCAAAGTCAGCATTCACAGTCACCCCTAATCCACTATCTTGGCTTTTCCTCATGGCTCCCACTTCTAATTCACAACATAGCCTATAGAACACCCAGCTATAACTGAGCTACATTTCAGACCTTCTTGGCGTCCTACTGGAGGGATTTTATTGGCAGATACTGCTTCTTACCCCATGCCAGATGCCCAGTAAGCTCTTAACTTTGCAAGTACAGCTCCCTGGAACAACTCCATTATTACTCTCCTTCTGACTGCTATCCTCAGGGCCCCACCCAAGTAATAGAGTGAACATACCAACCATTACCTCCACCAACCACTAACTCCCCAAGACAGTCTGGGGCAGCACTCTATCAATCAAACTCATTGATACTTCTGTAGCAAAAGACAAAACATACTCACATAGGGTAGGGTTAAATAATGACTATAAACAGCTTCTTATCAGTTCATGGTGTATTTTGCTGCCAATTGGGTTAAGAAAAAAACCTTTCCAGAGCCTTTTGGACACTGGAATTAGGATTAAGGGATTTCACACATGTATGTTTTCATTCCTTTTTTCTTTTCTTTTCAGATCTCCTCTCAAAATATTTAAAATAATTTTTTCTGGTGTTTCATAGGTATTTTCAACTTTTTGATAACTTTACTTACATAAAAATGTAGTGAATGAGGAATATTTTGCATACATACACAAAAACATGCATATATTCATCATATAGATACCTACAAACACAATAGAAAAGGATATAATAGATACTGTTGGATATTTACCCAAGGAGAAGCATTATCTGGGCAATAAATACATATAAGTTACTGAAACTAAGTTGGTGAAAGTGTATCCTGAGCTTTAAATATTTAGAATTATCACCCTGTGGAAGTTTTCCCTCCTCCCTGTCACATATGTGGCTCCAATTTCTTAGGCAGGAAACATTAATATAGGGTGATAATAGGGCTATATTATGCTACTTTTCTAGAAATAATTCTTCTGTTAATATTTTTAAAAAAGAGGAGTACCTGGGTGGCTCAGTTGGTTGAGTGTTCGACTTTGGCTCAGGTCATGATCTCACAGTTCATGGGTTCGAGCCCCATGTCGGGCTCTGTGCTGACAGCTGGCTCGGAGCCTGGAGCCTGCTTCAGATCCTGTGACACCTTCTCTCTCTGACCCTCCCCTGCTCACGCTGCCTCTCTCTCTCTCAAAAATAAATAAGAACATTAAAAAAATTTTTTTTAATTTTAAAAAAAGGGGTGAGGGGACCCCTAGCTGGCTCAGTGGGTGGAGCATGTGACTCTTGATTTGGGATTTTAAATTTGAGCTCCACATATAGAGATTACTTAAAAATAAAATCTTAAAAAAAAAAAAGCCAAGAATTCATGATTCAGGATACATAACTCCTAAAAAGTGTGTTTTGTTTGTTTGTTTGTTTGAATGCAGAGGTCATTAAACCAGTTTTCCAGGATTCAGAACAAAAGAATTTTACAATGATAAGAGGCCTAAACAAATCCATTTTAATCTTTATTCTAGTCAAAAGATAATTAAGAAAGGCTCATATAAGTTATAAATGGCCTCAATCCCCTTTCTGAAATAAAAAGGATTACTGAATAGAAGACAATTTCTTAAAAAATAAGTACTTAAATTTTTTCCTTTGAGGATCTATTATTTGCAAAATTTTAAAAAATGTTAAGGTACTCTGACGTATGTATTTTCTGTCACTGAAGTCAGATGCAGTGATACATAAAGAGAAAGGAAGAGAAAAGTGACCTAAGACCCACAAGTAATAGTATAGAAGATTAAATCCAGGTATCCTGTCAGGTTGAAGTCTATTCCTGTATTACAGGACTATAATATACAAACTATACAAAATAACTGCATCTAAGACAAATCCAACATCCAGTACTTTTCCCAAATGTCACTGTGCCTTTGGTATAAACCATGCCCGCTTCCCCATTTTAGTAAAGAAAATCGATGGCATTAAAATGTAAGACAAGTCTCAGCTTCATGGCTGATCTAAAATCACTTTGTCAAAAACACACTTTCTAAAATATCTGGAAAATGAAACAAGATAATTCTTCTCTCCCCACCCATCTAACGCTTAGCTCTAAGAAGATTCCTGCTTTCCTTACGCTTTCACCTCGCTTGCTTATTCTTCCCCAAAAGTTCTGAACAGTGTTTGTGGGCACATTCCCCGCCCCTCCCCTTTCAGCGTCTCCTCCAGGCTGTGAGTTTCCGCAGGGTGCCAAGCCTACACATAAAAGGTGCTGAATATTTGAATAAATGAACGCACACAAAAATAAGGCAAAATTATGACCTTTAATGAAAGAGCTCCAATCACTGGACTCCTATCATTGGACTTGACAGTTACGAAAATCATCTTAACAGCCAGAGGTGTACATTTATCGTGATTAGTCAGTACCGTAAAGCACTTCAAAAAGTTTCTGAACACTTCGTAATCGCTTGAAATGACGTTTAGCTGGCCGAAGAGTACGATCAGAAGAAACGTCTTCTCACACGAAGCCAATGCTACCCCAGCAAAGACATTCTTTCCTCGCGAGAAGGACTGGAACTAGTTCTCGCGTGGAAGGGCATGTCCATTCCCTCTCCACCGCGCTCTGGAAACCCGCCTTGAGGGTGAGGCGCGGGCGCTCGGAGGACCGCGCCCGAAGCCCTGCTTGGGGCCCCGCTGCGGACCGACCAGGGGCGCACCGGGCGCCACTTGGGCGGGTCCGGCCCGGCGGACCCCGACCTTCCGACCGTCCCCGCACGCCCGGAATCTCGGACTCCCGCCGGCGGGCAGAGTCCACGCCTACCTGTTGTGCTCGGGTAAAAACCAGACTTCCCCGGAGCCCGGGGAGAGGGCGGACTGCAGTGGCCATTCGGCCGTCCTGGCGTCCCACTTCGGTCCCTCCTCGGACGGCTCCGGCCCCTTCGACCACGACGCCGAATCCCCCCACCCATGCCCACACCCCGGGTCCCAGCTTCCGCCACCACTTCGCAACCCTGACCACCCCTGGGACCCCCCCACAAGCCACTCTACTCACTGTGCAGGCCGGGGTGTGATATCCCTCCTAGCGGGCAGGCAGCCCGGGCACCGCCCCCCTCGCGCCCGCAGCGCCTCCACTAGCAGGATCCTGGAGAGCTCACCTTCTGGAGTCCCCCACGGCTCAGCGCCCGTCCCAGTCCTGCCACGTTACCGGCTCCACCGCACAGCAGGGTCGCGCCGGGACTTGCCAGCGGCGGCGACTGCGAGGCAGTGCGGCGGGAGGGGCGCGCGCGGGGCGGAGCCGGAAAGCTCGGAGCCGCGAGCGCGGCCGGAGCCTGCGGTTGGGAACGCGCCCTGCGCCTCGCCGCCAGTCCTAGGCTGTCAGCCGACGGCCGAGCCATCGAGCGCCCACTTTGGCAGGCGTGACTGCTCCACCACCGAAAGAGCGATGGGTGCTACCCAAGTTGAGGCCAGGCAGTGGCATTGTATTTGGGAGATTATGGCCACAACTATTTTTGTCTGTTGTTATCGCCAGCCAGACTCCATAGGGGTGGCATTGGGGCATCTGAAGGCTAAGATACAACTGGAGCTTGCAGAAATTCAAGCAGGGAGTACTGTGGGTGTGGATGGTGTTGTGTTAGACATTGAAGGGACCCTAGAGAACCTTTATAGTCTTACCCATGGTTTTATAGACTGAGACTCTGGGGCCTGACAAAGTGCCTTACTCAAGGTCACACCCTGAGTCAGTGGCAGAATTGGGACTCACAGCCACTTGGCTCCAAGTCAAGTGCATTTTTCCAGTATACTCAGCAAATCGAATATAATTTTCAGTTTTTATTTTGAAAAAAAATCTCAAGCTTATAAAAATGTTGCAAGTATAGGACAAAGAATATTTTTTCTTGAACCATTTGGGAATTAAGTTGCTGACCTGTTGTTAAATACTAAATACTTCAGTATGTATGTCTTACTAATAAGCACCCTCAACTACGTAATCACAATCTATCAAAATCAAAATACTTATGTGATACATTATGCTTGGCCAGTTGTCCCACTAATTTTCTTTATGGTAAAAGTACTCACTTCAGAATCAAGCACTGTGTTTACTTGTCACGTATCTTTAGTTGCCTTCAATCTGGAAAACTTCCTCAGTTTTTCCTTGACTTTCATTTCCTTGACACTTTTGAAGTTCCCTGGCCAATGACTTTATACAATGGCCTTCACTTTGCATCTGACATTTATTTATGATAAGAATCAGGGTAAGTGTCTTTGACAGGACTGTCACAAAAGTAACACTATGTTCTCATTGTATAGCCAGATGCTTTGTTCCTCAACCTGTTTTGAAAGCATAAGCAGACCTATAGATATATTAGTTGCATTATTAACTTAGCTGCACATAGTGCTTTGTTCCCTACTTAACGTTTTATGCACCTCTTATCAATCATTCATTTTGGTTTTTCCACTTCTACCGCCTACCTACCCACTGACTGTTGAAACCCAACGGAGACTCGACAATAACATTTGTCTTGAAATTATCTGACATACCTGATCTTACCAGGTCCCAGATGGTGCCTCATTGTCCATAAGAATGCACACCTCCAGATTGTTTCAGGCTCTCCTCCCTTCAAGGTGTCAAGAAATCCCTCACCCTCTTCTCATGTATTCACCTGCTTCCCCAAACATACACAAACTGTCTCTAGGCTCAACAGGACACAGCAACATCGGGATTAATCCTCCACCTTCTCCTTGGGCTGCCTTTTGATAGTAAAGCTTTCTTTGCTTCAAAACTGGTGTTTAGTGGTACCAGGCTGGCTCAGTTGGAAAAGCGTGGGACTCTTGATCTTGGGGTTGGAAGTTTGAGCTCCACATTGGGTGTAGAGATTACTTAAATTAAAAAAGACCTTGGTGTCCAAGACCTTGGCTTACCGCACATAAGGTGCACAGACTAGTTTGAATTTGGTAACAATTACATCCTACCAAGTGGTATATTTTATGTTTATTTTAGTAAACCAGTATCTGGTAGATTTCTCCACTAGAAAGTTTTTTTTCCTCTTTGTAATTAATAAGTATTTTGTGGGGGAGATTCTTTGAAATTATGTATTTTCCAATCAAAATTCTAATTTATTTTTATCAGTATAAATTCAGAGTTTCTTATTAAATAGGTTATAATTTGTTTCTATCACTATTTATATTGATGTTCAAGTTGTCCCAAGTCTTTGTGTGTTTTAAATTCTTTTGCAATACTTTATTGTAAAATAAATTTAAAATACAAAAAATTTCAAAGAGTTTTATAGACCATATACCCACCATCCATATTCTACATTAATGTTTTACTATTCTGCACTCATCATTCTTTGAGTAGTCCCTTGTTTTCTGGCACAGTAAGCTGTTCTAGGCTCTTTTTGTCCCAACTCTGGATGCAGCCATTTATCGAGGAAACCTGGCTCCTTCAGTGGTATTTAGAAGCACTAGGTGTGCTCACTGCTATTGAGATGTTACTGCTCAGTTGTCTTCATGGATGCAGCTAGGGAATATTTATACATTCATACAGTGCGTCTGTATATGTATCTATATATGTATACTCACTCAGATTTGTAGCTACATTTCTTTGTCTAATAATATATTTTGAAAAACCATAGGTTTACAGTAATACCTCCAATCCAGCATCACACCATTTATTATAGTTTTCTTTCACATTTGTAACTCCTTTCTCCTACAGAGACAGATCTGGATCCTATTATCCTTGAGATATTTAGTTGTTTGAATACCTCCTCTATATTTAAGCAATCATCTGTAGCTGCCATTTCTCCCTTTGGAGGATGCTACCCCTCCCAACTATGGTTCTGAAACCCCGAAATTAGCCACTGCAAGCCCCTTACTTTCTCTTTTCCTTACCCCTGTTCCTAAGCCTGTACTAGCGCCCATTCCATAGCCCTCACCACACTGCTCAGGCTCTAACCCTTGCCGAGCATTCCCCTAGGCATCCTTTTCCATCCACTGGACACACACATACACACACACACACACACACACACACACACACACACACACACACACACTGGGTACTGTGAATTACCCTGAGAAAGGTACAAAACCATTATAGATCCTAAAGGAGAGAGCAATTACTATGAAGTCCCATTAGGCGGCTCATGAAGGGTTTAAAGAAAAAGGTGACATTTAAAATGGGCTTTGGAGCACCTGGGTGGCTCAGTCGGTTAAGTGACCAGCTATTGATTTTGGCTCCAGTCATGATCTCATGGTTTGTGGGTTTGAGCCCTGCATCAGGCTTTGTGCAGACAGTGTGGAGCTGCTTGGGATTCTGTCTCTCCCTCTCTCTCTGCCCTGGCCCCCTCTCTCTCCAAATAAATAACTTAAAAAAATTTAATTTTTTAAAAAAATTTACTCTTTTTTTTTTTTTTTAACATTTACTCATTTCTGAGAGACAGAGAGAGAGAGAGACAGAATATGAGTCAGGGAAGGGCATAGAGTGAGGGAGACACACTGGAGCACAGTGCCAGATGTGGGGCTGGACCTCATGGACTGTGAGACCATGACCTGAGCCAAAGTTGTATACTTAACCGACTGAGCCACCCAGGTGCCCCTAAAAAATTTTATTTAAATGGGCTTTGACAGAACTTTCAACAATAGCCAAATCATGGAAAGAGCCTAAAAGTCCATCAACTGACCAATGGATCAAGATGTGGTTTATAAATACAATGGAATACTATATGGCAATGAAAAAGAATGAAATTTGGCCATTTGTAGCAATGTGGTTGCAACTTGAGGTTATTATGCTAAGTGAAATAAGTTAGGCAGAGAAAGACAGATATCATATGTTTTCACTCATATGTGGATCAGGAGAGACTTAACAGAGGACCATGGTGGAGGGGAAGGGAAAAAATAGTTAAGTGGAGGGAGGGAGGCAAACCATAAGAGACTCTTAAATACTGAGAACAATCTGAGGGTAGATGGGAGTGGGGGAAAGGAGAAAATGGGTGATGGGCATGGAGGAGGGCATTTGTTGGAATGAACACTGGGTGTTATATGGAAACCAACTTGACAATAAACTATACTAAAAAATAAATATAAAGTATATAAATAAATTAGTTACTAAGGCAAGATTAGAATTAACATTAATAAACAACAATAAAAATAGTCTAAGTAAAAAAAAATGGGCTTTGAAATATGCATACGAATGAATGAGTATAATGTATGGAAAAAATTCTGGAAAATAATTTGAGCAGAGAAAGTAATTCATTTTAACTGAGTATGTGGTACAAAAATAACAACACTAGAATTTTAGAGCTGGAAGGAATATTATGTATCATTGAGTCCAACTACTAGTTTTACAGAGGATTAAAAGATGATTTGGAATTTAGAGGCTTAACGACTAAGAGAATTAACTTAGAGGGAGGAATCAGTTTGGAAGGGTAAATAATGCATTTAATTGTAAACGTGTCACATTTGAGTAGAGCATTCAAGAAGAAATGTATGACTACAGCTTCGAAGAGGGGTCAGACCAGAGATCTAGTTCAGAACTTTTCCATTTGGAGCTGACAGCTGACACAGTGAAAGAGAAAATAAAGAAAGAAAACAACAAATATAGAATGCTGAGAAACAAGTTTGCTTTTAACCGAATAGAAATGTGTTTCACTTTCCAACTTCTATTTTACTTTGTTCAATCTCATGTTGAGATTTTGAGTCACAAAAGGAAGCTGTATTATAATTAGCAGAAAGAACACAGCTTTGGAATCGGTGACTTGTGTTCAGATCGTAATTCCACTACTTAGGAGGCATGACCTAGGGATAACTACTTCATCTTTTTGTTATCTTCGAAGCTCAGTTCCCCGCTTTAAAATGAGAATAACGTCTCCCTCTCTGAAGTGTGCTGGAGATTCAACATACAATAGAAATAACTAGTGTGCTGTCCATTGTCAAATGATAGCTAGCATTATCAGGCATTTACCTTATTTCTCTGTCCCAACTTATTCCGGCTTGCTAACTTGGCTGGTGTCACTGTCTGCCACAAAGAAACCTCTCATCTGGTATTTGTTGAAGGAATGCAGAACTGTTTATATTTTCTATCTTTTTAATACTCATCACTATAATGCATTATATTATATCTTCTTGGCTTTTTATAAATGAATCACTTCTCCAATAAATGATGTGTTCTTAGAAATTTAGGTTTTTAATGATGTATGTATGATGTATGTGAAAATTATGAAGTAAACCAGTAGTTACTTACTTGACTGGCTATGTGATATCTTGCTTTAATTTACTGTTCAAACACATACGGTACAATGACTCTAGGTTCCAACCAGCATACATTAAAGAAATTTAAAATGATAGATTACGTTTAAGATTGCCTCTACTGGGGCACCTAGGTGGTTCAGTAGGTTAGGCGTCTGACTTTGGCTCAGGTCATGATCTCAGTTTGTGAGTTGGAGCCCCACATGTCTTATGCTGACAGCAGAGAGCCCACTTTGGATCCTCTGTCTCTCTCTGTCTCTCTCTGCCTCTCTCTCTGCCTCTCTTGTTCTTTGGCTATTTCTCTCTCTCTCTGTTTATATATTAAAAAAAAAAGGATGGTCTCTATCCCTGAGATTATAAAATTCAATGATGTTAGAACAGCATTATATTCAAACAGTGGACTTCAGCACACTCATGGAACTCTAGGGTACTACTCTAGGTCATACTCCTTAAGAGGTTAATAGGTATTCTTTTATTTTATTGTTCTAAATTTTATTTATTTTATTTTTTATCAATAGTTTATTGCCAAGTTGGTTTCCATATGTCACCCAATAGGTATTCTTTTAAACAGGCATTCTTTTTTAAAAATAAAAATATTTTGAGAGACAAGGAGCATGAGCAGGGGAGAAGCAGAGAGAGAGAGAGAGAGAGAGAGAGAGAGAGAGAGAGAGAGAATCCCAAGTCTGTCACTGCAGAGCCCGATGTGGGGCTTGATCCTATGAATCATGAGACCTAAGCAGAAACCAAGAGCCAGATACTCAACTGATTGAGCCACCCAGGTGTTCCTAAACATGCATTCTTAAATAAACTTGAGAAACACTATATGTTAATATAGTCATATCCTAGAAAGTCATCATATATATTACTATGCTGCGTTTCATGCAATGCTTCCCAAGCTTAACTTGGCAATAGCAAAGAATATATATTTTTAATGAATGCATACTAGTATCTTTGAGAATTAGTGTTTCTTTGGAGCAGACTTTTGGAAATACAGCTCTGGAAGTTTGTTATTAGTGGTCCACTTAGTCATGTCAGGTTGCTCAGTGTTGATGAAACCAGGAAATGAACAGGCTGGAGTGAGCAAGCTCATGTCACAAAACTCATGGGACGGGCACAGCTTCCACTCTGTCAAGTTCAATATGATCGGAAGCCTGAAACAACACTGATATCCCACCTCAACAAAAGATCTGCGGGCTCTTTGTGATACAGCTTTCTATTTTTGGTCTATCAGGCATTATTTGTCAATGTGATGCTGAGCTTGCTGTAATCTCTAACAGCTTTTAGCACTAAATTTCCAATAAAAACTTTTGGCCGTAGGTAGGATTTTCTTCAGTAGGCAAACTACTGCTATAAATATTCAACCAAGAAGTGCTACTTACAACATAGTATAGATCTTGATCAATGATGGCAAGTGAATAATAGTAAACCAGCTAACCTTGAAAGAAGCAGTTAAACTCAGGGCTGGTGCTTCTACGCAGGAATATTGAGCAAATATAGATTTGCAACTATGCATTAAATAATACTTCACATAAGAAACAACTGCAATTATGCTCATACTTCAGTGGGAGACCAAGAGTCCCTTCCAATTCCTTGTTCTCTGATCAGATTAAGAAATACTGTTTTACATGTGCATACATTTTATGGTTTTGTTTCAGTGTTGCTGCCATATATTTTATAAGGAAGCCATTTAACTTCTTTGGGCGTTAATGTCCCCCTCTGGAAAGTGAGCATGTATATTAGAAGGTCTCTAAGATATCTTCCAGTTTTAAAATTAAAATATTCTGTTATTTTTACAAAAACCCCTTTAAGGTATATAGAATAGCTATTACTTGGAAGAAGTAGAAACAAAAGCGTAGAATAGGTAGGTGATTTGTCCATATTTGGAACAAGATTCCAGAAGTAAGGTTTTATTTTATGTTTTAACTTTATTTATTTATTTTGAGAGAGAGTACACAAGCGTAAGTGGGCAGAGGGGCAGAGAGAGAAAAAGGAAAAGAGAGAGAATCCCAAGAGGACTCCCTTCTGACAGCATAGGGCCAGACTCGGCTCGATCCCACATTGAGATCATGAACTGAACCAAAACTGAGAGTTGGACACTTAACCGAATGAGCCACCCAGGTGCCCCTAGATTAAGATAAGATTTTAAAACTAGGCCTTCTGGGCATTTGGGTGGCTCAGTTGGTTAACTGTCCAATTCTTAATTTTGACTCCAACTCTGGTTTTTTATGTTTATTTATTCCTTTTTAAAAATTTTTAAATGTTTTTTATTTATTTTTGAGAGACAGAGAGAGCGTGAGCAGGGGAGAGTCAGAGAGAGAGAGAGTTACAGAATCCAAAGACAGGCTCCAGGCTCTGAGCCAGATGTCAGCACGGAGCCCAACATGGAGCTCGAACCTATGAACAGTGAGATAATGACTCAAGCCAAAGTCGGATGCTTAACCAACTGAGCCACCCAGGCACCCTGTATGTTTATTTATTCTTGAGAGACAGAGAGCTGGACAGACAGAGCACTTGTGGGGGAGGGTCAGAGAGAGAGGGAGACAGAATCTGAAGCAGGCTCCAGGCTCTGAGCTGTCAGCACAGAGCCCAATGCAGGACTTGAACTCAAGGCCTGTAAGATTATGACCTGAGCTGAAGTCAGACTTTTAACTGACTGAGCCACTCAGGCGCCCTTTGGTTCCAACTCTTAATTTGGGCTCACAGTTTGTGCTGACAGCAGTATGGAGCCTGCTTGGGATTCTCTCTCTCCTTTTCTCTCGGGCATTTCCCTGCTCAGGCTCTGATGCTCTCTCCCTCTCTCTCTCAAAATAAACAAACTTTAAAAAATTACATAAATACCAGACCTTCTGGATCTTTGTCTAGTATCTTTTTCATATTACCATAGTACCATTGTACAAAATAGACCAAATTAACAGTAATTTTAAAAATTTTTCTTTAACACATATGTAGTCATATTTATTTTAAAATATTATTATTAACATCATTAAATATTCACTTTAAAATATGACTTTTTAAAACTTAAGGAAATAAAAATATAACCCTAGTACCTCTACATGAGAGTCATTTTCATTTATTGCTTTTCATTTATTTGGTTACTCACATGTCTAAGTGAAGCCCTATCATATGGCACACAAAGTTTGTATTTATAATCATTTCATTAATAATGGCTATTTAATATCAGTTCCTGATTATAACATTGCTAGCCTTTAGTCACATGGACCTGAGGGGAGAAGGAAAAACTACCATCCCCTACCTGTAGGTAGGCATAATTGGCAAGGAGTGAAGAGGGCCCAAAATGACTCTATAGTTTGCTATGATATTCCTTTTCCCTCATTTTTGGCTTTAGAATCTCATGATTAGAGTCATCCTTCTGGTTTTCATAACATAAGGAAAGAGACTTCAGGATGTCAAGGTTAACATGCTCTTACCTGGGTGAGGAGAGAGAATCCTGGAGCTCTCTTCTGGCATATTCCTTTAATACAGTTTCACCTTGCAAGATGGGGAGAGTGTGACCCTGAAAGAATGAGCAGTGGGACAGGAAGTTTCCACAGTGAGGGGGAGGATTGGGCAGCAACAAACCTACAGTAGCCAGAGAAAGAGGGTTCTGGATGATGGGATCTAGAGCAGATTCCAGGAAAAGGGGAGGAGGTGTCTGTGGGGAATCAATAAAAATAGGGCTGAAAGGAATTAGATGCGAGTTTTTGGTCAGCTTGTCAATTTTTCCCTGCCAGAAAGTTCCTGATGGGAACCACAGGAAGCACCGTCATAAGCCAAATTAATCACCAAGTTAATCTATCAAGGTGAAGGAACAAAATTTAATGTCATTAGCAGCTTGGTTCTAAAAATGAGCCAAAACCCAAGGAATGGGATAGGTCAGGCCAGAGCGAGGACTGAAAGGAGGGTTATGTTACTAAATATTACATAAACTGTTGACTTCGGCTGCAAGCACTTTAGACAGGTAAACTGTTTACCTATGGATAGGTAACTTAAGAGGATTTAGTGCTTTAATTTTTTAAGGAGTATTTATTCATTTTGAGAGAGAGAGAGAAACAGGATGCGAGTGTGTGAGCTGGGGAGGGGCTGATAAAGAGGGAGAGATAGAATCCCAAGCACTGATAGTGCAGAGCCTGACGCTGCACTCAAACTAATGAACTGTGAGATCATGACCTAAGCAGAAATCAAGAGTCAGACGCTTAACTGACTCAGCCACCAGGTGCCCTTAAGTGTTTTAATTTAGGGATATTTCATCCTATGTAAATACCATAGAAGGCATCCAACCCAAACCTTATTCATAAATTAGAGACAAATGAATGTAAAAACTCATGATGGATAATTATCTACTTAAAAATGAAATACATTGGAACAATAATCATAAAAAAGGACATAATATTAAGATCCAAAGAAGTTGTTGTAAAATTCATAATCTAAGATTATTTGTCTAAATAAAAAAATTGAATTTACCCAATAAAAGGATAAAACTCTACCTGGTTGATAAATAGTATTCTTACTGAATTATCACATATGAGGAAAAATTATATACAATATTATAAAACATACTTATGAAAGCTTATATCAGGGCGCCTGGGTGGCTCAGTCGGTTAAACCTCCAACTTCGGCTCAGGTCAGATCTCACGTTCATGGGTTCGAGCCCCACGTCAGGCTCTGTGCTGACGGCTAGCTCAGACCCTGGAGCAGCATCCAGTTCTGTGTCTCCTTCTCTCTCTGCCCCTCCCCCTCTCATGCTCTGTCTCTCTCAGTGTCAAAAATAAATAAAAAAAAACATTAAAAAAATTTAAAAAAAAGAAAGCTTATATCAGTTATTGTGCTTATGAATACAAGTCTATTTTATTTTTTTAATGGTTTTTATTTATTTTTGAGAGACAGAGACAGTGTGAGCAGGGGAGGGTCAGAGAGAGAGGGAAACACAGAATCTGAAGCAGGCTCCAGGCTCTGAGCTGTCAGCACAGAGCCCAATGGGGGCCCGACCCCACAAACCATGTGATCATGACCTGAGCCGAAACCGGACGCTTAACTGACGGAGTCACCCAGGCGCCCCGAATGCAAGTCTATTATTAACTTCTTTGGGACACCTTATTCTTGAAATAACTTCTAATAAAAATTAGTTTATATATCAAACTTCTTGTTTAGCTATAAATTTAGAAGAGAGAACATTTTCTAGATGCAAATATTTAACTGATAAGTATGAACAGTCACTCAAAATTAAATTAACCATATAATATGATTATGGTAATCAGTGGAGCCAGAGTCATAGATCAGGAAGAAAAAGAAAAACGTTAATAATATGGAATAGAATTATATACTCTTGAATTCAATTTGCCAACCTACAGGCATTCACAGATCAGACCACAAATCCATTTATAGGCTATACTTGCTCATCTTAATAATATCTTATTGACTTACACATTTTCTCCTTTTGTCTGTTTCCTCTCCCTTACGCTCCCTGAGATCAAAAGAAAAAAAATTCTTATATATTTATGATAAAATATTCAGCCTTAAAAAAGCAAAAGAAAAATATAAAATCCCTTTATAGCTGAACCATGTTAAAATATGTGTATGGTTATGAACAAAGATTATAAGGGAATAAATAAAAATTAAATTATTGTATTTGAACAATGAGATTACAGGCCTTTTTATCTCTTTAATGTTTATAATTGTTTATATTGCTTTTACAAAAAGGAAAGAAAAGCATTTAAAAAATTTTAATGTTTATTTATTTTTCAGAGAGAGAGAAAG
Organism: Suricata suricatta; assembly: GCF_006229205.1. Lineage (NCBI taxonomy): Eukaryota > Metazoa > Chordata > Mammalia > Carnivora > Herpestidae > Suricata > Suricata suricatta. The sequence continues at coordinate 62,924,176 of NC_043708.1, read as the reverse complement.
AGACAGAGTGCAAGTGGGGGAGGGACAGAAGGAGACACAGAATCCAAGGCAGGCTCCAGGGCAGCTGTCAGCACAGAGCCTGATGCAGGGCTCAAACTCACAAACTGTGAGATGATGACCAGAGCCAAAGTCAGATGCTCTACCAACTACGCCACCCAGGCACCCCCAAGAAAAGCATTTTCTTAAAAATATTTTTTTAAATTTAGTTTTGAAAGAGAAAGACACAGAGAAAGAGAGAGAGAGAGAGAGAGAGACAGACAGACAGCAGTAGTAGGGGGAGGGGCAGAGAGAGAGAGGGAGACAGAATCCGAAGCAGGCTCCAGGCTCTGGGCTGTCAGCACAGAGCCCAATGAGGGACTTGAACTCAAGAACTGTGAGATCATGACCTGAGCCAAAGTCACTTAACTGACTGAGCCACCCAGGGGCCCCAAGAAAAGCATATTTTGAAAGTTTTCTCTTTGTAATTTCCTCTTGCTATTTTTCCCCTTTGAAAACGTGCCTGACACATATTAGGTGCTCAACATAAATTAGTTGGGGAAGTATACAAAATGGTAACTACAACTGCTGGTAGATTTCCTTTAGGAGGAGCCAAATGAGGGCACTGGATATGTTGAGGTAAGCATAAAATAAGTCAGTATTTACTCAACCACCTGCTCAGGGGCTTCTAATTACCCAGCCTTGAGGTTGTCATTTGTAGATTGTCCATATAATTTGTTGTCTACCAGAACACTGTTGAGAGTGAAAAGCATGGCTATTTATAAATATCCTAGGTTCTTCTATATGGTACCTAAAATACAAGCAACCAGAGAAAAAGATAAATTAGACTTCATCAAAATTAAAAACCTCTATTATTCAAAGGACATTATCAAGGAAATAAAAAGACAGCTCACAAAATGGGAAAAATATTTGTAAATCATTTACTGATTAAGGTCTACTATCCAGAATATATAAAGAACTCTTATAATCAACAATAAAAGACAAATAACCCAACTAAAATAGGGAAAAATAATTTGAATGGACATCTCTCCAAAGATGATATACAAAAGAAGAATCAGCACCTACAAATATACTCAAAATTGGTCATCAGGGAAATTGACAAAATGATATACCACTTTACAGCAATAGGCTGACTATAATAATAATAAAAAAAGAAAATAGCAGGTGTTGGTGAGAAAGTGAAGAAACTGGAACCCTCATATACTGCTAGTGGGAATGTAAAATGGTGCAGCTACTTTGGAAAACAGTTTGGTAGTTGCTCAAAAAGGTATAGTTGCTATGATTCAGCAATTCCACTCCTAGGTATATAATCAAGACAACTGAAAATATATGTCCACACAAAAACTTGTACTTCAGTGTTTACAGCAGCATTACTCATAATAGCTAAAAAGTGAAACAAGGCAAATATCTATCCATTAGATAAATGGATAAACAAAAATGTGGTATATCCATACAATGGAACATTATTTAGTCATAAAAAGGAATGATACATGCAGCAACATGGATGCACCTTGAAAACGTTATGCTAAGTGAAAGACACCAGACACAATAGGTGAAATATTATATGATTCCATTTATATAAAATTTCCAGAATAGGCAAATCCATAGAGACAAAAAGTAGTTGGTGTTTGCCAAGTTTGTGGTAGAGTGGAAATGGGGAGTGAATTTAATGGGTACAAAACCTCTTTTTAAAATGAAGATATTCTGGGGGGTACCTGTCTGGTTCAGTTGGAAGAGCCTGCGACTCTTGATCTAAGGTTGTGGGTTTGAGCCCCATATTGGATGTAGAGATGACTTAAATAAACAAACTTAAAAAATGAAAATATTCTGGATTAGATAGTGGTGAAATACAACTATTGTAATATCATGCAATATTGAACAATCTTGTGAATATTCTAAAAAACCAATGAATAGATACTTTAAAGTGATGAGTTTTATGGCATGTAAATGATATATTAGTAATAGATACATACATAGATAAACAAACAAATAAGCAGACTGGGATAATGGGTTGAAGTTGAATTGAATTATGTTCATTGTAGATCAGGTAAAGCATGGCTATTTATAAATATACTAGGTTCTTCTATATGGTACCTACAATACAAGCAACCAGAGAAAAAGATAAATTAGACTTGTATTTCCCATCCTGAAAGATGAATAAATACTTGGGAAAAGTTAGGGTTGGAGAAGATGCCTAAATGTTTTTTCTCAGAACATTCTGTTAAGCCTGAAATCTAAAACTTAAAAAAAATATATTTTTATTTTATTATTTTTTTAATGTTTATTCTTGAGAGAGAGTGAGAGAGAGAGGGAGGGAGGGAGAGAGAGAGAGAGAGAGAGAGAGAGAGAGAGAGAGACAGAGGCAGAGCACGAATGAGGAGGGGCAGAGAGAGGAGACACAGAATATGAACCAGGCTCCAGGCTCTGGTTGTCAGTACAAAGTACAAAGTCCAAAATGGGGCTCAAACTCATGATTTGAGATCATGACCTGAGCCAAAGTCTGATGCTTAACCAACTGAGCCAGCCAGGTGCCCCTAAAATCTAAAACCTTAAAGGAAATGATACACTAATAGTAGATAGCGCTTCTAGATCATCTCATTTTGTCTCTTAGACAATATTCAAGCATAATTAGTGCTTTTGTTGTATTAACATCCCTTCCCTCTGTTTCTTTTGCTTTACCTCTGACAAACAATATTCAGCGAAAGATTAACATTGTTGTTCCATTTACATTTCTTCTCTCACGTCCCTGCATCCCTTGTGTCCTTCCCAACCCCCTGTCCCTTCATTATGTGAGTCCCTCTAGTCACTTTTCTTTTATCTGCTCTCTTTCCCATGCAATTTAGCTTGCTTATTCCCCTACTAATCCCACTTTATCTTCTCAAGTACCATCCTAACTGCTAATAAACTTTCCTATACTGTTAGCCTGTCCCTAACAATGTTGTGATCTCTTTGCCATAATGGAAACCAAGCTTCCTCTGGACCATGCAGTGCCTTTTAAGTGAAGGTGATTCCTATTCCATGACCAGGAAACGGAGCTGACATTTCCCTGGCTGTCCCAGGGCATTCAGACTAGTTCCCCTGTGCTCCTTGTCTGCAGGGCACATTTTCTTGAAACATTACTTTCCCCATACTCAACGCTGTCTTTTGCTGACCATCACATTATATTCTCACAGTGATTAAAGATTTGGGCACAGGGTTATGGGCATTTCTCTCTGTTCTGAGTCTTCTCATTCTGGGTTGCCTTTATTGTCCGGATGAGGTAGTCATCCAGTACGCTACCTTTTAAGTTCCTTGACACCTCCGCTGCAACTACACATTCTCCTGGTCGCATCTCAGATCTTGTTATGACTCATAATGGCTCTACCTCAGAGATCTCATGCTGTGACCAGTCTCTAATCCTTCCACATCTTCCTAACTCTCTTTGAACTTCCCCTCCTAATTTCTTTCCCTTCTAGTCTTCTTGACCTCTTCCCACTTCTAATCTGTTAGCTCCTTGCTGATTTTATTTTTCATCTTTCCTTGTCCATTTTGTTTATGAGGTCCGTTGTTCCAACTATTTTTGTACTTGCACCCCCAATTCCTTCCTCTCCGTGACCAGGATACACTGCATCTCCCCTGCCAATCCCTAAATGTGGGTCAACCCAACCATCTGCTTTTTCTAATCTGCTCTAGGACTGCCAAGAGAGTTGTGTGATCCTGTTTACTAATTTGCTGCAATATTTATGACTTATAGCCTCAACTAGTTGGTTCACTTACCCGATTCCTAAAGTGGCTATGTCAAACATTCACTATGATTCTTCAGCCACGACTCCATACCATCTTCCTCTCTCCAGATAATCAGCCTTACATTTTACAGTAAAAGTAGAGGGCACGATTAGAACTCCATTAGAGTTCTCCTTTTCACTCTATACTCCACAACTTTTCCCTCTTATCTCAGAGGATATACGAAGTTTTCCAAAAGCATCTTTCTATCGATGCTTTTGATATGGTATTTTGCTCCATAAGCCTCCCTTTTTCCCTTCAATTTCTCTCCCTACTTCCTCTTCCTCAAAAAACATGCTCAGATTTCTGCATCTTAAAAAAAATCCCTTCACACTGCCTTCATACAGAACTATAGTTCTGATTTCCTTTATTATCAACATTCATGAAAGAGTTGTCTATACCTACTATATTTTCCAAATTCCTATTCAATGCTCAAGATATTTGGTTATATAATTCCAAGGAATCTGTATTCCTAATGTTCACTGACCTTCTCATTGTCAATTCCAACAGCTTTTTAAAAGTTCTTTCATATTTGTCCTCTCTCATGGATTGGATACAGTTCACTACAACCTACCTGAATAGAACTTCTCCCTTCTCTTGGATTCCATGACATTATGTCTTGATTTTTCTGCTTCCTTTCTTCACACCCTTTGTTATCCCCTTGGAGGCATCTTAATCTGCCTGCTTCTTAAATATTCAGCTTCCTACTGTTTCTTGACATCTTTTTCTTTTTTCAAATTTGTAATATATATATTTTAAATATTTATTCATTTTTGAGAGACAGAGAGAGACAGAGTGCAAGCAGGGAAGGAGCAGAGAGAGAGGGGACACAGAATTTGAAACAGGCTCCAGGCTCTGAGTTGTCAGCAAAGAGCCTGATGTGGAACTCAAATCACTGACTATGAGATCATGACCTGAGCTGAAGTCGGACGCTTAACTGACTGAGCCACCCAGGCGCCCTATTTTTTTTTTTCTTTTAGAGAGAGAGAGGGCACAAGTGAGCAAGGATGGAGAAAGAGGGAGAGAGAATCCCATAAGGGACAGAGAGCGAGAGCGAGAGCGAGAGCGAGAGAGAGAGAGAGAGAGAGAGAAGCAGGTGCACCAAAGCAGGGCTCATGCTCACCAGATGTAGGCTCAAATTCACACACTGTAAGATCATGACTTGAGCCAAAGTCAGATGCTTAACAGACTGAGCTATCCATGTGCCCTCTTGAGATATTTTCTACACACTCTTAGACAATGTCCTCCACCTCAGTGACTTTTGTTTTAAGTTTATAGTCCAGTAGTTTAAGTATACTCATATTTTTAATTTGTATCCCCAAACTGTGTATACAGCAATTCTAACTAAATTCTTATTTAAAAGACTATGCCTTTTGGGGCACCTGGGTGGCTCAGTTTGTTAAGAATCTGACTTAATTTTGACTCAGGTCATGATCTGCCCGAGTTCGAGCCCCACATCACACTCTGCAATGACAGCGTGGAGCATGCTTTAGATTCTGTCTCCTGTCTCTCTCTTTCTACCCCTACCCTGTGTGCTCTCTCTTTCTCAAAAACAAATAAATAAACATTTAAAAGACTATGCTTTTTGAATTCTGAGTGTATCTAATGAAGAACTCTTGGGAGATCTAAAGCCCAAAGTTTTTTCTACTGATTACTTTGTAATTTAGGATGAATCACTGTTGCAAACTTAACTATCAGGTATCTTGCAATACATGTATCTGTTTGCTTATATCTACCACTGCTTTCACATACTAAGGAGTATCTGGTTAATTAAATAATCTCAAATATTATTCAAATCAAGAATAATAATGGCTCAGTGTTAAAGTACTTGCATAATTTCTTATTTCTAAATAAAAATATCAAGAAAAACGAGGAAAAACTATGGGAATCAATATACCATTACTTGACTCAGACACATATTTTAGGGTAAATGTAATGTAGGTTATATATTCTCGACTTTATTCTGGTCACATGATCTCAGTAAATAAGAATCTGCCAATAACATTTTTGGAAGAGTTTAGTGGTAGCAAATTTGTAATACCACTGAAAAGAAAAAGATTTTTTAAAATGTTGTTGTGGGGTATGGACACTTATCATTATTGTTTATGAGATGATAGCAGGAACACCGAGTAACATTTAAATTAATATTCCGGAATCATCTTGAAACTGAAATTTGACTCAGATTTATAATGGAAAAAAAATCCTATCCAACACCAAGGTGATTGAGGGTACAAAATTTAATGATTGTATAAGACAATCAGACATTTCCTTTTCCCCTACTAAATATAGATTTAAAACTTGCATTAACTTCTGCCAATTCAGAACCCTGAAAAAATAAGTCACTTTCTTCATAGGAAGGGGAAGAAGGTTACTATTGACCATGTCAAAGGAATGCTGCTCAGAGTGGACCTGGCAGATTATGAGCACTGGAATCACCAAGGAAACACAGAGCCTTGTTTCCTGAAATGCTTGAAGCTCATTCTATGGCTCAGCTTTTAAAAACCAAATGAAAACTCATGAGATGCAAGAAAAATTTAATCATTTTGATGAGTAACTCACATACTGTTTGAATTCAAGGAAACGACTATGGCTCAAATGAATACAAACCTAAACATTTTTTTCATTTGATTAAAATTTCACCAACAGTTTCTAATTTACAAGATTCAGTTTTAAGAGTTCCACAAAATGGTAGCGCTGAACAGAATCCTAGGATCAAGAGATCAAGAATCTTAGATCAGGAACAATTCCTTCCCCTTCACTCCCCCAGAGGGACTGAGTTACCCTCGGGTAGTGTAACACGCGCAGTCCATGGGAAAGCTGAGACTGCAACAGAAACCTCTTGACTCCTGGTTTGGACCTATTACCACTAAAAAACTTCTTAGGTGCTAGTTTACATAAGAGTCACAGGTGGGTAAAAGCTACTATTAAAATGCAGATTCCCAGGCCTCATATTAGAAATCCTAGTTCACTAGTTTCAAGGTGAGATGTAGGAATTTGAATTTTTAACAAGTTTTCCTAGTAATTCTAATTAGGGTGGTCCTCAAGTCATTTTTTGAGTTTTTTTTTTTTTTAATGTTTTTTATTTATTCTTGAGAGACAGAGAGAAACAGTGCGAGCAGGTGAGGGTCAGAGAGAGAGAGAGAGACACACAGATTCTGAAGCTGTCAGCACAGAGCCTGACGCAGGGCTCGAACCCACGAACTGTGAGATCATGACCTGAGCCAAAGTCGGATGCTCAACTGACTGAGCCACCCAGGCTCCCCTGTCCTTTTCTATTTTACTGTACTTCTTATACTTACCAGAGTAGGCACTCAGTCAATATCGGATGATTAAATCTTGTCTATTTCTGCGGCTTCAACTATCACTTTCATAAATAAGACTTCCAAATCTGTACTCTCTTTGCCCTAAGTAAGAAATCCATTTGGCATTTTCACTTGGATAAACCTTCAGGTGTCCTAAAGTCAACATATTAAAATTGAATTCATCTTCTTTAGTAATCACACATGAGAATTTAGAGTAATTTTTTAATGTTTATTTTTGAGAGAGAGAGACAGAGTGTGAGCAGGGGAGGGGCAGAGAGAGAGGGAAACACAGAATCTAAAGCAGGCTCCAGGCTCTGAGCTGTCAGCACAGAGCTGGATGTGGGGACTGAACTCACAAACTGTGAGATCGTGACCTGAGCTGAAGTCATATACCTAACCAACTGAGCCACCCAGGCGGCCATAGAGTAATTTTTGATTCCTCTCTTTAGCCCTGCCAAAACCAGTCAGCTGCCTTGAAGTGTATTTATTTTCAAACACTTTTCAATATCTCCAGTTATGTTTATTTCCGCATTTACAGCTACTATCATGTGGTAAGTGAGCCCTAATCTCCTTCTGTCTGTACAACTAAAAAATGCCTTCTTGCCACCAAATTTTCTTTTCTTTGAAATCCTTTGTACCACTGCCAGCTCCATCTTCCTTAAAATCGTTTTAACTATGGGGGCTCCTGGGTGGCTCAGTCGGTAGAGTGTCTGACTCCTGATCTTGACTCAGGTCATGATCTCATCGATTTGTGAGTTCGAGTCCTGCATTGGGCTATGCACTGTTAGTGCAGAGCCTGCTTGGGATTCTCTCTCTCTCTCTCTCTCTCTCTCTCTCTCTCTCTCTCCCTCCTCTGCTTGGGGCTCTCTCTCTGAATAAATAAATAAATAAGCCTAAAATTTTTTTTCAATTGCTTTAGTTATGTCACTCCTCTTTAAAAACCTCCAGTGGAACCTTAGTTTAGTCTGGACAGAGTTAAAATGCTCCCTCCTCCACCCCTTGTGCCCATAGAAATTCCACCTATTTTCAAGGGATAGCTCAAGTTACCAGCCTTCTTTAACAACAGGGATTCACCACTCCAGCCACAAGTATCTCCTCTATCTGCTGGTATTGCAAAGTTCATAGATAGCATCGTCCAGATATCACTGATCACATATTCCTAGTATATCTCTGTTTATCATGTCCTGTACTATATGGTAAATTTCTTGGGATTAAGGCTCATATCTTAAACAATTTATATTTCACTCAGCTCTCAGCTCAACTGCTGGCCCACAGATTCTAAAGACTACAACCTTTAAGTGGAGAGCAACTATCCATGATGCAATATTAATTAAGCAAATGTTCACAGAACCTTTTCAACAGCTGGCTTCAAAAAGGCAAGTACACATACTATGAAAAGAAATCAGAGCCATGAGGACTACCTGAATGTAATGAAGATCTAAATTAATCCAGGCACTGGGCAAACTAAACTTTGAAGATAATCATATCTACTCATAAGGATACTTACCTTGGGGCTGCAAAGTAAATGAAAAGAATGCCTTGAGTAGAAAATGCACCTGGGGCACCTGGGTGGCTCAGTTGGTTAAGTATCTGACTCTTGATTTTGCTCTGGTCGTGATCTCAGTTTCTCGAGTTTGAGTCCTGAAGGAATGCTCTGTGCACTGATGGTTTGGGTGTGGAACCTGCTTCGGATTCCCCTTCTCTCTGCCTCTCCCCATTTTGCTCTGTCTCTCTGAAAATAAACACATTAAAAAAAAAAAAGAAAAAGAAAGTGTACTTTAGTTTATCTAGAGGAGAATAATGCTAAGTAAATAATATCTCTAAGTTGGAGCCAAGGATGGCCTTTTTGCTTAGCATGGTCAGAGGTTCCCTAAAACAACCCTAACTCCCCCTCCCCTTCAAAAAAAGTCCACAGTTAATTTGCCAACCCCAACTGTTTACAGCTAATGATTCCCAGACACTGTCACATAGGGTGTGGTGGATTCTCTACATAAATTCTTCTCACATTCAGAGAAAAGCTGATGTAATAGGTCAAACTTTATTAAGCTTCTTAAGAGAAAAAAATGCTGGCTAACCCAGTGCAAAAGAATTCATTTCTATGGAAAAGTCCAGTAAAAAGAATTAGGGTCATATTCATCACAAAGTTGCCTATTTGTGATGTATCCCACAGAACTGCTTTATTTTGTAATGTAGAAGGGTCTTAATACAGCTTGATGCTTTGAAATTCATATTTATAAATAAATAAATAAAGACATTTTTATTTGCTTCACAAGAAGTTTGTTTTATGAAGGATTCAAATACAGGTTTTCTTAAATGAAATAGTTTTCCCTTTCTCTATTTTTAGACAGGCTTGCTTTTTGCACACCTTTTTTAGACACAGGGCTACTATGTAAATAGTTACACTATATACAAAGAAAGAACATTAAGAAAATGTAAAGTGACCACTCCGATGTAATAAAGTAATGAAATAGAAACAGCAATGTTTGCAATTGTATTGAATCTCAATCTGTTTTAGTTTGTCTCTAACTTTTCTGATGGTGTTATCTATTGTATTGAAGCAATGCATAGCTATATTAAACTTGCTTCCTGTACATTCTCACCTCTTTTTATTCCTCAGTAGGAAAGAAATTTATGTATGAAGTACTGGTATTACTCATCCAAAATCAAGGGTATTCTGGCCACTGACATATCTTCATGTTAATTTAGATAATATTTGCTGAGAATTATGAGCATGGACAACATACGCTGTGCTGTGGAAATACAGTGGGAGATTAAAAAACATTTAATACATGTGCTCGCTATTATATTGTCTCTGCTCAATGTTATTTATACTCTTGCAGTTAAAGCTTGTGAAACATAAAAAATTTAAAGCCAAAGTACTCAATATCTTAAGACATATCACAAGTGTCAAGAATAAGACAATCACAATGCTGAGGAAGGTAGAGGCAGGGCAAATTACTCTGGGGTCAGAAGAGATTGCTTTGAGCTAAATATTGAATGATGATGGATTTAGGAGAGCAGAAGGCAACAGGTATGGACATGGCCTAAGAAAAATATAGAGTTACACTGGAAAATGTCTACTGGGAGTCGTGGGGCAAAGGGTTAGAAGGTCAGGCTGGAGGCAGAGTATAAACCTGTGAAAGCAGCCTTGGAAGTCTGGGCTTCACTCCGAGCAACAGTGGTTCTGGGATTCTGGTGTACACAAGTATGCCCTGGGGAGACACTGGTGAGTAGACAGATTCTAACTTTTCAGAGTCTAACTCAGGAAGTTCAGGTTGGGCCTAGAAAACTGCATTTTGTTAAAATAGTAGGCTTCAGGTGATTCCCGGACCATAGGCACACTTTGAGATACTCTGCCCAAGGACAAAATTTTAAGAATCTTCTTCTACTTCTACTAACTCTTATTAGATTTACTCCAATTTCCCAGAAGACTGAAAACACCTACCTGCTAAGCCTCGAGATCTTTCCTCAGTCTTTACATCATCCAATTTTTTGGTGGGTAGTACTGACTTTATCACTGTTTACATCTTGAAAATTATCTTCTGTTAACATTTTTGGGCTTCTCTCTGCATTGCTGATGTCTATAGTGTCCTCTAGCCTCTCATTTGTTTGCTCCTTATGTCTTCCCAAGATTTCAACATTGATCGTTTCTACAGTTCTCCTTGCATGATTTCATTCACCCTTTTTGAGTATGGAGAACATTCCAGCTTCAGAAGTTTAGACTTTGACCTGGAGATAAAAGGTTATAAAAGTTTCTGAAAGGTAATATAACACTGTATGTTAGCTATCCTGGGGTTAAAATGAACAAAAAAGTTTCTGGGGGCACCTGGGCGGCTTGGTTAAGTGTTGACTTCTGCTCATGTCATGATCTGTAAGTTCGAGCCCTGCGTCTGCTCTGTGCTGACAGCTCAGAGCCTGGAGCCTGCTTCAGAATGTGTCTCTCTCTCTGACACTTCCCTGCTCACATTGTCTCTCTCTCTCAAAAATAAATAAACATTAAATAGATTTTATAAAAAAAGTTTCTGAATTGTGTAATATCGTAGAGAAAAGAATGCTCTAGTGTCAGTAGCTTGGGAGATGGTCTGCAAACAAGGATGTGAGACAAGAGAAAGAAGAGGAAGAGAGAATAACTAAGAGGCTATCAAACATGTAAAGTTGTCACCAAGGTGTGGCTTCCGAATGAAAAGGTTACTTTTCTCATGGATATTTCCTTTCAGAAACTAGTATTTCAATAACTTAATAAGGAAGGTATTTCTAGTTTTAAAAAAAAATTTCAGTAAGTTTGGGAATGATTAATAAATACATTTAAGTATAACAAGTCAAGCCTTCTGTAGTATTAACCATAGATAGTAAAAGAATAGGTCATGTTGTCTTTTTTTAATGTTATTTATTTTTGAGAGAGATTGTGCGTTCGTGCACACGCATGCACAAGAGGGGGTGAGCAGAAAGGGGGAGACCGAGTGGGGGCTGGAGCATCCAAAGCAGACTCTGCTGACAGCAGAGAGCCAGATGTGGGGCTCAAACCTGAGAACCACGAGAGTATGACCTGCCTGAGTCCAAGTCAGATGCTTAACCGGCTGAGCCCCCAGGCGCCCTGGGTCACTGGTATCTTGAAACATTAATGCGAATTCTTATTCTCCAAAAGAAGTGGCCTAGGCCTCTACTGTATTAGATCTTTATATTTCATAAGTTCAGTTCTTTCATTATGGAGTCAATAAATCATCATCAATACAGACGTGATTCATAAATGGCTTTTTTTTACTTGAATGTGCTTGATTTTACTTCGTATATTTAAGATATTACATTGATCATCCATGTCTTGTAGACAGTATTTTCTACGATTGACCCCATGATGTCTCTAAATGGGCACATAAAATAATACTTAGAAATGAAATTCTGAGACATTCTAGAATCTTAAAAAAAACAAGCAGAAGGCATATAAATTAGGTGCAACCCTACCACTATCAGATTTAGTAAGTAAACCAATTTATTGGCTGTTCTTTCTCAAGTGATCGACACTGGGAAACGTTACTCTTTTACCAATTGCAGTTTTTAATAATTCTCACTATAGGAAGTTAGAAAGATGGAAATTATCTCCCCGTTGTGGGATCTTGAGGAAATTAGTTAAGCACGGTCCTACTTTTTATAGTACTATCCTCATTATAGGCTGAGAAGATAAAAGGAGGTACCTATTCAAATTCTTTGAATAGCATGGGTCAGAAGAGCTACAGAAAGCCAAGGTGTAGTTACTTTTATATCCATGATCTCTTCTGCCTTTACTCTCTTGTTCTAGCTGCCTTGGAAATGAAAGTTGGCCATCACTTTCTGCTTAATAACCCTTCATGTAGTTGAATTTGCTCTTCTCTACAAGAACCTCAAGCAAATTAAAAAAAAAAAACTGCCTGAACTATAAAACAGCAATCTAGAGCTATGCGTCAGCATTTCACCTATGCACAAAATCAAAAGGATTTAAAATAGGTAACACATAATTTTTCAAAAGACATATACACCTCCTTGGAGAAGCTTTGAGAAAATTGGAGTTCGAAAGTTTATGAATAGTTTATTACATTTCAATAAGTGTATCATGAGTCAATAAAGCAAAAGTAAAGGACAATGGCTCATTACCAAGCCAATTATTGATTCTCAAGTTCCAAAATAGAATAGTTCAGGAAGGATATAGAGAAACAGGGTTTTTTGTGATAACAAAAATTTTAAGTATTTTAGGAAGACAGACCTAAAGAAATTATGACACAGAGGAATCTTCAGCAGCTACTTAAAATGTTTATTCAACTTAATTTCTTCATCTTTTGGTAATTAGAAATATTATTTGGTGTTTGCTCTTTAAAATATCTTTTTAGATGAAGTCAGAGGCATTTACAAAAACTGAGTATTATATTTTATTGATTCATTTATTCCTTGAGTTTCTTATATATCTTCCTCTCTTGACTTTGAAAAATCTTTACCTATCTTTTATCACTATCTTTGTCAGCTCATGTCCTAACAAAATACCATAGACTGAGTGGCTTGAACAACAGAAATTATTTTCTCAGAGTTCTGGAGACTGCAAGTTCAAGATCAAGATGTCAACCTTGTCAGTTTTTTGTATGGGTTCTTTCACTTGCTTGCAGGTCTGTCTCACTGCACTCTCACACGGTGGGAGCAGAGAGAGTGAGCAAGCAAGCTCTCTGGTGACTCTTCCTATGAAGACACTAATCTCATCATGAGGGACTCACTCTTATGACCTTATTAACCCTAATTACTTCCTAGAGCCCCATCTTCACACACCATCATGTTGGCCGACTTCAACATATGAATAGGGGGTGAAAGGCACAAACACTAACAGAAAAAATGGCAGTGGCTCCAAATCGTCAGGTAAATAATATGGAAAGGAGCAAGTCTACTTGTTTCCAAATATTTCTGGTAGAAAGCTTACCTTTTTCTTTTTCTTCTTTTTATGGCAATCTAAATATATAAGAAAGGACTTCTTAAAAAACTTATGAACATTAATTTCACAAAGCAGTAACTTTTAAAAACCAAAGACAGAAAGTGAGACATACATTATTTTGGTAAAAAACTCAGAAACACAAGTATCAACCCATTGGTACATTAAATAAAAACAATTTTTAAGCCTTATACTTTGTTTTTGTATCAACTAAAGATTCTTAAAATGATTTAAAGCACTTAGCTGTCCTTGGAAAGTAACCTAGTACACAATAACATTTCTGTTACATTTTCATAGATATTATTAAAAGGAATAGCAGTAGCATATTGTTTCATTCAATATATGGAAAACTGAAATAGTAAAACTGACAAAATTGTAATTACTTTGTGTGGGATTTTACCTAATTTTAATACAAATAGTTATTTTTATTACACATTACATACATTTGAGGGTATAAGAAATATATTTTCCTTGATTGCACAATGTTCTTCACTGCAAAATACTTAAATACAGCTCTCTAAGAACATTTCCACAACGACTATGAAGTGAATAGAAAGCATTTTTCAAGTTTTCAAGTGGAAGTGTAGGGGAAAGCAGAATGAAAGCTGACTGAGATCCAGAGTTTGGTGACTTGGCAAGCTCATCCAATTGCAGGCTGCAGAGTTATGGGTAGGACCAAGGATTTTCTTGTCTAAAAGTGCTGCTGATTAGTATATTCAAGAAGGGGAACAAACTCTAATTATTGTCGAGATCATTTTATGCCAGAAAACAACTGTAGAAACTAACGTAATTTTTCAAAACTCAATGAGGTGTGTGTATGGTCCATTGGTATCCAGCTGTAACACCTGCCTGTTCCCGTAAGTACCATGTTCCACCACAACCCCAGCTTCAGCACACTTGCTGTTAGCAGCTAATTCTTTTTCACATAGAGTCACAAATTGGGAATAAAGTTCTAACCCTTCTTCTTTTCCAGAGTTAGAGTGATACTGCATGTTCCTTCCTTTTACTCTCCCTCCAAGGGTGGCTTGAGGGATGATAAGAACGTTGCCAGGTAGATCCAATATAGACACGAGCTTGCCATTTTCTGTTTCACTTAATTTCACATTTAACAGTGTATTAACTGGGTGGGGAAGAAAGGGAAAACATCTTGAAGTGAGAAACAAACATGAAGAAAATCAATAATCATCCAGTCAGCACATCTCATGTTTAATATCCAGTTTGTCACCTCATGCTTTTTATCCAAACTCTGTTCAGATTTAAAAAACTGCTTCTGGGGCGCCTGGGTGGCTCAGTCGGTTAAGCCTCCGACTTCGGCTCAGGTCAGATCTCACGTTCGTGGGTTCGAGCCCTGCGTCGGGCTCTGTGCTGACAGCTAGCTCAGCCTGGAGCCTGCTTCCGGTTCTGTGTCTCCTTCTCTCTCTACCCCTCCCCCTCTCATGCTCTGTCTCTCTATCAAAAATAAATAAAACATTAAAAAAAAATAAAAAAAAACCTGCTTCACTAAGCTAAATGATCTAAGCATGAAAAACAAGGGAAATTTCATGCAAAAAATGGCATGATGTTCTAAATCCAACTGGCAGTCAAGATCTAATGATAAACTCAGGCAAAAAGGACTAAAAACTAACCATATACTGAAACCTCAAACTATTGTGCCCCAGGGAGATACATGAGGAGATTTTGTCTTTTGGTTGCTTTTTATAGTCCATAAGCAATTCCTATTGGAAAAGGGCCATGATAAATCCTCCTCACACAAAATTCTACTTTACAACAAATAATATTAAATAGAAATCTTAGTGTAACTTAATTGCTTAGGTTCTAAGCTGAGATAAAGGTTCCAGTTTATTCTCATTATAAACCAGATAACATTGCAGTTTCATAACCTCAAAGGCATTGTTACCATGTCTAATTATTTGATGAATGTAACCCATGGGAGAAGGATAAAAGTGAAGGCAAGAATCATCAGAAATTCACTGTCACAACTGAAAAAGTAAATCAAAAAGCATATTGGCATTATGTTCATACGTACACAAGAAAACATGGTATTGTTATTTTTATGGCATTTATGAAACTATAATCTTCTTATAGTTAGTAAGAACTGCCAAAAAAGCCATATCTATAAATAGCTAAAAATCTAAACATAGAAAACCTTTTCATCTCAACATTCGCCATTCTCAAAACAATAAACAAAAGAAATGCCTAATATAAATAGCCTTAGGGTCTTCTCGACTCTATAAAGGGTATAAATAACTTCTGCTTATAAAGAATATTCTTGGGGTGCCTCGGTGGCTCAATTGGTTATGCCTCTGACACTTCATTTCAGCTCAGGTCATGATCTCACAGTTTGTGAGTTTCAGTCTCACATCAGGCTCTGCGTTGACCTAGAGGAGCCTGCTCGGCATTCTGACTCCCTCTCTCTCTGCTTCTCTCCTACTTACTCTCTCTCAAAAAATAAAGGTTTAAAAAAAAAAAAAGGATATTTCTCAGAGGATAAGTGGCAAAAGAAACAACTGTAAAAGAAACTGTAAATCTCACACTCCTGCCCAGTAATTAGGATTGAAAAGGTATACTTTCTAGTAGGATATCCACAGTTTCAAGTAATAGAGGGTTTATAGTAAATTATTAGTAGGATTCAGTATGGTTGCCTCACTCTACGAATTAGGGAATTAACCTAGTAGAATCCTGCCAAGATGAATACCCAAATGAATTCCTAAGCTATGCATTAAGCACTATTAATTTCAACTAACATCTATTTTAAAATACATCTAATTTTCTCTATTATGAATAGGACTTTGCTCTACGGTCAGCGGTCATTATTGATTGCTTCTAAGGAAACTGTAACTCTCCAGGGTACTTCCTTCCAAGAGAAATCTCTATCCAGCTATCCAGGCCTCAGGCTAGTGATAGACTAAGTAGACGATTTTGGAATAACAGGCCAGAGAGGTAAGTACAATTTATTATACTTCCACATACCTCCCTCTACTGGCTATAACTAAAAATTCAGTTAATGTTGGTATACAAATATCAGTATGTAGAAGTAATTATAATGCAAATAAAAATGTCAGTACATAGAATAAAAATGAGACAATGAATTAATAGCATGTTGGAAACTCAAAGATCCTAAGACAGGTTATCAATCAAGTATCTCTAATGATGTATATGGGAAGTTAAGCTTTGACAGGTCCCTGGATCTCAGTTCAATTATACTGAAGACGAATTGATAAAGACTCTGCACATCTCTATGTTAGCCACATTATTTCAGACTTTATAGATATAACTGGTTATGTTCCCAAGGGGTACATGATTTGATGAGAAAGGTCTGAATCCATGTAATAAGTATGAGGCAAGATTTAAGAGAATCCCATCACATTGGCTTACGGGGCCTCCTGGAACAGAGGGAAATACAGGCTAATGCTATCAATAATAGATGGCCTCTTTTTGCTCATAACTCACACCAGCAGAATGTGATTCTTAGATTCACAGTTCTTTACTGAGAATCATGATATACACAGTTTTGTTTTAGACTGTCCACTGAAAGAGGTAATGTGGACCTCCCTCAGTGTTTTTAACTTACCACAACCTTATAGTTAACTCAGACGTATATGGAAGCACACAGGATTCACTTATTATAAAACAGAATGTGGGTCCTCTGTGTGGCTCAGTTGGTTAAGTGTCCAACTCTGGCTCAGGTCATGATCTCATAGTCTCTGGGTTCGAGTTCTGTATCAGGCTTGCTGCTGTCAGCACAGAACCAGCTTTGGATCCGCTGTCCGCACTCCCACCATGCCCCTCCCCTGCTTGTGCGCACATACTCTCTTTCTCTTTCAAATAGACATTTTTTTTAAAAAAATGACAAAAAGGGGTGCCTGAGTGGCTCAGTTGGTTAAACATCCGACTTTGGCTCAGGTCATAATCTCCTGGTTCGTGAGTTTAAGCCCCACGTCACGCTCTGTCCTGGAGCCTGTTTCAGATTCTGTATCTCCCTCTCTCTCTGCCCCCTCCCTGCTCATGCTCTATCAAAAATAAATAAATATTAAAGACAAGACAAAACAAAAAACCCCAAAGAAAATCTTTAAAAAAATCCACAAAAAACCAAAATGTGCCTGGATTTGGTTGGTTCATTTCATCTTATTATGATTAAGATTCACTTAAGAAAGTATGAAATAACTTTAGGAGTCAATCTTAAGTCACAATGACAAAAATTCTCTCTCTGTTTTTGCATATTTCTACTATACTTTTTATAGTTGATAAAGATTTAATTCCAGGCAAAATATTAACATAGGAAAATACACAGAAGGTCCAATACCCATGTAATAGGTCCTGGCAAGTTACTCTGTAACAGGAGCCCTTGATTCATTTTCTTTCTCTTTTTTAAGGTAATGTCTACATCCAACACGGGCCTTCAACTCATCACCCTGAGATCAAGAGTTGCAGGCTCCACTGACTGAGTCAGCCAGGCATCCTGCATTTTTTTTTAAACCCCTTCAAAGCTCTCTGTATCTTCCAGATTCAAATTTCAAACTATCAGTTATTGGCTTTTCATCTCACCTTAACTCTAGTGTTCATCCTTTGACAAAGTTGTCACACATGTTTGATGTCTTCATATAAAATTACCTCCAGGAGCTTTCAGCCTTTTGCCTAAGCTGTTCCTCAGTGGGCTACTTACTCTTGAGTTCCACTACTTGAAGCTCTTCCAGGTTAATTTCTGCAAGCTGCAACTACCCACCTGATACTTTATATTTCTTATTAATCCAAAACAGGTGCTGTCCCTTACTAATGAAGAGAATAAAACCTGTCCCTGACCTTAGGGATAGCTTCATTAGTTCAGGCTTTTTGGGGTAGGTTATTATTTTACCAAATACTTTTTAAGATAGTGTTTGATGTGGTGTATCTGAACCTATGTAATTATCATAAGGAATGTCCAGTGCTATAGGCTATCCAGGACATTGGAAAACTGCAGGCAGGTAAATACCTGTTCAGAGATACCTGAACACTGACCCTGCTTTTCTGTCCCTGGAGGAGGTATGGTTGTGATGGCACTGAGCTTTGTTCAAGATCAGGAGAACTTACACATTTATATACATACCTTATTTAAAAAAGTATATAAATGGTTAATTTAAAATTTTCCAAAAGAATGATGCAAGCCTTAGCTGTCCAGATTTGATGGGAATCACATCTTTCACATACAGTGTCACCTACGTGTCCCTGTCACGGACTCTGGGAGATGAGTTAACTATATTAAGAAATAAGCATCTGCTTCTTCCGACGTGGTCACTCTCCCTTTAACAAGTTTTTGTACCCCTGGTTGAATCTCAAGTGTATTGTCTGTGTGTCTGTGTGTGTGAGCGCACACACGCGTGCACACTTCTAAACCAATCTATAAGCCATCTGAAATGATGCAGATGTTTTAAAAGAATCCCACCATACTTTCTTATTTTAAACTTTGGAAAAGGCAAAAAGAGCTAAAGCCAACAATCATAGAGTCAACTCATTTATAATTTATCAGTACAATTTAAAAGTGTGCTTTTTGCCCCTTCTGGTTCATTTATCACTATTCATTTTCACTCAAAAAACAAACATCAAATACGCACCCATTTTGGGAAGAAGTTCTTTATTAGCTCCCTTGAAAAAACACACGTAGATGAC
The DNA here is from genome assembly GCF_006229205.1 of Suricata suricatta. Classification (NCBI taxonomy): domain Eukaryota; kingdom Metazoa; phylum Chordata; class Mammalia; order Carnivora; family Herpestidae; genus Suricata; species Suricata suricatta. Next base: position 62,905,030 of record NC_043708.1, on the reverse strand, counting down.
TAATCCCCTCTGAACCTATAAGTAATCAGCAGAGAAAACTTAGATTAGAAAAAAACTCTACACAGAGATACAGAGATAAATGAATAAAATTTCAAAACTGTTATATAGAGATTAAACCCAAAGAAAGAAAAATGTTTTTTACAGCATATTTGATTTCTTAAATATGTGATAAAACAAAATCTTTTCCAAGACTCAATTACCTCAATTATCATTTCTTTCAAGAATTAAATTTAAAAATTATATCCAAAAGCAGTGAAGACCACAAGTTGTTCCTCAAACATTTTCTTCTAATCAAAGTCCTTATGACTATGACCTAGTCTCCTTACCCTTAAGGTTGACACTTAGAAATGCTTAGTTTGCAGGGCCCCATTTATTCAACACCAAATGAATTCACATTATATTAGATATGGGTGAAGAATAAACTGCATGACTGATATCTTCTGACCTCATCACTCTTCATTCCTCCTCATCCATTTACTTGCAGATAATAAAAATGATGATCTCAATCTACTTCATTAAACTCAAAGAAACTGCCAATTATTTTTTGTTATTGTTAATGCTTTAAATCAACATAGTGATTAAGCATTGGAAACTGTATTTCTGATATTAAGTCCTGATTGTTATCAAGAATATTAAAGTTTTCATTTTATATAAAGACTTGGATATTTCTTTATTAGCTCTTGTAGAATATATATAGAAAAGAGAATTGATAAATAATCCTGCTTTTGCTGCTGAATCATCAAATTGTTTATTCTGTAGTTTAACCTTGTTGAGTCCAAGAGCTATTAAAAAGACTAAATTAATATTTGTAAGGTGCTTAAAACAGTGTCTAGTTCATATTAAGAACTATGTAAATGTTCATTAAATGAGTATGTAAAAATAAATTTAAGGGCTGAAGCACAATTTATTATACATTTTAATTTCCAAAGTACTTTACAGACTATTTTGTACATGATAGGAACTCAATTTATCTGTTGTTTGCATTTAAATTCAACTGTATCTTAGAGGATCTATGTGTTATCTACATAGCCTTCTATATAAACATAAATGCAGCTTTGCACTCACACCTGATTTCCTGGAAAATAAGATTTTTAAGAAGTGCAAATGTGTTGCTGGAACAAGCAAAGGTCTCCAATGCACACCCATAATTAGGAGCTGACAGGATGAATGATACAGATACTTATAACACTGTCAGAGGCCTCTCCACCGAGATTATTTTAGTACCAGACAAAATATCAAGCACATTCACTCAAAATCTCAGGCATATTCATATTTGGACACTTCCCATGTCAGAATAAAAAATGCAAAAATAGACACCTGTTCTATTATCTAATTATATGCAGAAATAGACATTATATGCAAAAACAGACACCACATTACCTCATTAAGTTATTTTCGTTTATTCCAATAATAGATTTTAAGTTGTGACCTACAAATTCCTTTCTTCAAGTCAGAAACCATTTTTCCTGTAGCTTCTTTTGGTATAAAACTTTTTAAATGTTTGTTTATTTTTAAGAGAGAGAGGGATGGGGATGGAGACAGAATCTGAAGCAGGCCCCAGGCTCTGAGCTGTCAGCACAGAGCCTGGTGTGGGGCATAAACTTGTGAACCTGGAGATCACAACCTGAGCTAAGTCCAACACTCAACGGAGTCACACGGGCACCCCACGGTATAAAACATTTTAAATATGTAGGAACTTATAGGTAATTCTAAATATTTAAAAAGGTCACCTCTCAGGAAAAACATTAGCCTGGAACAGCAAAGGTCTAAATGAATAAAACTGAGAACACTAATCTTCAAATCTTTCGACAATTAAAACAATATTTTCTTTAAATTGTAATTTTTAATAGAATAGGAAAAGAGGATGCTTGAGAAAGGAAAAAAATTATCTAATTGCCCATCAGCTCTTCATGCTATTTAGCTGTGTGTGGGAGTGGAAAGCTTTTTAATAGCTTTTAAAGTTTACCCACACAACTGGTGGTTTGGAAGGCTGCAAGAAACTACCTGACTTTGCATAAGATGTGGCATGAAGATATAAAAAGATAAAAAAGATGGAAGAAATATAAATGATTAATAGTTTGGGATTTATAGTCCCATGATTTAGCCAGAAATATAGGCAATTCTTTGAGTAGGTTGACAAATACGAAAATATGAAAAGAACATAACTCCAAAACATGGAAGAGAAATCAAGACCTGAAAAAGAGGGGTGGGGCAACAAAAATAAGAAACACGAATTTCTGAGAAAGAAATGGGGAAAGGGGAAATATATTTATGCTTATAATCTTTCAAAGGCAAATATTCAAGTAGAAGGAAATCATATCAGTGTAAATGGTAAATTCTTTGGCGGAATTGTGTTCAGTAACAACGAAACATTATATTAGCAGTAGTAGTCTTTGTTTCTAGTTGGAAATAAGTCAAAATTTTAAGTTTCTTGAAAAAGAATTGTTTCATGGGGAATCTCATTTCTATGCTGAGGCCTAGCTTCAGGCAACAGAAGATGGAATTCCACGGGATCTGGAGCACAAATCACTTGAAAGTCTGCAAGTAATCTAATCTATCATCGCCAACCAGACCAGTCCTAGCCACCAGTAGCCCGAGAGCAATGCAAAGCGCAAGCCAAGGCCCTCGCTCTTTGGAAGCAAGAGATCTGAGATAACTAGGCCTCAAGTGCACCGAGCTCAGATAGGCACAGGGTGAGAGGAAGTTCAAATTCTCGCCGTCCTAAGCAGGGGACACACTCTTCCGCTGGCCGATCGGTTTAAGGTAGAAGGCTACAGTGCGTGTGGTGCAGAACCTCGGAGACAGACCGGGACTGGAAGACTACTCAGAAAGAAGACGGGCAGGCCGGGCGGAAGTCGCACCGCCCACAGCACGTGCCGGGGGTGGGGCATGTACCGCCCTCGCTAGGAAACGTAAGGAGCGGGGACAGATCACCAAGACAACGGGGGAAGTACCGCCCCTGCGCACCGGAAGGTAAAGGAAGTGGTGGGGCTGACGTTACCTCCACCCACTGGGTCTCGGTGTCCCCTTCGGCTGGGCGTACTTGCAGGCGGGCGTGCAGGCACTGCTGCAGAAGTGCCCGGGCCTGAGGAATCCGGCCGCTGTCAGCCATGGTTCGAACCCGCGTGGCAATCCAACAGGTTCAGGGACCGAGCTGGACAAGCTCCGCCTCCAGCGCGCAGGAAGGACGTGGCGCGTTGAGGCGGAGGGACATCCTTATCGCCCGTGGCACCACCCCCAGAGGGGCGGGGCATCTGCCTGGCTCTACGTGACCCGGATGTGCTGCTTTCAAAGACAAAGCCTTAACTCTTACGCCGAGCCTTTCCAACTATGCAGAAGCGCCCAGTGTATATTTTAAACGTCTGCAAAGACTCACTGGCTCTCTTCCTTACGCACCATTTAAAGAAACATTTTTCAGTTCAAAAAGCTTACGTTTTCAGACACTGAGAAATTTTAAATCTGCTTAAGTCTATGTTATACCATTATAAAGGTAGGTAAATAGAATGAATCAGTTGAGTTACAGAACAACCAGAGATGGGACTACAAGTCATGCCTTTCAAAATTTCCCTTATCTAATCAATTAAACAACGACACCTCTTCTATCAGGAATATTCCTCTATCAGGAATGCTAGAAATCATTCTGATGCTGTGGTTTTGGAAAGATGTTGGTATGCTATGTGAATGCACATTTGGAGTTCAATTTTCTGGAAAATAGCCTCGCTAAAAATATTCTTATCCAAGAAAGTGTGTCATTGCTAATACATTTTTTTAACCTTAAAAAGGAAACAACATATTCTGATGCACAAAATGGTAAATTTTGTGGGGTTTTCTGTAAGTACAAATTAGAATGTAAATAAAATTAAACAAAGGCTTGATCTTCTTTCCCACACAACGCATTTGTTGAACATGCGTCCGATTAGCATTATTTTTCTGTGGGCTTGGAAGGTTTAGATGAGGAATAATAGTGTTACCATGATTGCATTACTCAGGTCATTGATTTGGGCGCGGTTGGCACAATATGCCTATACATTCGGGTCTGTTGTTTTAGAAGATGACCTCACCGACAGTGTTGCTACCCATGTAAAGTAGTAGGACTGAAGGAAATATTCCATGCATAATCAGTGGTCTTTTCTGCACAAAACTGAAGCTGCCTGCTTGCTGGGTATCTAAGGCAGCCTGCTTTACACTTTTTGCAAAAACAAAAAGCAAAAGCTCTCATGATCTCTGCTATATTGCAGGGGCTTTTGCATTTATTGACATTTGTCTGCAAAGCACAGACAAGTTGCATTGTTTTTGCCTTTATGTCGTTATAACCATTGAATCTCTTTTTTTCTTCACTCCCAAACTCCAGTTTTACAGAGCTGTAAGGAACTTTGACATAAAGGCCTTTAGTTATCGTCTAGAGTGAGAGAGGACTATGATGTCGCTTTGTATATAAGTATGGGAGATAGCAAGTTCTCTTGAAAATAGGATGTGTGGCTCCCAGAGATCTTTCCACAGTGAAGGGACTTTAGCAAATTGGGAAATCCTTCCTGTGAATAGGTGGAGTCTCGTTGGTAATGGTTATTCTTTCAAAAATCACCAGTTGTTTTAAATCTTCCTGTTAGGTGAGAATCTCTTGAACACTACTGCAGATAGTAATAGGTTGTGACTCACTTATTCTCTCCTTACACCTGCAGAGGGCAGTAGAGAGTAGACACCAAAGTAGTCCTTTCTGTATTTTAATAATTTTTTTCAGCATCTAGTTTCATTCTACAAAGAATTCAAGAAGGCGAGACATACATGCAATAAAATAGTAAAATGTGAATAAACATGAAGCACTAGGAGTAAGGAAAATAGACTTTTATCAGTCAGTCCCAGTGGGGGAAATTGAAAACAAACACAATGGTCCTTGCCTGGAGTGCTGAGACTATACAGTATGAAGCAAAGACATCACAGCTACATTATTTTTTGTTGTAAAACAATTATATCCATTGTCAATCAAGAAGAAGAGGGTGTAAAGCAGCCAAAGCATTTATTTTGAGGTCTTAGGGATTATAATCCTGGGGATTAAAACTGATACTGAAAGCATGTTTCAAACTGTTAGAGAAAAGTGCAGGCTTATAAAGGCAAAGCCCAGAAGGTTATATGACTTTTTTGATTGAATTATGGTTGGTGTTGACAGTTAAACTGACTAATAAACAATTGGCTATTTAACTGATACATGTTACATGATCTCTATTTCAGTCCAAAGTAGAAGGAGGTTTTCTCTTTTGAAAATAAACTTTAAATTTTATAATAGATTCAGATTTGTAGAAAAGATGCAAAAGTAGTACAGAGTTCTTATCTACCCCTTACCCAGTTTCCCCTTTTATTAACATCTCAAATGACTGTGGTAGGTTTGTCATAACTAAGGAACCAGCACTGGTACATTAATTAAACTCCATACTTTTTACTAAATCCTTTTTATGGAATCCATCCAGGACACCACGTTACATTTAGTCATGATGTTTCTTCAGGCTGTGGCTATTTCTCAGATTTTCCTTGTTTTTGATGACCTTGGCAGTTTTGAGGAGTACTGGTCACCTACAGTGTAAGATGTTCCTATATTGAATTTTATAATTTTTTCATGATTGGACCAAGGTTATGGGGTTTTGAAGGCAGATCACAGAGGTGAAGTGGCATTCTTATTATATCATATCAAGGGTACATGCTGACAACATGTCTTTTTGCTGATGATATTAACCTTGATCAACTGGCTAAGGTGGTGCTTGCCACGTTTCTCCAGTATTGTTACACCTTCTCCCTTTCACAATGTATTCTTTGAAAGCAGATCACTAAACACAGCCCAAACTCAAGGGGTAGGATGTTACTGTCCACCTTTTTAAGTGGAGAGTATCTACATAAATTATTCAGAATTCTTCATACAGGGCATTTGAGCCCTCTTTTGAATTGGTTGTAATATAACTGGTTTCTTCCTCACTGAGTCAAATATGAATGAAATGAAAATCTTTGATGCATGTCAATTTTATATGTGTCTGACAGTAGTGATTATATTAAAAATTATCCTCTCATGCCTTCCTACCAAGAAATGTTGTGAGAATTGTCATTTATATATTTCTTTCACATCCATGAGTAAATGCCCTATACAAATATATTAATTTTGGAAAGAAGATACTGAAAATTATTTATAGTAAAAAATACATAAATCATTTTATCATACTGACTGTATCAGTCAGGGTGTTGTTAGCAATCAAATATATTCTAAATAGGATAGCCTGAGAAAGTGTTCTTTACAAAGGAACCAGTCGCAAACTTGTGGGTATAGGGGAACAACAAGGGTTAAGGCAATAACTCTGGGCATAGTAGCAGCTGCTACGTTACCTCCTGTTGGCCTGAAGGGAGAAAGGATGGGAGTCTAGAATCCAGAGGTAGAGACTTAGGTAGATCCTTAAGAGAAAAAGCTGATCTTCCACCAAGAACACAGCCAACTCCAGTTGACCCTTTAGGGAGGGAGCTAAGGAAATAAATACCTGACCCCATTCTCCATCTTTCTTGCTGGAGATCCTCATTGGCAGCTAGCAAGCAGAAGCTAGCAAGCAGGGGACCTATTGCTCTTCCAGGCTCCAGGGCAGAAGGCAGGGTGGGGAATGCTTGAATGTGGATCTGGAAGGCAAGCAAGACTCTAAGCACACTGACTGAAGAGGTTTTAAAGTCCAGCGTCTTTTTGTTGGAAGATGACAGCTGGGAAGACAGAGATAGCTGCAGTGAACATCTCTAATGGAAATCTTTAGTTTCTCTAAGAGTTGAAAGAGGTGAACTTAGACTTTGTGAGTTAACAGTGTAACATGAGTCAAGGTCCTTGCCCCACCACCCTCTATTTTCCATACTTGGAAGAATGGCTAAGACATCAGAAAAGAAAGGTTGCTGGGATCCTACCCTTGGTGAAAATGCCTCCTATATAGCCCAACTTGCATGGCAGGAAGAGATGGAGCTGCTGCCTCCAAGGGGTGTTGCAGAATTGAAAGAAGGCATATTAGAGGGGACCATTAAAGACCTAAGCACCTGTGTGGCTCAGTCAGTTAAGCATCCAACTTCGGCTTAGGTCATGATCTCATGGTGTGTGAGTTCAAGCCCTATGTCTGGCTCTGTGCTGACAGTTCAGTCTAGAAAATGCTTTGGATTCTGTGTCTCCCTCTCTCTCTGTCCCTCCCCAACTCACTCTTTCTCTCAAAAATAAACATTAAAAAAAAAAAAAGACCCAAGTCTTAGAGAGCTCATGGAATCCTTTGGACTGTGAGGGAAGGGACTCAGGATCAGATTTGATTCTATATATAAAAAATAGTGAACCGTTTTTTTAATGTTTATTTATTTATTTTTGAGAGAGACAGAGACAGAGAATATGTAGTGGGGGAGGGGCAGAGAGAGACTACCAAGCAGGCTCTATGCTCAGTGAGAAGCCTGATGCCGGGCTTCATCTCACGATCATGACATCATGGCCAGGGCTGAAATTAAGACTTGGTCCCTTACTGACTGAGCCACTCAGACACCCCAGGGCTAGATCACATCTAGGCAACTTCTTAGTCACCAACTGACTCTCTCTTAGGAATACTTCTCTGTTTTCTTTCTCTTTTATAGTACTTCCCTATACACAAATTATGCGGCCTTCCAGGTCTCCAAAGATCCCTCCAGTCTTAACCTCCAACTCAAGAGGTTTCCTCTGTTTAGGCCACAATCCAAAGTCTAATATTCTTAAGTACTGTGTTTAGGTGCACTCTGCTGGGTGTGAAGCTGATTGAAGTAATTCCCATTAACTTGTGAATGAAACTTAACCTTCTTAAAAGGTATATTTGCATTTTAATTGCAATCCCTTAACACAAATTTATCTCTAGTTGGTAGAATGTGTGAGAATTACCTTCTGTGGGAAGCAGGAGGTGGAATTACTCCTTAATTCTCCAAGTTTAAGAGTTGCTCCTCTCTGGAAGCTTCTGGAATCTCACCTCCCAGACACTCCTCAGCATGATGCAATTTTGTCTCTCTCCCTAAAGCTAATCATTTCGAAGAAAAGCCTTTTAGGTTAAATTAAATGGACACTGTTGTCTTTTGAATAGCTCTTACATTTGGGGAAATTCCTACATTATGAGCATCCTTTTCCCTCCCCGGTAGAAAGCAGAACTCAGCTGCCCAGCCTCCTTTGCAGCTAGGATGCAGGTATGCCAATTAAATACCTTTATGCAAGATTACTTTTGGAAGTGAGCAATGTGACTAAAACAGGCTCTGCGTGGGGCTTCCATGTTCCTGATGGCCGTGTTGGCAGGGCTTTTAGGCACAGGACGGTTCAAGATGTGATGCAGATGTGGCTTTGGTGTCAGCATCAGTTGCAATAAAACTAAGGTGCTGTTATTTGGGGCTCAGTGGCAGCAGTAGCAGAAGCTAGCACTATGTAGTGAAATAGAGAACATCAGTGACAAATTCCTGATCTGGGTGGTTCTGTGGTAAACTTTTGTTTGGGTGCTGTTCCTAGACCTTAGCCTTGAATGTGTTTCCAGCCACCCCAATAGTTCTACAAGCTACTTAATACCCTTTAATAAATCAACATGTGGTCAAACCAGCAGAATGAAATCTACTGTTTGCAAGTAATTTATATAGGAATCACTTTCAACTTTTGCCCTTTGCTTTGACTTTGCAACCAGCAGAATTTACAGGACAAGGTTCTCTGCTTTTCTCCATTCTTCCACTATGTTAGTTCAGGCCACATCATCTGTTCCCTGGATTACTCCAACATTGTCCAGTTTGACTGCTCATCTCCAGTTTTGACCTCTTCATTAGAGTAGCCAGAGTGATCTTTCTAAAATGAAAATAGAATTCTATCACTGTTGGGCTTACAATTCTGTAGCGGCTCCCTAATGCCCTCAGGATAAAGTCTAGGATCAAATCCAAACTTTGCAGGGGCTTTTAGGATTGGGTTCTGGTTGACCTTCCCCACTCATCTTGGCCATGCCTGCTTCTCACATCTATACTCCACTCACCTTGCTCTGAACCAGCAGCAATGGATCCCCTGGGATCCTGTTAGAAATCTCAGCCCTACTCCATACTTGGTGAAGCAGAATCAGCATTTTAACAAGATTGTTACATGATTCGCATGCATATTTATGTTTGGAAAGTGCTGCTTTGTGGCACTGTGCTCTCTTTCTCTCTGGGGCTTTTACATATTCACTTCCTCTGTAGTCCTACTCTTCCCCTTCTTTATTATATGTTTAAATCTATTCTCCAGGATTCATCTGGAAAAACTAGTGAATGCTGGGATGGGGGCTTTGATTTATTTCCCCAAACATGGCACTTACTCTTTGTACCATAATGACCTTTCAACTTCTTTTTCTTTCCCACTAAACAGGGCTTTTCTGTTCCGGTTCTACTTTAGAGTCAGCCCAAGAACTTTAAAAAAGGACAGATTCTTGGGTCCTGCCATTAGAGATTTTTAAAAAAACTTTTTTTAATGTTTATTTATTTTTGAGAGAGAGAAACAGAGTGCCAGCAAGGGAGAGGAAGAGAGAGGGAGAGGGAGACACAGAATCTGAAGCAGGCTCCAGGCTCTGAACTGTCAGCACAGAGCTCTAAGCAGGGCTCCAACCCGTGAACCATAGGATCATGACCTAAGCCGAAGTCAGAGGCTTAACTGACTGAGCCACCCAGGTGCCCCAGGAGGTTCTGGTTTTAATCGATTTGAGTAAGGCCTAGACACTGGCATTTTAAGGTGTTCCAGATGATTATCATTCAGAGCCAGCACATAAGACTTTAAGCTCCTTGGAGACAGGGATTGTGTCTTTTTGCTGCTCTATTCTCAGAGCTCAGATTCTCACATACCAGGTACATACACTCTGCTAGTAAACAATTGTTGCCTTAGTTTCTCAGAGCTATGGATTTGACTTCCTGTGTGCACACAGTGCTGCCTGACACCCCAGCCCCTCCCACAAGTCAGCTACTGAGCTGCCCATTCATCTCATTAAAACAAGGAGCCATTTCTTGAGGAAAGAGATCAAACCGGCATTTGAAAAACATGGCTCTAGTGATTTCTGTATTCTTTTCTTGAGGCAGTTTGATCCTGATACAATGAGGCAGGTTTATAATTGGATGCTAATAGGCACATTGTTCTGTAAGATTGTCTCCAAGTACTAGTTCCAAAAGCAAAGCCACTAATTCTTTGTTTATAAAGAGGGCCCAGAGAATTTATAGTAGTGAGAAAGTTGATGAGATCAACACAACTATAACAAATAGGTTTTCTAAAATTAACCATAGTTTTATGGAAAGTTAAAGAAATACAGTTTGGAAGAATTTTCTTAAGTTTACATCCCATTTTCTTAAAATGTAAAGTGACAAATTAAAAAAAAATCCTTTTAGGAGTACATTTATATAGTATTTCACATTTTAGAAGTACTTCATATCCACAGTCTCATTAAGAGATGTCCCCATGTTACAGATGAGGAAGCTAAGGCCCAGAAAATTTGGATAACCTGCCTCATATAAAACACCAAGCTAGAGGCAAAGCCAAAGCACTACCCAAATCTGATTATAAATTCAATGCTATTTTTCAATTTTTACTTTGTGTGTGGATTTTGATATTGTCTAGGCATTTCTATTTGATTTTTACAGCCAAGAAAGTGCTTTCTGTTGAAATAAACAGACTAGGTGGATCTGGGCTTTATAAAGCCCAGCTGTACTGCCCCCTACCAGTGATGTCAGCAGTGAGTATAATAGTTAAGAGCATGGATTCTAGCCTGGGGCCTTATAATACTGGCTCTTCCAATTGCTTACTATATGGCCTTGGGCAAGTGCTTCAAGTTTCATAGTCCATAAAATAGGGGTAATACTGGGAACTAATTTATAGAATTGTTATAAGATTTAGTGAGTTTCTATTTGTTTTTGTTTTTAATGTTTATTTATTTTTTTAGAGAGAGAGTGCAAGCAGGTGAGGGGCAAAAAGAGAGGGAGAGAGAGAAAGAATCCCATGCAGCCTCTGCACTGACAGCACAGAGCCCAACATGGGGCTTGAACTCATGAACTGTGAGATCATGACCTGAGCTGAAACCAAGACTCAGACACCTAACCCACTGAGCCACCCAGGTGCCCCAGTGAGTTACTATTTGTAAAGTACACAGAATTATGCCTGCACACAAGGTAAGTGTGATGTAAATGTTTAAATAAAACTCTGCTTCTCACTTATTATTCTATAGCTAAGGTCATTTTCTGAATCACATACAATTGTGATTACCCATATTTAATTTTCATTGAGTATCTTTTATTGAATACCAATTGTATATACTATTACAGAAAAGAAATAGTGTGATTGATAGGCTTTTTTCTCTTTTTGAGGAGTTCACAATCTACAGATAGATGGAACAAAATATTTTTGAAAAACCAGGAAAGCACACTCTTGTTTATTTTTGCAGCAAGTTTGAGGAGAGAGAGACAAAAGCTTCTCTCTGTAGCTTCTAGGTTTCCAAAGCTATTTTTTTTTAAGTTTATTTATTTGTTATCAGAGAGAGTGAAAGAGAGAGCACATGTATGTAACTGGAGGAAGGGCAGAGAGTGAGGGAGAGAGAAAATCCTAAGCAGGTTGCCTGAGCCTGATGCACAGAGCCTGATGCAGGGCTTGAACTCATGAACCATGAGATGATGACCTGAGCTGAAATCAAGAGTCAGACACTTAACCTCCTGAGTCACCCAGGCTCCCCTAATGCTCTTCTTGTTTCAAAGAACCATATGTTCCCTCCAATAGCTTTCTTACGGCCTGCATTATACCCTTCAGTGGGCTTGTCAGGACTGAGAAGTGTGGGGAAGGAAGAGGCACTGGCCCTTACTTGCTTCAGGGACACTTGGAGCCTCATCCTAGTCATTAAATCTATTCCTCCTGCTCTGGGAAAACTGTTCCATCTCCAGAAGCTTGTAATGGGGGCCAACAATGAAAGTTTTCCTCTACCCAAAGTTTTTGTCTTTCATACTCAAAAAGAGAGAAACTAAGGCCCCACATGCCCAGGGAGGCAGTGATGCCAAGTCAATAAGCAGCGTTTCTAGGGCATCAAACTACTATTATTTCCCTTCTAAAAAAAAGTTAGTAATGAAGGTTAATTTCCCTTCCATTCTGTAACTCCTTGTAATTAATACCATCCATTCTAGGGATTTCTGAGTAGGATATATGTCTGTGGCTTGGAATAGTTTGTGGAAAGCTAGCTGGAATATTTAGGGGCAGAGTGTGTGATGTGGCCTAAATGTCTGAATTCTGCATCAGTTGAACTAGATGGATGTATATACAGATTGATTTTATTGACTGACAGAACTAATGAATTAAATATATAAAAAGTAATAGATCTGTGATACTATGTGATCCTAAATAACTTAAGTGCTATAAGGTATTGCAAAAATTTAAGCAAAACTTGAAAACCAGGGAAGATAAATTAATATTGTTATGACTATTCTAAAATTAAGTAGATTATGACATTACTCTGGCAGATTCTTAAATATTTATAATTATCTCAGTCACATATTTCTGAGACAGTTTAATCTATAGATATTGATAAGAAACATTAAAGATATCTTTTTGTACACTGAAAACATTAAAGTATAAATTACTTAAACATAGCTATGGAAAGATTAGTGCCTTGTCATCCTCATGTTAAATTGTGCCCATACTGATTAAATAATTTAGGTGCTAGGTAAATAAAGAGGGATGTTGGTCCAAATGTCTATTTGCTGGAATATTCTGTGACAGAAAATTCAGATCAATGGACACTATTGGTATTTAGAAATTCACATTCCTAAAGTCTCAAAAATCAAAGATTAAGAATCACGTTTGTACCATTTCATACCAATTAGGATGGGTATAATTGAAAAAAAAAAAGGAAAATAATAAGGGTGGGTAAGAGTATGAAGAAAGTGGAAATTTTGCACACTGCTGGTAGGAATGTAACATAGTACAGCCACTGTGGGAAAGTGTCGTGGTTTCTCAGAAAGTTAAACATAAAGTTGCCATATGGCCAGTAATTCAAAGTAATTCAAAATCAGTTGGAAATAAGGATTGAAAAGATACTTGCATATCAGTGTTTATGGTAGCATTATTCACAAGTAACCATAGGTAGAAACAACCCAAATGTCCCTTAATGGAAGAATGGATAAACAAAACACACAAGGGATAAAACATACAATGGAATAACATTTTAGCCATAGAGGATAAAGTTTTGATACATTTGACAGCATGGAAGAACCTTGAAAACATTATGCTAAGTGAAATAGGCCCGATACAAAATAAGAAATGTATGATTCCACTCATATGGAATATCTAGGATAGCAAGTTCTTAGGACAGAAAGTGGATAGGAAGTTATGAGGCATTGCAGGGATGGGGAAATGAGGAGTTATTACTTAATCAGTGCAGAGTTTCTCTTTGGGGTAATACAAATTTTTGGAAATAGATGGTGGTGATGGTTGCAAAGCACTGTGAATGTAGTTAATGCCACTAAAATGTACATTTTAAAACTGAATACAGCAAACCTAACATTATATGTATTTTACCACAATAAAAAGAAAGTAAAAATAACTACATTCATGACACCACCCATTGCTTGCTTTCTTATAACCCTTTTACTATTCAAAAATCTAACTATCGTACATCTTAGATGTCTCTCTAATATAGGGACTACATTATATAAAAGCAAAGGGTACATCTCTGGTGATATAATTGACTAAGAGTCCATTGTTTACTCTAGGATTCAAAATTTAAATGTAGGCTTCTGAATTTGGTATCCTTTCTATCAGAGAGTCCTCATTGAACGATGACTCAAACAGAGCAAGAATGGATTTCTTGAAAACATTTTTGAAGTTCTCCCCAGTAAACAAGTAGAGTGTAGGAGAAAAGATAGTGTTGAAAGAAATGGCTATCACTGTAAGTATCAGAGTCAGCTGTAAAAGTACTGATTGGTTCTTAGTGAGAAGTAAGCCCTGGTGTACATGGTAGGGTATCCAGCACACAAAGAAAGAGATAATGGCAGTCATCATGACTTTGAAGGGCTTATTGGACTTAGACAGGCCCCTCTCTTTCATCTTTTTGGCTACTCTTTTGTAACAAAGGGTGATGATAAAGAAAGGCAGAAGGAAACCTAGTAAAAAGCGTCCGAGGAAAAAGGCTACATGAATCCATTTCCTTAATGTTTGCATCTTTTTGCTTTCCCAGTTAGTAGACACAGCATAGTTATTTTGGCAGGTTACTCTTCCTTTATGGTCATCATGTGTCTCTCTGAAAACCAAATAAGGCATTCCGAGGGCTGTGGCAGAAATCCAGATTCCCAGGATGATCCTGGACGCCCAGCGCGGAGTTCGGTGCAGCTGTGACCACACTGGATGAAGAGTGAGAAGGTAACGGTCAACACTGATGGCCGAGAGAAAGAAAATAGAAGCGAACATCCCTGTAGACAAAGTGGCATTGAAGACCTTGCACATGGCAGTTCCAAAGTTCCAGTGATTGTCCTGAAAGTAGGAGGCTGCTATAAATGGTAGAATCAATGTTGAAATAAAATATGAGAAAATGAGATGAAAAAATAAGCGTGTATTGACAGTCTTTTTCATCTTGAAAAAGAGCACCCATAGGTAGAGCCCATTGGTGATGGTACCAATTATAACTGACAACCACAGAAGAAGGGCAATGATCACGTTTGAGGCAGGACCTGGAGATTGAGTGCTGTTTCTTACTAAAGTGGAGACATTGAGCAAATCGGTAAAGTTGATCAGATCCATAATTACCTATGGAGAGAGAAACTGAAAATAATTACAAAAAAGAAGCCAAAAAGGCTAAATATAGAAATTTGAATAGTAATTTGTGCATAGCAAAACTCAAAATGACACTATTTTTAAAATGGAAAACGTTAGGGTCATCTGGCTGGCTCATACGGTAGGATGTAGGACTCTTGAGTTCAGGGTCTTGAGTTTAAGACCTGCATTGGGCATGGAACCTTCTTAAACGAAAATTGTAAAATGGCAAAGCATAATATTTCTACAATAATACAAATGAGATATTTTCCTAAGGTCTATATTTTTATTTGGTATGAAGAACTAAAATCAGATTAATTTGAGCATCAAAAATGGAAGTACTACAGATGAAGTTAATGTGAAAGAGCAATGAAGTTTGGAATATTTTGACTTGAAGCATTAATTTAGGTAGCTAAAAATCTTCTCTTTAGACATGAACCATAAATATGACCTTCCTTAATGGTCATAACTTCTTGAATAAAGTAATGTAAGATCAGTTTTGCTTGACTAAGACTTGATCAGAGAAAATGTTGCTAATGAAATTGAATAACAAAAATAGCAACTTCTGCAAAGCAGTAATCATTTGGAACTATAATTAGATTTCTCCCATGAGCTGATTATATACAGTAAATGCTGTTATCTAGTACTTTAACAAAATATAATAAGAAACGATATTCATTTGGGAGCCCTAGGCTAGGGCACTCTCAGATTGTGAAGTGCCTTCAAAATCACCAAAGAGAAACATGAATTGTTGAATATAGTGGTAGTTCTTTCTTACTTGGAAAGGAAAAGAGGGAGAGAAGTTAAGGAATTGATATTTATCTAATACTTTTTATATGCCAGGAGCTTTCTATAAAAGTCATTTTGTTTTTACCTCATTAAACAAATATTTAAACAGAAGAGAAAGTGAGGCTTACAAGAGTTAAATTTCTTGCTTATCAGCATTTCCCACCATGCCTTCATTGAGACAGGTGGGAAACCCTACCGGTGGTTTGTGTTACTTCTTTGAGAATTGATAATTCGTGTGTAGGGGTTTGATAATGCTCCATGAATCAGAGTGTTTGATTATCTAAAATATCCCATTTCTTGGATAATGATTCCTAGAGTATTGACAATATGAATTTGAGAATGTTTTGGAAATAGCTAATATATACAATAGTCATATCAACAAATTGGTTTTTGATAAATTGATATAGAAGTAGAAATTATAATGAAATTTTTCTACTGAGCAAAACATGCTAAGAATACATAGAGAGAAAAAATAAAATAATTGCTATATCAAGACTACAATTGCCCTAAGTTAATTCTGCCTTCTAAGGGAGTTGCAAAATTTTTCTGCCAAGTAGAAAAATGTCTCTCTTCAGGAGAATGCTTTACTAGTCTGCTTTGAATAAAAGTGAAGTCTAAGAACATTGAATGGAGAGGCAAAAGTGAGTAAAAGAGTAGGAACCTGGGAAAGAGGCCGTGGGAAGGTCCTGGGACCATAAGAAGAAGGAGTGAGGATGGTCTTCAGAGAGGAGGGCACAGGAAAGACATGGCAGGAGGTTAGGAGGCTTGAAGAGGAGAAAGGGTCAGTCAGATATTCTGAAAAGCAGAAATAACAAAGAGGATTTAAAATGAGGAATGTCTAATATTCCGTTTTAATCTATTTGCTCTGCTTTGACATGGTGTAATGTCCCTTCTCGTTAATCACAGCTGTCTCATATTGGTGGTTGCCTTGGGGAATCCAGGGAAAAGGGTTTGTGTTCCCGATTTGGGATGCAGTGGGATGGAGAGAACAAACCAGCAGCGGGGGGTGAGATGTGAATGAGATGATGGATATGGTGGAAACTGGACAGATATTGGGGCATGAATAGACAAGGAAAATCAAGATCTCATGGAGAATTTCTGATACTGGGTGTTCCTGTTTTGTGTCTGTGGTCTGTCTGTATATCTGTGGTGCTTTTGTCTGTGTGTATGTCTCTATGGTGTGTGTTTGAATCCATGGGATGTGCGTGGAACTGTGTGTGTGTGTATGTGTGTGTCTCTGTGGTGCGATTGTATGTGGTCTTTATGTGTATGGTGTCTGCAGTGTGGTCTTTGTGTGTGTACGGTGTCTGTGGTCTGTGTGTATTTATCTGTATAGTGTGTGTGTGTGTGTGGTGTTTGTATGTCTGCGATTTGTGTGTGTGTGTGTGTGTGTGTGTGTGTGTGTGGTCTTTCTGTAAATATGCATACAACACACTGGACACCTGAACTGCAGGAAGTTTTGTGTGTTTTGTTTAGGGATTTTTTGGGTTTTTTTTTTTTGTGAGAGAGACTGTGAGCAGGGTAGGGGCAGTGGGAGAGAGTGAGAGAGTGAGAGAGCGAGAGAGCGAGAGAGCGAGAGAGAGAGAGGGAATGAATCCCAAGTAGGCTCCATGCTGTCAGCACAGATCCCCACATGGGGCTTGATGTCACAAATTGCGAGATCATGACCTGAGTCGAAATCAAGAGTAGGTCACCTAACAGACTGAGCCACCCAGGTGCCCCACAAGGAAGTTTTTTAAACAATTGTTGGCTGAGCTCTGGAAGGGTATCTGCGAGTAATGTGGGACTTGAGAAAATCAACATGGGTAGTGGTTCTAAATGGCATATCAAGTTTCCCAGGGACTTTGATTTATTGCATATAACCAGTAATTTCTTTTTTTAAATTTTTTTATGTCTTTTATTTGTTTTTGAGAGACAGAGAGAGACATCATGAGCAGCGGAGGGTCAGAGAGAGAGGGACACACAGAATCTGAAGCAGGCTCCAGGCTCTGAGCTAACTGTCAGCACAGAGCCCGACGTGGGGCTTAAACCCACGAACTGTGAGATCATGACCTGAGCTGAAGCTGGACGCTTAACCGACTCAACCACCCAGGCGCCCCACCAGTAATTTCTTCTTCTTTATCTTCTCCTCCTCCTCTTCCTCCTTCTTTTTCTTCTTCCTCTTCCTCATCTCTTTTTTAGATTTCTTAATTCTTAAAGATCTTTTTCCATGCATGGTTTTAAAGTACTTGAGTGTAAATTAGTGGGGCAGAACTTGGGTGCTGGCATCCCACAGAACTAGATTTCCATTTTATCTGTACCACATACCAGCTCTGAGGACTCTTAACTCTTAGCCCCTTTCACCTTCTAAACCCCAACGAGCTTCTAAGAGGATGAAATGACATAAAGTATATAAAATGCTTAGCTCCCTCATGGCACATATTAAGCACTCAGCAACTTTTTACCAATTATTTTGCTTAGCTTATTATATTAAGGCTAGCAAGTACTACCTTTTGCCTTTTTAATACTACAGTCCACATTCCTTTACTCCTCAAAGCCTCCCTACTGAATTCTTGAGTACTACCAGTGATTTCTGGAAAAAAAAAAAAAATCTAAGTGTTCATCTACCAGGGCAGAAGTGATCAGATTTAGAGTTATTTTGAGGCCTTGCTGTATGATACCTTTGGCATAGTGGCTTTCAGATAGACCCCACCTCTGCTTAGGGACACTGTGCTTCTCTGGGGAGTAGGCATGAGAACTGCTGGGAAACTGATCTGTGTGAACTTAGATACTTATTGTAACGTAGTGGTACAGAAGTAGCATTAAATAGTATGTTCTTTTCTGACCTTTCTACTAAAACTCTAAAAAGCTTCCCCAGAGTTAAACAGATTTATGTCCCTCAACAGTTTGTTCATTAGTAGCAGTGGCCTGTCCCATACAATGCAACAGCATTTAATTAGAAAATAAAGCACTGGCCTTCCCCCAAATGATACTTTTCCTTTAGGATGCTCAAATCTGGAGGTTGTTGATATATAGTGGAGGTCACAGGGTCTCGAGGCCCTACATCTGAACTTCCTGTTGAGTTAGTTGCTCTGGTGGGCCCTGTTCCCTGGCAAATCGTGCCGCCATTTACAGTCTCCTCTTCACTGCCCGCTCCAGGGACTAGAAAGCTGCACATTCATTTCCCCAAATTTCCTTACAGCAAGTGATTCAGTTTAATCATCAAGTGAATCATAAAGAGATGCCACCTGTGTAGTTTCTGGGGCTCAGAAAGCTGATACAGAGCATGCCTCGAGGGCTTATTCAGAGAGCAGCACCAGGATAAACCTGCTGGCGCAGGCAGTCTTACCTTGGAGTTACACTCCCATGTCAGATGGCCTCCGGTAGGCCAGAGTGGCTCTGAGTCAGCAATCTTCTCTCCATGGACAGGCAGAAATCAGTGACACTTTGACTTCATTTCATCTGCCTTTCTTCTTGCTAATGCTATTCCCCAACTTTGAAGCTGCTATTTAAATATTCTGTGAGGTCTTGTGTTTTCCCAGTTCCTTTTTCTGTGTAATGTGTGCTAAAGAGGTGGAGATAGAAAATTAGGTACTTCTTCAAATCATTTCTCCATTTTAAGAGGAGATTTGAAAAATTCCGTAAACAAAGCCATTCTAAAGTTGATAAGCTCATTTCAGGTGTTAAAATCCTGATTAAAAATTATCTTTTCTGTATGATCACCCACTAGGCACCCACTCTGCCTCAAGTGTAGCATGTTCATTAGCATATGAGCATGATGTTGGGTATATAGAGAGATGATAAATATCAAACATGGAAAAAACATGAAAAAATATCATCTGGAAATGAGCGACTTAATCCCCTTAGAGTGCAAATGGTAAGGAAGAAAAACAAACACAACACTGAGTTTCACATTAAAATGAAATGTGTGAGGACAGGGCAAAGATGAATATTATTTAATTTGGAAAGATGAAGACTTCTGTCTTTCATTTACGTCTGTACAATTGTTGAGAATGGTTGGAACGAACACAGAGTTGGGTACCATATCCTGGAAGATGATCTCATCATAAGAAAATCCTGCAACACAGGTAATGTGTGAACTGAGTCCCACATTTCCTATTTGCCTCTCTCCAATCCATCTCTGACATTTTTTAGGATCAGCTTCTGTGCTGACCTCAGTGTCCTGATTTCTTTCCTGCTCAGTTTTCTCTTGATCTCTGCACTGCCAGTAGAGAAAAATACATCAAAACCTTTGTGTGGCTTCTGTGCTGAAGCTGGGGAATCAGTTATCCAGTTTGTGTTAGAATTTTAAAGCTTTCATTGCTACTGTAACCTTATTGGAAATAGGCTTAAATTTTAGTTCTTAATTCATTTGGGACTGTGCTCTTCAACCTAAGAACTGATCTTTGCTTCAGGATAAGGAAAAGCTTTCAAACCTGCTATTGCATTTTAAGAGTGATTTCTTGCTAGCTTTTCATGCCCTTTGGGTTAATTCGCACATCTGGAAGCAGCCTGAGATATTATTTGGTTCAAACCTGCTTATTTTGAAGATTAGCAAACTGAGATGCAGAGTTAAGTGATTCACAAGTGGTTTTCACTAAGAAGGAGAGAGGTCATTCCGCTGCCAGTGCTATTTCATTAACCAAAAAGTGGGGATGTGTGTGGATTAGGTTCTTCCTAGTCTTTCACTCTGCATTTTCAATTTTTACAATTAGTAAAATTCATAAATGAATACCTCAGGGACTAGTGTTTAAACCCCTCTCCCCAAATGCACAAGGGCTAGTACCACCATTAGATAGCCTAAAATTTAACTCTTTCTTAACTGTCCTCAGAAATACTCTCATTAGTGAGCATTTTCCTCACATAGGTAATTAAACCAATGACATTTACTCCTTTGGGAAATATGCAGGCTGCTTTTGAGGAAGTCTTTTCTCTTTTGTGGCTTTCGTGATGTGGCTCCATTCATTTCACTTTCATATTTCAAATGAAGTGAGGTGGTTTCAGGAAGAACTTAGGGAAATGGAAACCGTTTTATGTTGTTTCGATGTAATCACAGTGTGAGATATATAGAAATGCAGAAGCAGGTAATGTTGCAAAATCCAATTCTCAAAAGTCTAGGAACTCATGTTTGCATATAATTTTTAAAGCTGGAATAGACCAAGAGGTTAATTTCATCTAATTCCTGATCCTGTAGGTGAAGAGACTAAGACCCATAAAGATATTCAAGAGCTTGTCCTAGATTCCATTATTAGTTAATAAATAAGTTGGGACAGAAGTAATGTACACTAAAAATACTGATGTGCTATATGACTGCACAAATAGTCTAGGATAGAAAAAAACCCTCCTAGATATAACTCTGCTACTTCCATATGTATAACCTCTCTGCATCTGTTTTCTCATTTGTAAATGTAAGAAGAAAGAAAGAAAGAAAGAAAGAAAGAGAAGAAAGAAAGAAAGAAAGAAAGAAAGAAAGAAAGAAAGAAAGAAAGTCTCCTCTTCTGAAGTATTCTTTTGAGGAATAAGTGAGACATTATAGGTAAGGGGTTGGCATAGTTCCTGGCACATGGTAAGTATCAAATAAATGATAGCTAATATTAATATGTAAGTTGTAGCAAGCCCAGTGGACTGGAGCAAATCTCTGAGCAGTGCAATTCAAGAAATATTTATTGAGGGAGTGCCTGGGTGGCTCAGGTCATGATCTCACGGTTTGTGAGTTTGAGCCCTTCCTCAGGCTCTGCGCTGACAGTGGGGATCCTGTTTGGGATTCTCTTTCTCTCCCTCTCTCTCTGCCCCTCCCTCACTCATGCTGTGTCTCTCCCTCTCTCAGAATAACTAAATAAACTTAAAAAAAGAGGGAAATACTTATTGAGTATCTGATGCATGCCAAGGTGTTTGAGACTGGGGAAGCAAGGTAAATAATTCAAAATAATTGTCTTCAGCGTTTATAGTTATTTTTAAAAGTTATTACAAAAGATGATTCCTGAACTGACTAGCGTAGGAATGTTGAGGAGAACACATGCTGCGCTTTGGCACAAGTGTGGTAAAGGGCCTACCAAAAGAGACCAACCCTTCACTTGTCTGGCCTGGTTTTGCATTTCTCAAGATCTTTTCTCCCCACCCTTTATGTCCCAGAATAGGAGGAGCAGCAATGCAGGTATGACCCCCATGGTGTCCATTCTGGCCGATGTCAGAAGTCTTTAAGGAAAATACAGAGCATCCCTGAAATTTAATTCATTTATTTGTCAAATACTTAATGTATTTGGAGGATTGTTCTTGCCTTTGGGGATATATGGGAAACGAGAAGAGCTTTTGTTCTCATGGAACTTAGTGGAGAGAAATGGACAATAAACTAGTTAATAAGGAGCATATGCAGCCAGCACTACAGTTCTATGCAGAGTATAAAACATGGAGATGAGATGGGTAACTCATGGGCTATTTTGGATAGGGCGGGGGGGTCTCTCAGCAGATGACATCTAATGGCATTTGAATGATATGAAGGAGCCGACTGTACAGTGATAGAGAGGAAAAGCAGGGTGGAGGTGGGAGCGAAATAACTGATGGGGATTAAGAGGTACAAACTTCCAGTTATAAAATAAATAAGTCATGGGGGTGGAAAGTCCAGCATGGGGAATATAGTCCATAATATTGTGATAATGTATGATGACAGACGGTGACCACACTTACTGCAGTGAACACTGAGGAACATAAAGAGTTATGGAATTGCTATGTTGTACACCTAAAACTAATATAACATTGGATGTCAACTATATTTCAATAATAAAAATTTTTTTAAAAGGAATATTTTTCATTTTATCCTGAATGTTCTCTAATGTCTTTTTCAGTGGATAAATTATCTTTGTGATTATGATTATTTAGACTGCCAGCTTATCATTAAAGTTATAAAAGACCATTTCTTCAGAATACTACTTTGTTATAGACCTAAATCAATTGGACTCTGTATAAAATATATGAATTATTTTATTATTTAAATAGGAAGACATGTGCAATTACATAAGTTAACACTATCCTATTTTATTCCCATTTTATATAGAGTACTATTTCTTCAAGAAAAATAAAGTTTTTAAAGGCTTATTTATTTATTTTTAATGTTTAATTTTGAGACAGAAAGAGAGAGTGTGAACGGGTGAGGGACAGAGAGAGAGGGAGACACAGAATCTGAAGCAGGCTCCCAGCTCTGAGCTGTCAGCACAGAGCCTGATACGGGGCTCGAACTCAGGAGCCATGAGATTATGACCTGAGCTGAAGTTGGATGCTTAACTGACTGAGCCACCCCAGGTGCCCCTAAAGTTTATTAATTTATTTTTGAGAGAGAGAGAGAGAGAGAGAGAATGTGTGTGAGTAGAGGAGGGGCAGAGAGAGTGGAAGAGAGAGAATCCCAAGCAGAGCCAAACATGTGGTTCAAACCCACAAATAGTTAGATCACGAACTGAGCTGAAATCAAGAGTTGGACACTTAACTGACTGAGCCACCCATGTGCCCCAAGAAAAGTTACTTTTAATAGATTTCTACTGGAGTAATTTATTTCTCTGTAAGGAAGTATATTTTGAGCTTGTTTCATTTTCTTTTTTTGTACATAAGAGCTTTTCAATGATTGTGATGGGGCTTTCAGTCATTTGCTTTTTAAAAAATTGATTTTGGGCATTAAAAATTACCTTTCTAAGAAGTATAACAACACTAATTAAAAGGGATTCATGCACTTCTATGTTTACAGCAGCAATATTTACAATAGCCAAGATATGGAAACAGCCTAAGTGTCCATCTATTGATGAATGGATAAAGAAGATATGACATCTATCTACCTATGAATATGGAATATTATTCAGCCACAAAAAGAATGAAATCTCGCAGCAACATGGAGCTACATAGTATAATGCTGAGCAAAATAAGTCAGTTAGAGAATGACAATTACCGTGTCAGAGGCATGAGAGTCGGGGGATGGGTGAGATAGGAGATGGGGATTAAGGAGTGCACGTGCTGTGATGAGCACTGGGTGATGCATAGAATTGTTGAATCATTATATTGTACACCTGAAACTAATATGACTCTGTATTTTATTTTTATTTATTTGTTTTTTTATGGAAAGGTGTATCCTTTTAATTTTTTAATTATTTATTTTTCTTTTATAGTTTATTGTCAAGTTGGTTTCCATATAACACCCAGTGCTCATCCCAACAAGTGCCCTCCTTTATACTCATCACCCCATTTCCTCTCTCCCCCACCCCCATCAACCCTCAGTTTGTTCTCAGTATTTAAGAGTCTCTTATGACTTGCCTCCCTCCCTCTCCTTAACTATTTTTTCCCCCTTCTCTCCCCCATGGTCCTCTGTTAAGTTTCTCCTGTTTCACATATGAGTGTCTCTGCCTGACTTATTTCACATAGCATGACACCCTCGAGTTCCATCCACGTTGCTACAAATGGCCAGATTTCATGCTTTCTCATTGTCATGTACTATTCCATCATATACATAAACCACATCTTCTTGATCCATTCGTATGATACTGTATTTTAACTAACTGGAATTAAAATAAAAAAAATTACTATCTAGCTCCCCCCACTCCCCAAAAGGAGGAAGAACATTACTTTGGAGCTATTTTGTGTCTTGCTCCATATCGGTCATTTCCATATTGGCTCCATTCTATTTCTTATCTGCTCTTGCTCTCCTAATTGTCTCTCCATTTATTGGACTCTTTGGCTCATGACTTTTCAACTTTTTCCTATGGTTTATGGCTTGCATTCTCATCCTTGGCAGGGTCCTTATTGTGACAGCATTACTGGAAACAAGAATTGACCTTTATTCAGGAGACTTATGGGTTCTGCTTTCAGCCTGTTGGATACAATTCAACTCATCAGGTTCCGGATCCTCTCCATGTCTGGATGGTATTCCTGGAACTACAGGTAAGACGTATCTGGAGGAGAAGCTGAGAGTGAGGTTGGGAAGTTGACCTAGATCTTGATTATAAAGGGGCTTGGATTAAGGTTCGTTCTTAGGGGAGAGAAGTTTGGGGTTTGGAGCATGAGTGGAGAGAGGGGTTTTCTATAGGACCAAAGGAGTTAAGACTTTGGATAGATTTGTTTTTCTGCAAATTCTGACCATAGGTAATCTGCTGAAAGTGAACAGAGGAGGGATGCTGGAAAGTGATGAAGGTTTAGAATTTCCTATAGAAGTAAGGAGAGACATATACATAATGAGTGGTGTTAAGAGTCTGTTTAAGGCTAGAGACCACTTATTTGTGTGTCTATCTTCTTGGGAAGGGGGAGATTACCTCAATGTACAAATTTTAAATTTGGAGCAGTAATTTATTGCCATTAAATTTACTTCCAGCCTGTGAGGTAGATTGTCACAATATTATTCAGGGTTGATAGTTTCCAAGCTGATGTTACCAGGAGAGGAGGCCAGCAGAATTAACAGTGCTGTTGAGAGAGCAGAAGTGATGTTGCTGGGGGATTAGGTAGAATAGAGAGTGTGCAAAGCCATGATAGTTTGATAGGTGGGAAGAAAGGGAGGATTGAAGAACTGGATGTCTGGCGCTGTCAGAGGTGTATTACATGTATAAGGAAAGAAGATTATGGAATGTCAGGTATTGGAATTGTCAGTTTTCAAGGTGGAGCAGTTTTGTGTGATGGTATGATTTCTAGTGTGACAAAGGAGCTCAGGAAGTAAAGCAATGAATGGAACTGACATCAAGAAATTTGAAACTAAGGTACTGGATGGTTTTTATCCTAAAAGCAGTGGGGAATTGAGAGGTTTTAGGTAAGAAGTGATATGACCACAGTGGAAATTTAAAAAGATAGCCTGACTTTTGTGATGGAGAATGGATTGGTGAGAAGTAAGAGTGAAAATAGGAAGACAGATGAAGTTAGTTTGGGTTTCCCTAGTAGCAGATTCTGAAACAGAACTCTAGGGCAAGTACTTTATTCACAGAACGACCCCTGGGTAAAGGATGGGGAAGACAGATAGGGAAGGGCAGGAGCAAATAAAAGTTGAATTATTAAACAAGAAATAGCTGTGGGTATCTTCACACATAAGCCCACTTCCACTCTGGGAAATGGTATAGAATACATACTGCTGGGTGACCTCACCCAAGAACAAGGAACTGGGATATTTATTTACACACCAACTCCTCTCAGTTCTTGGTTGAGGTATCCTCTCAGGGGAGGTTAATTTCTTGATACTTCCTCTGCCACACATATGAGGGGAGTTGGATCCTGTGGCCAGAGAAAGCTCTAGAGGGGTTAAAAGTAGAAAGTAGATTCTGGCAGATGGAAGTCTGGCTAGCAAGCACCAACATGGTAAAGTCAAGGAATTATGGGTAAGCATCAGAGAAGATCAGCTATATCTGTTAAAAGGCTATTTTATTAGTACAGGCAAGAGACAAAGGTAAGACTTGGGTAGTGGACTAGGGTAGTGGTGATGGACACAGAGAGAAGTAAAAGGATTTAAGACTTGTATATACTACTTTTTTACATGATAGTTTCACACTCTCCATGTTATTAACCATACTTGTAAAGGTTTTACATTTTTGATTCTCTTTGAAAGTAAATTATAAGCCCAAGATCTCCCCAAAAAAGACAGTAATAAACTCTGATACTCGTACTCCTTACTTAGGATACTAATTATTTAAAGGTGAGAATCTGAGGTGCCTGGGTGGCTCAGTTGGTTGAGCATCCAACTCTTGATTTCAGCTCAGGTCATGATCTCACAGTTCATAAGATAGAGCTTTGTGTCTCCATGCTGCCAGCATCCGATTCTCTCTCTCCCTCTCTCTGTCCCTTCCCCCTGTGTGCATTCTCTCTCAAAAACAAATAAATAAACCTAAAAAAAAAGGTAAAAATCTAAGGTCATCCTGTCAAATAGAAATATTATGCAAACCTCATTAAAATGTTTCCAGAAACCACATTAAAAAAGTAAAAAGAAATGTAGAGTTTATTTTAATAATATACAGTAAAATGAATTATGCTTGGTTTGTGAGCATAATTCATTTTGGAAACATGCTTATCATCCAAGACACTTGTATATCAAAGCGAATTTCAAGAACCATTGGCTCAGTTGTGCTCATGTGATGTTCGGTGTCGCATACTACTTGTATTGCAAGACATTGCTCATTTATCAAGTTAAAATTTGTTAGAAATGTTTGCTCATCTTGCAGAGCACTCACAGAACAGGTTACTCGCAATCCAAGGTTTTACTGTAGTATTTCATTTAACCCAACATATTCAGATATTATCATTTCAACATGTAATCCATACAAAAATTATTAATGAAGTAATTTATATACTTGTTTTGTGCTATGTCTTTAAAATCAGATGTGTGTCAGGGCACCTGGGTGGCTCAGTTGGTTAAGCGTCTGGCTTCTGGCTTCGGCTCAGGTCATGATCTCGCTGTTCGTGGGTTCGAGCCCCGTGTCAGGCTCTGTGCTGACAGCTCAGAACCTGGAGCCTGCTTCGGATTCTGTGTCTCCCTCTCTCTCTGGCCCTCTGTCTCTCAAAAAAAAAAAAATAAAATAAAATAAAATCAGATGTGTATTTTACATTTAAAGTGTAGGGGCCCGTTCAGCCAAAAGGCCTGTTGAGATCCCGCTGTAAGTCACCAAGAGAAACGCGCGTATCTCCAGCTTGTCTGGAAAGTGCGACCCTGGTGCAAGTGAGGTCCCTCAGTTGAGGATCGGGATTGAGTTGCTCTCCTGGGAGACTGAGCGTACAGTGTCATATGGCTTGTTGGGTCCTGCTTTCCTTTGTTTTAGGGAATGTGCGCATGACCTCTTGATCAAGATGGATTAGGGACTGGAATTAGTTTTCTATGACCTTTAATTAGTTTTGGTGAGCGGACAAATTTTCACATTGAAACTCTCTTCCTGGTCAGGGGCACTTTACCCGTAAATCATCAGGTTCACCTTTAAAGAAAAATGGCCTTGTCATAAGCTTTGGTTAATATTATACTATATACATAAAGTAAACCCCTGCTGATGTATTTTGAGTGATGAATTATGTTTTTTGATCTTCCAAATTGTACCTCGTTTCTGTTTTGATTTTCTGTTCTCTCTACTGTGAAAATAATAATTTTTTCTGGAAGTTACAAACAATGTAATCATTAGAAGAATGATGTAATCACCTATGGTATATAAAGATCCTAAGCATCACAGTAAAGTGCAATCTTGCCACCATTCACTTTGTCTGTGTTCTTTCTTATAGATACTTTGCCGAGACCCACCCCCTACTCAGGGACCCTTAGACTCTGGTGCATGGGCTGGTCCCCCGCATTAAAGCTCATCCCAGTTTGAATTAGCCACACTTCTGGCGCTCAGTAGTTACCATATTGGACAGTACAGGTCTAAGGTACGGCTTTTTAAAGAAATGTATTCTTTTTATAATTATTAGTGTGTTATTAATAGCCATTCTCTAGTAGAAGGCAAATGTTTTTTATTTAAGTATTGAATGTTAAAACTAAATTAAATGGGAAGTATTAATAAGTTTTCTAATTTTTCTCCATATAAATTATTTTGATATCTCCAAATCAAGTGAAAGATATAATTTTTAAACTTAGTTTATGTTTCTACAAGTTAGAACTAGACAACTGGAATAAAAACCTTCTTAACAAAACTGTTTTGACCTTGAAATAAATAGTAAGGGTGGCTTCCTGAAGTTAAACATTTCTTATTGTTTGCTAGTTGGACAGGAAGTCCTCTTTAAATTTTTGAAATCAGATTCAGGCTTTTTACAACTCACTGTCCTTTCATGTCTCTTAGGCCCTCTGTTCCTTTCATTATTTCAGAACCACAATTATTAGCAGGTAATACAAGGCTGATTCAGAGCTCATTGTCTTATGAATCATGGTCCTTTTCTTTTTCCATCTTCATGATGGAAATATGAAATTTCTATTGCCAGGTCAGTGAAATAACTTCAGAAAATATGAAATGGTCCTTGACTGAGATTGTAATCTAATTATTAGAGGGCCTGAGATACTTAAATGAATGGAATTAAGTATATATTTTTAAAAGTTTATTTATTTGTTTTGAGAGAAAGGGAGAAAGGAGGAGCAGGGGAGGGGCAGAGAGAGAGAGAGAGAGAGAGAGAGAGAGAGAGAGAGAGAGAGAGGGAGAGAATCCCAGGCAGGCTCCTTGCTGCCATTGCGGACCCTGACTTGGAGCTCAAACCCATGAACCATGAGATTATTACCTGAGCCCAAACCAAGAGTCAGATGCTTAATGGACTGAGCCACCCACACACCCCAAGGAATTAAATATTTTAATATACTTACACTTATACAATTGCATCTTTTAAGATACTTTTATGACAGTCAAGTTCAAATGTGGCTCATTTATGTTTTTCTCCCAATTTGTGCCTATAGACAGTATAAAAATTAAGGTAACTGAGGCCTATGGTGGCTTAACCAATGTAAGGAGTCATTATGGCCATACCCAATTTGGAGATGATAAGTTTACTGGCTACCAAAATCTCATTTTTATGAACTCTTTAGGGAGTTCTAAGGGAATAGACTTCCTTATTTTATAAATGAAGGATTTCCCTGAAAAGCCTAGGCCACCATTTAAAGGGTAGCTAGGGTACCTGAGTGGCTTAGTTGATTAAGTGTCTGACTCTTGGTTTCGGCTTAGGTCATGATCTCATGGCTTCGTGGGTTCAAATCCTACATTGGGCTCTGTGCTGGCAGCCTGCTTGGGATTTTCTCTCTCTCTCTCTCTCTCTCTCTCTCTCTCTCTCTCTCTTTCTCTCTCTTTCTCTTTCTCTCTCTCCCTCCCCCACTTGCACCATCTCTGTGTCTCTCAAAAATAAAATAAATAAACTTTAAAAAACAAAAGGGTGGCCAAGGAAGTAACTGTTAGAAGCCATTTCTGAACTCACTAAGTTGTGAAAACTCCTTGTGAGGAAAGGCAGGTTTGCAAGGCCTCCCGCCATCAGATGGTGACTGATATGTACCCCGACTCAATTATTTTTGCTTGAGCACGACCCCCAAGGCACCTTGTTGACTGGTACCAGGAGTGACTTGTCTAAAATATGCTGATTGCACCTTGTGAAGGAACTTATTGTAGGAGTTTCTTCTTTTGTGATTATAGGAACAAATATTGCAATTCCTGAGTAACCTGTTCTACTTCCCCTCAAGAAAACAGGCTGTAACCTCCGCTCACAAAGAACTAACTTTTGCTTTTGCTATGCTAAAAACATTGCCGGTGTTTGAATGCCGAAGATACCTTCCTTCCCCATATGATAAGCATCTAAATCACCTACATCAATCACTATTGATAAAGATTATGCATGAGTCTTCTCCCAATCTATGTTCTGGGAAATTTTTACATGCCAAAAGAATTTGTCATCAGAAATCATTGTCTAAGGCAAATGCCACTTGTGTGCTGGCCCCATACATTTTTTTCCATAAATAAAGCTGACTCTCTGGTCAGTGCAGAGATGCCTGACTGGTGATTAGAAAGAAACTCGAGGCTCTCTCACTCTCTCTTGCCAACACTGTCAATCCTTCAGGGAGCCCTGGACCTGTTAGAGCTGGACCCTAGCAAGTATCCTAAGAAAGTGTAAAAAGAGCTTTGGATCTTTGGTTTTGGATACACCTGGATTCAAATCCTAGCTTTACTTTTTGTAAGATATGGCCTCAGTCCTATTACTTAGATACTCTAAGTTTGAGATGTCCCCTATTTATCTTAAAGAGGGGTTCCTGGGTGGCTCAGTCAGTTAAGTTTCTGACTTCAGCTCAGGTCATGATCTCATGGTTCATGAGTTTGAACCCCACATCAGGTTCTTTGCTGTCAGTGCAGAGCCTGCTTCAGATCCTCTGCCCCTCCCAGCCTTTCTGCCCCTCTCTGGGTCTCTGCCCCTACCCTTTCTCTCCTACCCTTTCTCTGCCTCTGCCCTGCCCCTCCTGTGTGCGATCTTTCTCTCAAATATAAAAAAAAAAAATTAATAACGAAAAAGTGTATAACTCACTAGATTTGTTGCTGTGATATGTACACCTAAGTATGTGTATATAAAAATGAGGGCACATTATGCATTCTGTCTGGTAATTTTTCCCATTTAATAATATGTTACAAATGTTTGCCATGTCAATAAACTACTATGTTAATAAATATACACCTGTATCATCATGTAATAATCCATTGCAAATGATTTTGAGATTTAAATGTGATAAAATATGTGCATATAACTGTCATATGATAATTTAAAAACAACTATAGAATATAAATATTATGAAAATTCACATTTCATATAATCAGCCTGGTGATTGACCTTTGCTAGCCAGCCACCATTGTGCAGGTGGTCTCTGTCCCCTTTAAAGCAAGACCTCCACACAGAATTGCTTCCTATGTCAGGACCAGGATTAATGTGTCAGACATCACCATAGGCATTAGAACAGAGGTTGTTCAGGGACCTGTATAGGAGATGTTTGTATGCCTGATGGTAAATAATAGAATAATATTGATGCTCTTTGGAGAAAAAAAATATGTATCATAACTGGTTCTAGA
Organism: Suricata suricatta; assembly: GCF_006229205.1. Lineage (NCBI taxonomy): Eukaryota > Metazoa > Chordata > Mammalia > Carnivora > Herpestidae > Suricata > Suricata suricatta. The sequence continues at coordinate 62,873,983 of NC_043708.1, read as the reverse complement.
CCTGGAAGGCCAGTAGACCCCCAGAGGTTTTCTCAGAGATGATTTCTCAGAGCAGAAAGTTAACTTTCATTTCTGTGAAGTCCTTTATTTCCAGCACCCTGGAAGTATTTGTTCCTTTTCTTGTGGAACAAAACTCAGTTAATGACCTTCCGACTTCAGTAAGATTATCAGAACATGAGGAACACTCCAGATTTCTATCTGAAAATCTGTGTTCCTCCTACTACATTTCTAGTTTTAAAATACCCTCTTTAACATTCCAATAATTATTTTTATAAATGATCTTGGCTGCAATTCAAAACACTGTATGTAGCATTTGCCAGACTAGTTCATAGTCCTCCTCGGAGTGCCATTTTATAGACGTGCTCTCAGACGGTCTGGGATCAACACAGATCCGACGGGCCGGGATTCGTGATGTCTCCTAAGTCACATAGAACCGGGTCTAAGAGAGGAACTCTGAGATCTGTTGCTAGATGTTCCCCTTTTGTACTACATCTCTTGAGAAGGATACTCTGAGCTATGAGTGCTGGTGAAAGTAGACCCTGCTGGGAAGAGGGGTTGCATATTGGCATCTTATGGTGCTGTCCCAATGACTTCTCCAACTGAGGTATCAGTTCCTCAACAGAGGTAGTTGGAAATATTCAAAGAGGGGACCTGTAATATGGTTAACTAACCTTTATTGAAGACCTCCTATTTGTCAAGTGCTATGCTAGCACTTTAGATAGAGAAGTAAACAAATGGGAGTAGTTCAGCTCTTGCAGACCTTCTGAATAAGTGGAAAAAACAGGTTATATGAAGCAAATTAACTGAAAACTGTGTCTAGGAAACCTTGACCTAGACCGGAACTCAAGGAGCTTTCCCTGAGGAAGTGACATTTGAACTGAGACTTAAATTTAGATGGGTAATGAGGGTGGGGGACTGACACTTCCAGCAAAGGAAACATCTTGTGAGAAGTCCCAGATGTGTATGAGAACTGAGAAAAGGGACATCTGGGTGGCTCAGCTGGTCAAATGTCCTACTCTTGATTTTCGCTCGGGTCATGATCTTCTGATTGGTGGGTTCAGGCCCTGCTTTGGGCTCCATATTGCTGATAGTGTGAAGCCTACTTGGGATTCTCCCTCCTTCTCTCTCTGCCTCTCAAAATAAATAAATAAACATAAAAGAAACAGAACTGAGAAAAGTTCAGTAAGGCTAACGGGCTGAGAGCTAGGCGGAGGGATGAGGCAGGAGATCTGCATAGGGCCAAATCATATAGGGTTTATAGGCCATGCATATTACACTGCATTTGTTTTAAGGGTGATGCGAAGAGGGAGGATACCATAGGTATGAGTTTGCTAGAGCTACCATCGCAAAACCACAGACTGGATGGCTTAACCAACAGAAATTTATTTTCTCACAGTCCTTGAGAATGGAAGTCCAAGATTAAGGTTCTGGAGAATCAGTTTCTCTAAGGCCTCCTCTTTAGCATGCAGATGGCTGCCCTTTTGCTGCCTCTTTATATGGTATTCCTTGGTGCATGTATGCGCCCCCCCTTCTCTTTGTGTATAGAGATTTCCACTTATAAGAACACCAGCCAGACTGGATTAGGTCCCATCATACAGCCACATTTTAACTGAACTGCCTCTTTAAAGGCCTTATCTCCAAATGCAGTTATATTCTGAGGTATTTGGGCTTCAACATGTGAATTTTGGGGGGACACAATTCAGCCTACAATACTGTTAATGTGCCTGTCATGTGGAAAATAGATTGGTGAAGGGCAATGGTGGATTCCCATAGAAGACTACTGAGAAAAACGATGGTGGCCGGACGAGGGTGTGTGTTGTGCAGACAGAGCAAGGGCAACAGGGCTGTGAAGCATTTTGATGGGGGGTCGATGAGATCTGAGGGTCAGAGGGAGGGAGGAGTCAAGGATGACTGCTACGTTTCTGGTTTTTGCATCTGGCTAGATAGTGATGCACTTTATTTCCAAAAAGAACAGTGGGGAAATGGAACCGCGGTCTGGGGAAGAGGATGGGTTTGGTTCTCCTCATGTTGAATTTGAGGTGCCTGTCAGTCATCAGGAGGAGATGTGAATAGATTGTTTATTGGAGAAGAAATCAGCCTTTGTAGCAGACAGACCTGATTATCTTATGTACCAACATCTGTAGTAGACAATGTTTCTCTTACCTGGCCCTTATTTTACTTTCTAAGGAAAAAATCTGTAGCCTTCTTCAAAAATGTGCTCTTGACATCCTTAGAAATTTATTATCAAAGTTTGCTAGACTAGGATTTGGTAGCTTCTTATAGCCATTATTGTGGAATATTTCTTTAACAATTTTTCTTACTTTGACTCGTGACTTAACATGCTTAAAGAAATTGCTAATGTTTATACCCTCTTCTTCAGGAGAAAACAAATCTTTTCATTTCCTTCCTGCATGCCAGAGCTTAGGAAAGAATGAAGTCACTAAAAATGAGATCTGTGAAGTGCTGTAGACGGTAGAACAGAGAGCCTTTTTGTGGCGGCATACAGTCCCAGGCAGTACGGCTCTGTGGGGACTCGGCGGCCCCTCAGTGTTAGCAAGGTGTCAGTGGTAGATGGGGAACAGAAAGGCAGTGTCGAGAGGCAGTGGGCTTTGGCCCCAGGGTCACAGTTACTGGTATTCTTGAAATGAAGGCTGAACTCTGGGGGAGCTGGAAGCAGGCTGGAGCTAAGTCAGAGGTCAGGAAAGAGCTGGGTCAGTTCTGGTAAAAGACAAGATTTTGTTGAGTGCCCTTCCCCACATTACTTCAAGGGCCAAGGAGGAGATAACAGCCTTGATAAAAGGCAGCTGTAAGGAATTAGGGTGACTGATCTGTCTGGTTTGCCTAGGCCAGAGGGGTTTCTGAAGTGAGGGACTTGCAGTTTTTTTTTTTTAACATTTTTTAATGTTTATTTTTGAGAGTGAGAGACAGAGCATGGGTGGGGGAGGGGCAGAGAGAGATTGAGAGAGAGAGAGGGAGAGAGAGAGAGAGAGAGAGAGAGGGAGAGAGAGAGAGAGAGAGAGAGAGAGAGAGAGAGAGAGAGAGAGAGACAGAATCTGAAGCAGGCTTCAAGTTCTGAGCTGTCAGCACAGAGCCCGGCGTGGGGCTTGAACCTATGGACTGTGAGGTCATGCCCTGAGCCGAAATTGGATGCCTAACTGCCTAAATCACCAAGGCCCCCCGAGGGTTCTAAAACTAGGAAAGTTCTGGGGGGAACTTCTATGAGTTGGTTACCCTATGAAAAGATTTGAATAGATCTGGGATCTTAGGTCTTTAAGTGGTCTTAGAAGAAAAAACGTTAGTCTAGAGCAAATAAAATGGCATGACTCACTCATCATAACCTTCTTAGTAAAAGGACTACTATAATTTGCTTTGTTTTTAATAAATCAGGTAATTTATGCTGTTAATAAATTGGAGATCCTTAGAGTGACCTAATTCTAGTTTGCTTGTGGTTCATGCCTGTTGTCTCATGTCATCAATGGTGTCCTTTCCAGTCTCAAAAGTGTCCTGATCCGAATGATAAATTGTGTGGTCACTCTATCTTTAATCTTTCTAATTCTTAAGAGTATGGGTTTGTGAATCTCGGCAAAACAGGCCAATTTTTAAATCATTATGTTTGACAGTGTTCTTTTTATGATGATTTACTATGTACTAATCCTAATAAATTATAATTTAAAAATTAAGCTTTTTGTACTTGACCATAGTTCCATCTCTAAAATCAGACTTTATTAAACACACATATTTTCTCTTTACCTCACACCAGGCCACCCAGGCACCCCTATCATGAATTTTAAAATTTATTCCTAATCAAAAATTTCATAAATTTTGTTATAAGAATTTGAAAAGAGGAAGATACATACTAGCAGAGAGCCAAAGAAAATTAAGCAAGGGAAGGGGCGCCTGGGTGGCTCAGTCAGTTGAGCGTTTAGCCTCAGCTCGAGTCATGATCTTGTGGCTCGTGGGTTGGAGCCCTGCATCGGGCTCTGTGCTGAAAGCTCAGAGCCTGGAGCCTGTCTTCAGATTCTGTGTCTCCCTCTCTCTCTGACCCTCCCCTGCTCAAGCTGTCTCTCTCTCTCTCAAAAATAAATAAAACATTAAAAAATTAAAAAAAAAAAGAAAGAAAATTAAGCAAGGGAAAAGGATTATCCTATTAAAGAAAAACAACTAAAATTATCTAATGATGTGCTTATTACTCAACTATGTCAGATAATTTGGAATGAAAATCATATTTTATGAATAAGAAATTAATTATACAGAATGTCTAAAAATTATTAGTATAAAATATATATCATTTAACGAATAAATGTCGAGAGTATCTGTGGTATCTAAGGAGACTGTACCTCAAATAATCCTCTTTTCAGATTATGAGACATGGATTTAAATACATTGCATATTTATTTACAACAGAATTCAATGTTCATTTCCACCTTTTGTCCGTATTTACGATCACCCTAGTTTGGGTTTCCATTTCAATGAATGTTATTGACCACTAGAGGGAGAAACAAGAAAAGCTTTGAAAATTTTGACAAATCTGAGATTACTTACATGCCAGTGACAAAATGTGCTAATTATAGTGAATAAGGATTCAAGGAAGGCAGTTACAGATACTGTTGATTGTTGGAGATGTGTACATTCTGTGGGATCCTATAGAAATTATGTAACAGACAGATCATGTGGCTTCTTTAATGGATGAAGAACAGCATGTTCTGTGGTTGATCGGCTAAATTACAGTTTTGTTCAATTTGTGCTTTAGCCCAAAGAGTAAGTGCAATAAATAAACATACTTGGGGATGAAGAATAAAAGGATAGCTGCTTCAGGCTTCCCAGGGGAGAAAAGTGACAGTAAAGGAAAAATGCCATTATAAAACCAACGCCATTTCTCTATATTTTACGTTAAGTGAATTTGACAATTGATGCTTAAAATTGCAGTTAAATATGAAGAACATAGTTATTATAAAGTGATTAAAAATTTAATCAGCTAAAGATATGGTTATCTCAAACTTCTCCATCTGTGGATTTATCAAGAGACACCTTACTTCATTAGAAAATGTCTTTAAATTATTTGTTGCTCAGGAAATTACTGACTCCTTTAGTTGTACAGAAAAGATATAAAATCTATTAGTTTAACAAATGTTGAACATCTACTCCATGTACAATAATCAGGAGATTCAAGACTGACTTGGACATGAATTCTTTTCTCAAGAAATTTATAGTCTACAAAAGCTGTTCATAAAAATCTATGAAACAAGGTAATTGTTGGACATGCCATTCGAGGAGCAGGGTCAGGGCACTATGGGTGTTTGGAAGGAAAAGTTACTCCTAGTTTGATGTGTCTGTGGGGATTGGGGGTAGGACAGAAGGAATCAGAGGAGGCTTTCTGAAAGATGTGTCATTCAGCAGGGCCTGAAGATATTTAGAATTTAGAAATGTGGCAATTACAGGAAAAGCATTTTAGGTGCAGGGAGCAGAATGAACAAAGGTATGGGGGTAAAGTCTTGCTGAACAAACGAAAAATGTATTAATACACAAACAAAATAGAAAAGGAAAGATCATCTAAAAAGGCATAAATCTATTCCAGCATATGAAATATGATTGATTTAGACTGTAACTGATAGTTGATTTTGCTTGTCAACTTGATTTGGCCATGGGGTGTCTAGATATTTGGTCAGATATTCTGGATGTTTCTATGAGGTGTTTCTAGAAGAGATTTAACTGATTTAACAGTTAAATCAGTACAGTAAAGCAGATTGCTCTCCATAATGTGGGTGGGTCTCATTCAATCAGTTGAAGGTGTGACTAGAACAAAAGGCTGACCCTCCTTCAAGTAAGAGAAAATTCCGTCTAATAGCTTTTGGACTAGAACTGGGGCATCAGACCTGCAAATTTTGGAATTGCCAACCTCCATAACTGTGTGAGCCAATTCCTATACTAAATCTCTTTCTATAAGTATGTCCTCTTGGTTCTCTTTCCCTGGAGACCTCTGCCCAATATACTGTTAATACTGCTTAAAAACAAGTGTCTAATAATCTACAAACAAATATCTGTTTGGTACCATTTTGATTCCAATGTAATGCTGAACAATGGGAGAAGTACTAGAAGAGCATTAATTTACAGAGAATTTTTATAAATCTGAGTTACTTCAAAGAAGGATAGGTGTATAGTTGATAAAACTAATAGATTTAGAAACAAATGTTCTACTTTGTTAATTTATTATTAAAGTAAAAAAAGCAATTAAAATTGTAAATTGGTGGTAAGAAAGAGAAATTATAACCCCAATAGCCTATCTGATATAACCACTGTTAGCATTTTTTTGATAATTATTTTTCAAAAATATTATGTATAAAACTTTAGTGCATATAAAATCATGCAGTCAATTTTCTTCCTTAACATTATGTCATAAATATTTCTCTATATTCTTTCATAATTTAAAGAAGTATGAATTTTTTAATACTTGTACAATATGTAATGTTTAAACTTATTATACTTTTTTTTGTTTTTTTAATGTTTTTTATTTATTTTTGAGAAACAGAGAGAGTGTGAGCAGGGGAGGGTCAGAAAGAGAGGGAGACACAGAATCGGAAGCTGTCAGCACAGAGCCTGATGCGGGGCCCAAACCCACGAACTCTGAGATCCTGACCTGAGCCGAAGTCGGATGCTTAACCAACTGAGCCACCAGGGCGTTCCAAACTTATAATTTTCATAATCATTTTTTAATTTTTGAGTATTGAGACTGTTATGTAGATTTTTCTCTAATTTTTAAGATCAATATAAATATCTTTGTAATTAAGTTTTTTCATATTTTGAATTATTTCATAATAAATTTCCATTAGTGTTAGTATACATCAGCAGGTATGAATATTTTTACAGTCTAAATTGCTTTCCACAAATGCTGAAATAAATCCTACTTGTACCTACTGAATATTGAGTTTAAGTTTTATTAATAAATGACTTTCTTTGGTAGGAATCTGATTTATTATAAAAACCTCACTTTTCAGGCTTCCTTGCAGATCGGTATGTTCATATGACTGTGTTCTGGTCTATTAAGGCTCATTGACCTTCTAGAAATATTTTTGTTTTACTAATTAAAGGGCACCAGTTGGCACACACCTTTTCCTCTTTTTTCTTCCTGACTCAAATTAGAGCTGACTTCTTGAAAATTTGAGGATGGAAGCTACAAGTTAAGATTATAGTACAGGAAGCTAAGAGCTTGTCACTTTCTTGAAGGCTCGCAGCAGCTCTGGACTCCTTCTTCCGGAAATTTTGTTTATGTGAGTAAATTAATCCATACTTAGCTAAGAAACTGTAGGCATATTTCTGTTACATAAAACCAAGAGAAAATCTAATAATATTTGTGCATAATTATTTCTTCAAAATAATGGATATTGTCACTAAAATTGGGAGAAAGGCACTATATTAGTACTCGATTACAAATGACAGAAACTAACCTAAACTAGTTTAAACAATAAAAGGAAATTTACTGGTTCATATACCAAGGGAAATACAGGAATTGAACTAAGGTTTGGACTTTACTAAGCAGCGTCAATGATATTCTTGGGTTAGATCTGTCTTCCTTCTCCTTTTCCCTTCTCTCTCCCTTATCCTGTCTCTCCTGTGCATTGCCCTCCTTGGCCTCTTCTATTCTACTGACTTGGAATTCTTTCATACAACTGGAGAGGTTGGCCGGTGAGCATCTCCAGGCCTATGTTTCTTCAATGTCAGTGAAAAATATGGGAAGAGAACTTTGGTTCAAATAACAGTGATAGGGAAGCACCCTGGCTGAACTGACCCATATCACATGCTCATCTAAGGAGGGAGGGGGACAGGACAACTGTGACTGTCAGTCCTACCAAGATCACTGGAATAGGGAAGGGACATTTCTTCAAAGAAAAAGTTGTGTGCTGACATAACATGGCAGAAAGGCTAAAACCGCCTCTCACCAATAACCATCTTTTACTAATAAACTGTTCTTTATTGTTATTCTAATTACCTTTTTTGAAGTTGAGAATTTTGTCTTTTCATTAATTTTATTTTCTTTTTTGAAAATTCCCTCTTTCAAGACATTGATTGTTCACTGACAGAATAAGTTTATACCTGACAAATTAGACAGCTGGATATTCTTTTTATTTTGAGCATGATGCTAATTTTGTGCTTGTAATTTAATATTGTGTATTTGGAAATAATATCCTTAAAGGATAGAAATCTATCTATCTATCTATATTTCTGAAACTAATATAAAACACTGTATGAATTATTAATTTTAGTTAGTATATATTATATATTTTATATAACACAACATAATATAGTAAAAATATATATTAATACATATAATTAAAATCCAGCATAATTGACATACAGTGTTTTATATTAGTTTCACACATATAGTGATTCAACAATTCTATATATTACTCACTGCTCATCATGATGAGTATACTCTTAATCCCCTTCACCTACCACTCATTCCTTGCCCCCACACATCACCTCTGTAACCATCAATTTGTTCTCTATATTTACGAGTCTGTTTCTTGATTTGTTTCTTTTTTCCATGTTGTTCATTGTTTTGTTTCTTAAATTCCACAAATGAATAACATCATATGGCATTGTCTTTCTCTAACTGACTTATTTCACTTAGCATTAAACCCTCTAGAACCGTGCATGTTGTTGCAAATGGCAAGATTTCATTCTTTCTTATGACTGAATAATTTTCATTATCTATAATGGAGAATTCCATGATATATAATGGAAATAAATACATATATGGGAATATAAATATATATATTTATCTTTTTTTTTCTTTTTTTAAAGATCTTTTTTTAATTAAAAAAGTTTTTTTATAATAGTTTATTGTCAAATTGGTTTCCATATAACACCCAGTGCTTCTCCCCACAAGTACCCCCTACCATGACAATACCCCCCTCCCTCCCTCCCCCTCCCCTTTCAGTCCATGGTTTGTTTTCAATATTCAGTAGTCTCCCTTGATCTGTGTCCCTCACTCTTCCCCGCTCTCTTTCCCCCTTCCTCTCCCCATGGTCCCCTGCCAGGTCTCTCCTATTATACCTATGAATGCAAACATATGGTATCTATCCTTCTCTGCCTGACTTATTTTGCTTAGCATGACACCCTCAAGATCCATCCACTTTCCTACAAATGGCCATATTTCCATTCTTCCT